>NC_137467.1:109575538-110175538 GCF_964235325.1 Thermobia domestica
GGGGAGTGTTGGACTCCTGCCTGCAGGGGGCCAAACGGAGGTGGGGGAGGGGCCAATCCCAGGAATCTGGGTAACGGTTCTGATCCTGCCAAAGGGAGGGAACCCTGTGGGATATGGGCCGGCACCAGAGTCAAATGGTGTCTCAACACGTACCATTGGGTCCGGGATGAGATACGGGAGTATCTCGACGTGTGCGTGGTACCTCTACACGACTAGGCGGTTGCCAGTTGAACGATAGAGGTAGGCAGGGCCGGGATTGAACAAGCCCCGTCGGGCATCGCATGGGGCCCCGGAATTGGGTTGGATTCTGCCGGGCTGTGGTCATACCGTGGGATTCGGTATCTTGTGGGAGCCAATCCCAGGAATCTGGGTAACGGTAAACACGGGCGGGAGGTGAGCTTGCCTTATAACGCTCGGGCGCCATGCCTGCAGAGCATGGTAGGACTGACTCGCTAGCAGTCTGCCTCAACCAGTAGGTTACTGGTAGGCACTCAGGACTTTGGTCTGGCCGCGCAGTGGGCGTATCCCACTCCCTCAGAGAATGGGGGTTACATCGTTTCGGCGAGTCAGAATTAGGGGACAAATTCTGACGGTGCACTACGTGCACGAGGATCAATAGCGTATATTGAGGAACTACGGGCGGGGGGTGCGATACATTTAAGCGGTGCCCGTCCATTAAATTGACCGAACGGTCGCGGACATGCTCCCCATGCATGGAACTAAGCGTGGCATAGTAGACCACTAGCTCCTAATGCGTCTTTTAGTTGTTATATTAATATCCACTGGATTAAGGTGAAAGTATAAAATGGATTTGATGATTGCCAAATTGACGTCACCTTGGTAAGTCATTATTTTTTAATATTTATTAATATTAAATTAGATTATAGCATAGCGTCGTCTTCAGGAGCAAAGCTCTACAAGACGTGAACGTACAGCTTAACGTCGGATTTGAAACACATGAGCTCCTACCATGAATCAAACCTCGTTCGAGAAAGGCGCATACGCTAACCACATACAGTAGCAATGAGGAGCTCAACCTTTAGTAATATGTATATTAAGTTGTAAAATTATATTCGTTTAATTTTCACAAATATAATTTTCACAATGTAAAGCATTCGCTGGGCACGTTATCTTGTTTAGAAACAAAACGCCTATCTCTTATATTTCCGTCTCGGGGTTGGACTGCGGGATGATAGAAATCCAAAAAAGATGATTTTATTATATTTTGTACAGTAGATGTGCTCCTTCATAATCTCCGTGTTTGATAAGAATGAACCTCCTTGGCTCACAAAAATGTACACGTAATATAATAAACCATGCACATTAAATGCCAGACTAATATAGCAAACATTGAAGATGCTCCCCAAGAAAATTATCTTCGGCCGCTGTGGAAGAGGCAAATGGTGGCCATAATAATTATAGATGTTTCTGAGTCATTATTTCTAATAAAAGACGTGATTTTGGACTGTTTTCGTAATAGTTGTTAAAATAGCTACCGACGCCCATGTTTTGGGGTGAGGGAAAAAAAATAAGATAAAAAATTCGAGTGTTTGTCAATGTCAGTCTTTTTGGCATAGAAATTATGAAAATAATGAAATAATGACTGTATTTTTTTCTTTTTTTAAAAAAAGGTAAAACGAAAAAAGAAAAGAATGTAACTAAGTATGAATTGTGAGTTAAAAGCTATTGGTTTTGTGTTAGCTACTTCGTTAGCTTTACTGCAGGAAAAAAAGGTGTATTGCTTTGGTGTGTGCTGGTATGACGTCAGCTATCAATCGTGTGACAAGGCGAACCTTCACGGTTGCTTCGCTGTGTGGAGAGAGGCAGTTGTGTTTGAGTTCTTTAACCAAGGTTGTCTTTCGCTATCCAGGAAAAGTCTTCCTTTGACAAGGTTGAGTGGTTCATTCAACAAGACAGATTGGGAGTTTGAAAGGAACAATTTTTACCTAGAAGTTGACTTTATTACAAAAAATAATCTTTGATAAGGAATAGTTGTTGCTTCGTCTTGACTTCCGTAACGAATTCAGTTTAACAATAGTTGACTTTTAATTCGATGGGATAATTTTCCAGAGTTTGAGTGAAAAGAAAAGGACAATAGCATGCTGTTAAAACGGCATTTTAATCGTGCTTCAAATTAAGGATTCTGGAATTTGTAATCTTTTATGGATTATATCACCGTTGAGTTTAATTGCTTGAAGTTGAATGCAGGACTTTCGCTATTCTGTGAATGGTGCTGGTTATTGAGTATTCAGCTGAATGGACAGGGCTAAGAGTTCGACAGTCGATTTCCCTTTTGTGTCAAAGCATTTCTGAATGTGTGGAAGTAGTAGCAATAGAGAGCTTGACAATTTACCAAGGGCCAGGAAGCAGTAAGAACGGTAAGTGAACGTAGATAGTACCTTTAGACCCCTCTTATCTGTGTCAATTAACTGTTTTTTTGTGGGTTGTGAAATTTGGTTCAAATTGGTCGATTCGTTCAGATTAGTTTACCATTTCTAAATGGCGAGATTTCTGCTTAGATTAAGAATTATATTGCGTTGCAATAAATTCTTCAATTACTGATGGGTCTTAACTGGTCCAGAGTTTCTTTTTAGTAGAGGTTTTGTAATAATTAAAAAGAGTAATACCGATTAATTATATCTTGAACCCATTTTGAATAAGCAATCAGTGCTTTTGAATGGGAAACCGATTGATAGCTGACTCAAAGGGGAAATAAATAAATATATTAGTTAACTGAGAACTGACAGTTCAGTAACAATTTTCTTGAATCTTGTAAGAGTAGAACAATTACGTTTGCAATAATTAATTTAAAAGTAAGTTATTGGAAGGCAATTTGGTAATTTGTGGAATTAATATTTGTGTAAGAATTCCTACAAGAATCAGCAGTTTGGTTGAAGTCAATACTAAATTCCTATGTAAAATTTCCAAAAAAAAAAAAAAAAAAAGAGAGAGAGAAAAAGAATTTGTAGTTTAGAACTATAGATCAATTGTTAAATGGAGACTTTATTTAGAAATTATTCTCTTTAAACTTGAATGTTATTTAAATTGTTGAAAATCCTTGTTGTTGAATATTAAAATCGTTTGAATAGCTGTTCCTTTAATGCTAAAAATTTTAATAAATTGTTAAATCGATTTAACCTGATTTTAACTAAGTTGAGCCATTTTCAAGTATTCTAGTATAACTAAATATCAGAAGGTTTGAAGAAAAATTATCACAAATCTATTTCAGGTATTTAAAGTAGTGACCATATTTTATGGTAAGTGGTGTTGCTCGTTATATATATTTTTTTAGCCTTGTGAAGCAACCCTCCGTATTCGATTTGCTTTTGGAGGCATGTTACGATTATAGATTCTTTGGCTATTTCCATTTTGCAATCGGAACAGGAGTGAATGCGTTACAAAATAGGAACTCAAACACTACTACACCACAAAATTCACTACTTTAGCTTTTGTCTCCATTAAAAAAAAAAGTCTCCATTTTGATGTTCGGAAATAAATTTCTAGGACTTTGTTGCTGTAAATTATCTCCTAAAAATCGTTGTGATTCAATTTAATGGTATTTAGTGTGCGAATGCTTTCAAATCTAAACGGTTTGCTGTGACTCGTGATGGTTCTGTTTCCGTGTTAGTTATTTGTTGTAGTGTAGTGGTAGTGTTAGATTTAGTAATTAGAAATTTTGTAATTTTTTGGATTTATTTGTTAATGTATTGAAAAGTGTTTATTATAGTTATTGCTTTAATTGAAAGCTTTCATTACACTGCATTAAATAAAAATCTGATAAATTTAAAAATGACTGAGCGAGAAGATATTGTCAGAATTCATATTGAAGATGTTTGCATTAGGTTAATTTTACTAGTAATGATATCTCTTCTTTTTCAAACACGCGAAAAATGTAAGTTCAAAAATTTTAATATTGGGAATATTATAAAAAATAGCACTCGAAAACAAAATTATTCTAAATATTATATATATATATATATATATATATATATATATATATATATATATATATATATATATATATATATATTAAAATACAGGATTTACGCGTATATGTTTCGTGGCATTGGATCTGGGACAGTACGTGTGACCCCATCACGTCCTCAGTGGGGTAGGTAGCTTCGGCTGCCGTACCTACCGGGGGGGTGAGCCCTTGGGTATACCCCGAAATGGGCAACTATGCCGTGCCCTTGGGTCCGGGAGATAAGGATGCGTGGTACCTCAACACGCTAAAAAGAGTGGGTAGCTGGTGTGCAATGGGTGGGCGGATCCGGCGCCCTAACGAAGGAAGAGTGTGGGTGTCCCTTCTAATGGTGGCTTACACGTACCATTGGGATTCGGACAGGTAGCCTCGCTACAACGTGTACGTGGTACCTAAACATATAAAAGATAGGTAGCCCCGTATTATTTGCGCGGGCCTAGCAGGGGAGACACGGCTCCCAAATGACAATGTCTGCCTTGAGCAAACGGTCTACATCAGTCATTGGCTCTGGTAATGTACAGTGTACCTCTACCGTAATTAGAGGAAGTCCCGTATTGTTCGGACGACCCTACCGAGAGGGGAGTGTTGGACTCCTGCCTGCAGGGGGCCAAACGGAGGTGGGGGAGGGGCCAATCCCAGGAATCTGGGTAACGGTTCTGATCCTGCCAAAGGGAGGGAACCCTGTGGGATATGGGCCGGCACCAGAGTCAAATGGTGTCTCAACACGTACCATTGGGTCCGGGATGAGATACGGGAGTATCTCGACGTGTGCGTGGTACCTCTACACGACTAGGCGGTTGCCAGTTGAACGATAGAGGTAGGCAGGGCCGGGATTGAACAAGCCCCGTCGGGCATCGCATGGGGCCCCGGAATTGGGTTGGATTCTGCCGGGCTGTGGTCATACCGTGGGATTCGGTATCTTGTGGGAGCCAATCCCAGGAATCTGGGTAACGGTAAACACGGGCGGGAGGTGAGCTTGCCTTATAACGCTCGGGCGCCATGCCTGCAGAGCATGGTAGGACTGACTCGCTAGCAGTCTGCCTCAACCAGTAGGTTACTGGTAGGCACTCAGGACTTTGGTCTGGCCGCGCAGTGGGCGTATCCCACTCCCTCAGAGAATGGGGGTTACATCGTTTCGGCGAGTCAGAATTAGGGGACAAATTCTGACGGTGCACTACGTGCACGAGGATCAATAGCGTATATTGAGGAACTACGGGCGGGGGGTGCGATACATTTAAGCGGTGCCCGTCCATTAAATTGACCGAACGGTCGCGGACATGCTCCCCATGCATGGAACTAAGCGTGGCATAGTAGACCACTAGCTCCTAATGCGTCTTTTAGTTGTTATATTAATATCCACTGGATTAAGGTGAAAGTATAAAATGGATTTGATGATTGCCAAATTGACGTCACCTTGGTAAGTCATTATTTTTTAATATTTATTAATATTAAATTAGATTATAGCATAGCGTCGTCTTCAGGAGCAAAGCTCTACAAGACGTGAACGTACAGCTTAACGTCGGATTTGAAACACATGAGCTCCTACCATGAATCAAACCTCGTTCGAGAAAGGCGCATACGCTAACCACATACAGTAGCAATGAGGAGCTCAACCTTTAGTAATATGTATATTAAGTTGTAAAATTATATTCGTTTAATTTTCACAAATATAATTTTCACAATGTAAAGCATTCGCTGGGCACGTTATCTTGTTTAGAAACAAAACGCCTATCTCTTATATTTCCGTCTCGGGGTTGGACTGCGGGATGATAGAAATCCAAAAAAGATGATTTTATTATATTTTGTACAGTAGATGTGCTCCTTCATAATCTCCGTGTTTGATAAGAATGAACCTCCTTGGCTCACAAAAATGTACACGTAATATAATAAACCATGCACATTAAATGCCAGACTAATATAGCAAACATTGAAGATGCTCCCCAAGAAAATTATCTTCGGCCGCTGTGGAAGAGGCAAATGGTGGCCATAATAATTATAGATGTTTCTGAGTCATTATTTCTAATAAAAGACGTGATTTTGGACTGTTTTCGTAATAGTTGTTAAAATAGCTACCGACGCCCATGTTTTGGGGTGAGGGAAAAAAAATAAGATAAAAAATTCGAGTGTTTGTCAATGTCAGTCTTTTTGGCATAGAAATTATGAAAATAATGAAATAATGACTGTATTTTTTTCTTTTTTTAAAAAAAGGTAAAACGAAAAAAGAAAAGAATGTAACTAAGTATGAATTGTGAGTTAAAAGCTATTGGTTTTGTGTTAGCTACTTCGTTAGCTTTACTGCAGGAAAAAAAGGTGTATTGCTTTGGTGTGTGCTGGTATGACGTCAGCTATCAATCGTGTGACAAGGCGAACCTTCACGGTTGCTTCGCTGTGTGGAGAGAGGCAGTTGTGTTTGAGTTCTTTAACCAAGGTTGTCTTTCGCTATCCAGGAAAAGTCTTCCTTTGACAAGGTTGAGTGGTTCATTCAACAAGACAGATTGGGAGTTTGAAAGGAACAATTTTTACCTAGAAGTTGACTTTATTACAAAAAATAATCTTTGATAAGGAATAGTTGTTGCTTCGTCTTGACTTCCGTAACGAATTCAGTTTAACAATAGTTGACTTTTAATTCGATGGGATAATTTTCCAGAGTTTGAGTGAAAAGAAAAGGACAATAGCATGCTGTTAAAACGGCATTTTAATCGTGCTTCAAATTAAGGATTCTGGAATTTGTAATCTTTTATGGATTATATCACCGTTGAGTTTAATTGCTTGAAGTTGAATGCAGGACTTTCGCTATTCTGTGAATGGTGCTGGTTATTGAGTATTCAGCTGAATGGACAGGGCTAAGAGTTCGACAGTCGATTTCCCTTTTGTGTCAAAGCATTTCTGAATGTGTGGAAGTAGTAGCAATAGAGAGCTTGACAATTTACCAAGGGCCAGGAAGCAGTAAGAACGGTAAGTGAACGTAGATAGTACCTTTAGACCCCTCTTATCTGTGTCAATTAACTGTTTTTTTGTGGGTTGTGAAATTTGGTTCAAATTGGTCGATTCGTTCAGATTAGTTTACCATTTCTAAATGGCGAGATTTCTGCTTAGATTAAGAATTATATTGCGTTGCAATAAATTCTTCAATTACTGATGGGTCTTAACTGGTCCAGAGTTTCTTTTTAGTAGAGGTTTTGTAATAATTAAAAAGAGTAATACCGATTAATTATATCTTGAACCCATTTTGAATAAGCAATCAGTGCTTTTGAATGGGAAACCGATTGATAGCTGACTCAAAGGGGAAATAAATAAATATATTAGTTAACTGAGAACTGACAGTTCAGTAACAATTTTCTTGAATCTTGTAAGAGTAGAACAATTACGTTTGCAATAATTAATTTAAAAGTAAGTTATTGGAAGGCAATTTGGTAATTTGTGGAATTAATATTTGTGTAAGAATTCCTACAAGAATCAGCAGTTTGGTTGAAGTCAATACTAAATTCCTATGTAAAATTTCCAAAAAAAAAAAAAAAAAAGAGAGAGAGAAAAAGAATTTGTAGTTTAGAACTATAGATCAATTGTTAAATGGAGACTTTATTTAGAAATTATTCTCTTTAAACTTGAATGTTATTTAAATTGTTGAAAATCCTTGTTGTTGAATATTAAAATCGTTTGAATAGCTGTTCCTTTAATGCTAAAAATTTTAATAAATTGTTAAATCGATTTAACCTGATTTTAACTAAGTTGAGCCATTTTCAAGTATTCTAGTATAACTAAATATCAGAAGGTTTGAAGAAAAATTATCACAAATCTATTTCAGGTATTTAAAGTAGTGACCATATTTTATGGTAAGTGGTGTTGCTCGTTATATATATTTTTTTAGCCTTGTGAAGCAACCCTCCGTATTCGATTTGCTTTTGGAGGCATGTTACGATTATAGATTCTTTGGCTATTTCCATTTTGCAATCGGAACAGGAGTGAATGCGTTACAAAATAGGAACTCAAACACTACTACACCACAAAATTCACTACTTTAGCTTTTGTCTCCATTAAAAAAAAAAGTCTCCATTTTGATGTTCGGAAATAAATTTCTAGGACTTTGTTGCTGTAAATTATCTCCTAAAAATCGTTGTGATTCAATTTAATGGTATTTAGTGTGCGAATGCTTTCAAATCTAAACGGTTTGCTGTGACTCGTGATGGTTCTGTTTCCGTGTTAGTTATTTGTTGTAGTGTAGTGGTAGTGTTAGATTTAGTAATTAGAAATTTTGTAATTTTTTGGATTTATTTGTTAATGTATTGAAAAGTGTTTATTATAGTTATTGCTTTAATTGAAAGCTTTCATTACACTGCATTAAATAAAAATCTGATAAATTTAAAAATGACTGAGCGAGAAGATATTGTCAGAATTCATATTGAAGATGTTTGCATTAGGTTAATTTTACTAGTAATGATATCTCTTCTTTTTCAAACACGCGAAAAATGTAAGTTCAAAAATTTTAATATTGGGAATATTATAAAAAATAGCACTCGAAAACAAAATTATTCTAAATATTATATATATATATATATATATATATATATATATATATATATATATATATATATATATATATATATATATATATATATATTAAAATACAGGATTTACGCGTATATGTTTCGTGGCATTGGATCTGGGACAGTACGTGTGACCCCATCACGTCCTCAGTGGGGTAGGTAGCTTCGGCTGCCGTACCTACCGGGGGGGTGAGCCCTTGGGTATACCCCGAAATGGGCAACTATGCCGTGCCCTTGGGTCCGGGAGATAAGGATGCGTGGTACCTCAACACGCTAAAAAGAGTGGGTAGCTGGTGTGCCCTGGGTGGGCGGATCCGGCGCCCTAACGAAGGAAGAGTGTGGGTGTCCCTTCTAATGGTGGCTTACACGTACCATTGGGATTCGGACAGGTAGCCTCGCTACAACGTGTACGTGGTACCTAAACATATAAAAGATAGGTAGCCCCGTATTATTTGCGCGGGCCTAGCAGGGGAGACACGGCTCCCAAATGACAATGTCTGCCTTGAGCAAACGGTCTACATCAGTCATTGGCTCTGGTAATGTACAGTGTACCTCTACCGTAATTAGAGGAAGTCCCGTATTGTTCGGACGACCCTACCGAGAGGGGAGTGTTGGACTCCTGCCTGCAGGGGGCCAAACGGAGGTGGGGGAGGGGCCAATCCCAGGAATCTGGGTAACGGTTCTGATCCTGCCAAAGGGAGGGAACCCTGTGGGATATGGGCCGGCACCAGAGTCAAATGGTGTCTCAACACGTACCATTGGGTCCGGGATGAGATACGGGAGTATCTCGACGTGTGCGTGGTACCTCTACACGACTAGGCGGTTGCCAGTTGAACGATAGAGGTAGGCAGGGCCGGGATTGAACAAGCCCCGTCGGGCATCGCATGGGGCCCCGGAATTGGGTTGGATTCTGCCGGGCTGTGGTCATACCGTGGGATTCGGTATCTTGTGGGAGCCAATCCCAGGAATCTGGGTAACGGTAAACACGGGCGGGAGGTGAGCTTGCCTTATAACGCTCGGGCGCCATGCCTGCAGAGCATGGTAGGACTGACTCGCTAGCAGTCTGCCTCAACCAGTAGGTTACTGGTAGGCACTCAGGACTTTGGTCTGGCCGCGCAGTGGGCGTATCCCACTCCCTCAGAGAATGGGGGTTACATCGTTTCGGCGAGTCAGAATTAGGGGACAAATTCTGACGGTGCACTACGTGCACGAGGATCAATAGCGTATATTGAGGAACTACGGGCGGGGGGTGCGATACATTTAAGCGGTGCCCGTCCATTAAATTGACCGAACGGTCGCGGACATGCTCCCCATGCATGGAACTAAGCGTGGCATAGTAGACCACTAGCTCCTAATGCGTCTTTTAGTTGTTATATTAATATCCACTGGATTAAGGTGAAAGTATAAAATGGATTTGATGATTGCCAAATTGACGTCACCTTGGTAAGTCATTATTTTTTAATATTTATTAATATTAAATTAGATTATAGCATAGCGTCGTCTTCAGGAGCAAAGCTCTACAAGACGTGAACGTACAGCTTAACGTCGGATTTGAAACACATGAGCTCCTACCATGAATCAAACCTCGTTCGAGAAAGGCGCATACGCTAACCACATACAGTAGCAATGAGGAGCTCAACCTTTAGTAATATGTATATTAAGTTGTAAAATTATATTCGTTTAATTTTCACAAATATAATTTTCACAATGTAAAGCATTCGCTGGGCACGTTATCTTGTTTAGAAACAAAACGCCTATCTCTTATATTTCCGTCTCGGGGTTGGACTGCGGGATGATAGAAATCCAAAAAAGATGATTTTATTATATTTTGTACAGTAGATGTGCTCCTTCATAATCTCCGTGTTTGATAAGAATGAACCTCCTTGGCTCACAAAAATGTACACGTAATATAATAAACCATGCACATTAAATGCCAGACTAATATAGCAAACATTGAAGATGCTCCCCAAGAAAATTATCTTCGGCCGCTGTGGAAGAGGCAAATGGTGGCCATAATAATTATAGATGTTTCTGAGTCATTATTTCTAATAAAAGACGTGATTTTGGACTGTTTTCGTAATAGTTGTTAAAATAGCTACCGACGCCCATGTTTTGGGGTGAGGGAAAAAAAATAAGATAAAAAATTCGAGTGTTTGTCAATGTCAGTCTTTTTGGCATAGAAATTATGAAAATAATGAAATAATGACTGTATTTTTTTCTTTTTTTAAAAAAAGGTAAAACGAAAAAAGAAAAGAATGTAACTAAGTATGAATTGTGAGTTAAAAGCTATTGGTTTTGTGTTAGCTACTTCGTTAGCTTTACTGCAGGAAAAAAAGGTGTATTGCTTTGGTGTGTGCTGGTATGACGTCAGCTATCAATCGTGTGACAAGGCGAACCTTCACGGTTGCTTCGCTGTGTGGAGAGAGGCAGTTGTGTTTGAGTTCTTTAACCAAGGTTGTCTTTCGCTATCCAGGAAAAGTCTTCCTTTGACAAGGTTGAGTGGTTCATTCAACAAGACAGATTGGGAGTTTGAAAGGAACAATTTTTACCTAGAAGTTGACTTTATTACAAAAAATAATCTTTGATAAGGAATAGTTGTTGCTTCGTCTTGACTTCCGTAACGAATTCAGTTTAACAATAGTTGACTTTTAATTCGATGGGATAATTTTCCAGAGTTTGAGTGAAAAGAAAAGGACAATAGCATGCTGTTAAAACGGCATTTTAATCGTGCTTCAAATTAAGGATTCTGGAATTTGTAATCTTTTATGGATTATATCACCGTTGAGTTTAATTGCTTGAAGTTGAATGCAGGACTTTCGCTATTCTGTGAATGGTGCTGGTTATTGAGTATTCAGCTGAATGGACAGGGCTAAGAGTTCGACAGTCGATTTCCCTTTTGTGTCAAAGCATTTCTGAATGTGTGGAAGTAGTAGCAATAGAGAGCTTGACAATTTACCAAGGGCCAGGAAGCAGTAAGAACGGTAAGTGAACGTAGATAGTACCTTTAGACCCCTCTTATCTGTGTCAATTAACTGTTTTTTTGTGGGTTGTGAAATTTGGTTCAAATTGGTCGATTCGTTCAGATTAGTTTACCATTTCTAAATGGCGAGATTTCTGCTTAGATTAAGAATTATATTGCGTTGCAATAAATTCTTCAATTACTGATGGGTCTTAACTGGTCCAGAGTTTCTTTTTAGTAGAGGTTTTGTAATAATTAAAAAGAGTAATACCGATTAATTATATCTTGAACCCATTTTGAATAAGCAATCAGTGCTTTTGAATGGGAAACCGATTGATAGCTGACTCAAAGGGGAAATAAATAAATATATTAGTTAACTGAGAACTGACAGTTCAGTAACAATTTTCTTGAATCTTGTAAGAGTAGAACAATTACGTTTGCAATAATTAATTTAAAAGTAAGTTATTGGAAGGCAATTTGGTAATTTGTGGAATTAATATTTGTGTAAGAATTCCTACAAGAATCAGCAGTTTGGTTGAAGTCAATACTAAATTCCTATGTAAAATTTCCAAAAAAAAAAAAAAAAAAAAGAGAGAGAGAAAAAGAATTTGTAGTTTAGAACTATAGATCAATTGTTAAATGGAGACTTTATTTAGAAATTATTCTCTTTAAACTTGAATGTTATTTAAATTGTTGAAAATCCTTGTTGTTGAATATTAAAATCGTTTGAATAGCTGTTCCTTTAATGCTAAAAATTTTAATAAATTGTTAAATCGATTTAACCTGATTTTAACTAAGTTGAGCCATTTTCAAGTATTCTAGTATAACTAAATATCAGAAGGTTTGAAGAAAAATTATCACAAATCTATTTCAGGTATTTAAAGTAGTGACCATATTTTATGGTAAGTGGTGTTGCTCGTTATATATATTTTTTTAGCCTTGTGAAGCAACCCTCCGTATTCGATTTGCTTTTGGAGGCATGTTACGATTATAGATTCTTTGGCTATTTCCATTTTGCAATCGGAACAGGAGTGAATGCGTTACAAAATAGGAACTCAAACACTACTACACCACAAAATTCACTACTTTAGCTTTTGTCTCCATTAAAAAAAAAAGTCTCCATTTTGATGTTCGGAAATAAATTTCTAGGACTTTGTTGCTGTAAATTATCTCCTAAAAATCGTTGTGATTCAATTTAATGGTATTTAGTGTGCGAATGCTTTCAAATCTAAACGGTTTGCTGTGACTCGTGATGGTTCTGTTTCCGTGTTAGTTATTTGTTGTAGTGTAGTGGTAGTGTTAGATTTAGTAATTAGAAATTTTGTAATTTTTTGGATTTATTTGTTAATGTATTGAAAAGTGTTTATTATAGTTATTGCTTTAATTGAAAGCTTTCATTACACTGCATTAAATAAAAATCTGATAAATTTAAAAATGACTGAGCGAGAAGATATTGTCAGAATTCATATTGAAGATGAAAATGATTGTAGGAATTTGATAACTTGAGACCAGACTGGGTTCTCTTCTAATAGTACTTTTAGCAGAGTTAGTATGAGGTTGACACCTCCCCAAAATAGTTTTTTTCAGGTGGCTAATGATACCGGAAATTGCTCAGCTGATTTTAATAACTCTTTGACAAGTATGGGCAGGTATAGTTTGCAGAAGCCGAATATAATTAATGTTAGTCGTGTTGTACAACCTCCGACTCCAGTAATCTTAGGGTATGAAGTGGATGGGACAGACAGAATGAATGTTCGTTATAGCAATCAAGATTTTTCTCGGATTCCTAATACGAGGCAGGTCGGTTTTCAAATTTCAGAAGACAGTTCAGATTTAGGAAATAGAAGCAGAGTAAATAGTAACTATGCTAGATTAACTGATTATTATAAAAGAATATCTACTATGAAAATTCGACACCGACAGGGATGTATAGAACTGGGAGCCCCTTGCCTCATGATTATAATTATTTTAGTTCACCTTCAACAAATAGGATAGAGAATAAGAACCCTTCGGTTGAGTCTTCTGATCCTAGCTACTGTTAAATTCATTGACAAATATGCATTCCAGAAACTATTAGAATCGTTGGAAGGTAGATTAAAAGGTTTTGGAAAAATTGATGGAAAACAGTTTGGTAATTTTCGAAATAATGAGATTTTTAGAAAAAATCGTTGAAGAAAGTTGTTACCCTGTTGCAATATTATACAGTGTGTTATTGTCAAAGAGCGAGGGTCAGTTTCAATTAGAAATACAAGCTCTAAGTGTAAATGTTCCATGGGAAGTATTTAGGTCTAGGATAGTTGATAAATTTATAACTGACACCGTAAAGCATTCGCTAATTTCCGAAAAAATTTTTCGTAAACAGAAACTTAGTGAAACAATAGACCAATTTGTAGAAGATATTTATTTTTCGACTGTTGTATTGAATTTTGGAGTTAGTGAACCTCAGTTAATTATGATAATAATGGATGGAATGAATCCATCAATCAATGGAATGGATCCATCAATGAATCCATCCAAATTTAAATTGTTTCCGTCTTGGATTCCGCGATATTTGTCTGAATTAAGGAAAACTTGTAATGATTATGCTAATCATTATCGAGAGCATTTAGAATATATGAAAAAGGTTGGTGCTAAATCTGGTGCATCTGTTTCGGCAGTCAGTAAGGATTACAGTTTTTCCAATTATAATAATCAATCCGAATGTCGTAAAAGAGATAAAAATACGAGGTTTACTGAAAAATCAAAATCGGGATATTCGAATCGAGTCTCGTTGGCAGAACCTGAACGTTTTGGAATTATAGTAGGCCTATTCCTTCTCAGACTAATGACGCCGTAGCTTCCTTTGTTGATGCTTTCATTAATAATAAACGAGTGCGAATTTGTTTGGATTCTGGATCATCTTATAATCTCGCAACAGAAGAGTTCATTAAGAGATGTGGGTTGGTGCATCATCTTGTAGAGACAGCCTCGGAAACTATTCGTGCACCCTTAGGATCTGAATTTCTTTCAAATAAGGAAATTTGTTGTGTGATAAATCTTTCTGGGTGGTTCGAGCGAGTTACTTTTAAAGTTGTAGCGGATTTACCTTGTGACTGTATTTTGGGATTCCCTTTTTTTGAGGGCGACATCTTCAGTAATAGACTATTCGAAGAATAGACTCCTACTCAGAAATAATAAAAAGACTGTGCTTCTTCATTATGATTTGGGTGTTGCAAATTCGATTAGTGAAAGAGACTTGGAAAAAGGAGGGTTTAGATCTGGTGGTCGTGCTGACCAGTTTAATTTATTGAAGAATGGTGCTTCTGGGAAGATGTCTTCGTTATTTTTGAAGAAGTTAGGATCAACTAATCGACGCGATTTCTCTGTTCAATGTGACATCGAATTAAATAGTGTTGAAAAGAAGTTGTTAAAAATATCTGTTCCGAATCTTGAGCAATTGAAATCGCTTAGAACTTTGTTCAATGATTTGGATCAGCCAAATCATTCGTCGAGTTCTTCTGTGCATGAGATAGGATTGTCAGTGGACTTTGATTCAGTTATCGATCAGGGAAAAGAATTTTTTTCGGAGAATCACTCTACTCATCAAGAGACTTTGGGAAAAAAACAGATAACTCGTGAAAGAATAAATAAGGAATTTGGGAGTAATCTTTAAGATAAATTAGCAAATGGTCAGAATAAAGAATAATTTCGGAATAAAGATGAACTAAGTGAGAAAGTGAACAGCATAGTTAAGAAAATAAAAAGAAAGAAAAAAATTCATCGTAAATCAGATTCTACCCAGTTGGACAATAGTTTGGTTGGGGTGAATGAAAAGGATGATAAAAAATTATTGGTAGTGTTACCTAAAGATAAATCCAGCGATACAGTTTAAAGATAATTTGAAAATTGTAGATCTGAAGAATGATAGTGACTCCAAAGTTTCGGATTTGGATATAGATCAATCTAATAAATTTTATGAATTAGTTAGGAAGAATAGGAAGCTTTTTCCTTCGGGAATTAAAACTATGGAGTCAAGGTCTGGAATTAGGAATTCAGAAAATAAGGTAAGGTCTTATTTTGGATAAGTATCCTGAAAGAAAAGTTCAGGATTTTGTCGACGGGATTCCGAATGAGTATTCTGATGTGATTACTGATAAAATAGGATGTGTAAAAAATTTTGAAGCTTAATTATATCTTCAAGAAAGAAAACCTTTTAAAGATAGGCCATTTTCTGTCCCTCGAAACAAAGAAAGAATATTTGATGATTGTATTAGAGTTAGTTTTCCAAGGAATTCTAGTTGAGGTTGACCATTCTAATTTTGGTAGCAGCTGTTTTCTTGTAAAGAATAAAAATAATACTTATCGTATCGTGGGGAATTTTTGTAACGCGAATTCTTTAATTATTGATGTTTTTCCTTCCCCTAATATGGAGGAATGCTTAGTAAGTTTAGCAGGGAAGAAAGTGTTCTCATTGATCGACTGTCGTAAAGCTTATTTCCAGCTCTCCCTTCATAAGGGTTCACGCGAGATAACCACGATAGTCACACCCAAAGGTAGTTACCAATATACTAGAGTTCCGGTTGGAATAAAGACAGGAAGTAGTTTATTATCACGTGCAATGGAAAAAATTCTCGGAGATCTAAGAGATCAAGGAGTACAAATTTATTTTAATGATCTCCTTTTAGGAACACAGTCAATAGAAGAACAAAAGAAAATTTTGAAAATTGTATTGAATAGGTTAAGGGAAAATGGAGTTACAATTTCTCCGGACAAAAGTTTATTTTTCTATAAGAAAATTAAATATTTAGGTTTCATTGCAGATGGCAAAACAATAGAAATTGATCCATCGCGAGTAGCAGCAATAAAAAAACATTCCTCCTCCTAGAAATAGGAGAGGAGTTATAAAAATATGTGGGATCTTTAATTATTATTCAAAGTTTGTAGGTGAATTGCAGGAGTTAATGGCTCCAATAAGTGAATTGCGTTCCACTCGCAAGAAATTTGAATGGACTAGAGAGCATCAAAAAACTTTAGATAAACTCAAGGAAGTATTGATAAATAATGTTGTCGTAAAAACACCAGACTTAAATAAGACCTTTATTTTACACTGTGACGGATGTGGAAAAGCCATTGGAGCTTGTCTGTCACAATTAGATAGCGAAAATCGATTAATTCCCGTGGCATATTTCTCGAGAAAACTAACTGAAGCGGATCGTCACCGCAGTATATACGAAATCGAGTTTATAAGTCTGGTTAAAGCTATAAATCGGTTTCGCCACTACCTGTGCAAGGAGTTTATTGTGTATACTGATAATAGAGCATTATCTTGGATTCTAGGGAATTCGAGAAGATTGCTTAAATATGGTATCCTAGTTGAAATTCTATGCCAATTTTCGTTCAAAGTAAAACATATTAGATCGCAAGATAACTTAGTGGCCGATTTCCTTACCCGAGTTTACGATCCGTATGAATTTGTCCAAGTGGATGGTCCGGTAGGCATGGCTATTATGAGAAAAAATATAAAAATTGCTAATAGTTGGAATTTACCATTAGTGAAATAACCCATAGGGGAATTGCAAAGAAAGGACCCATAGTTGTTGAATATTATAGAAAGAATAGGGTTCGGAGAAAATGTACGAAACTATGTAGTCAATAATGACATTTTCTTGAAGAAAAGTAGAGCCTTTAATTGTCCCTATAAAATTTGTATTCCTAAAGACCTTCAAAAATTACTTATTGAATATTTTCATGATTTGGTATTGTCTGGTGGACATTCGGGTGCGTATCGGACCTTAAAGAAGATAATGAAAAAATATACGTGGGAAACTTTAGTAGAGGACGTTAAAGATTACGTTAGATCATGTCCTCAATGTCAAAAGGTAAAAGATAACGTTAAGAGAATGGGGCCCTTAATTTCTATATACTCTAAACGAATTTGTGAAAATTATATGATAGATATAATGGGGCCAATGCCGGTTTCTAAGGGCTTTAAGTTTGTACTAATTGGAGTAGACAACGCCACTAGATATGTATTTTTGGAGAAACTACGAGTTTTGAATTCTCGTTGTGTTTGTAATAAACTATTAGAAGTATTCAGTAGGTTGGGTTTCCCAGAAAGTCTTTCTACTGATAATGCTTCTATTTTTGTCTCGCATTATTCAACATCTTTTTGTTTAGTATTGGCATTAAGCATATTCGCATTAGCCCATATCATGCTGAGGCAAATCTATCAGAAAGGTTTATCAAAACGTTGAAATATTCTTTGAGAGCATATTGTTCAAGTAACCAATCTAATTGGTCTGATTACATCCCGGAAATTCAGTTTTCCTTAAATCTTTGCGAACATTCTGGGCTGAAAGCTGTACCAGCTGAATTATTCTTAGGACGTCCGTGTAACACCCCATTGGAAAATCGCTGGTAGGTGAACAGTCCTGAATTATTTGAATTTAATAGATCAAAGCTGTGGGAAAATGCTCTGAAGAATATGGAAAATTCGTGGAAAAGAAGAAAGGAAATATTATCTAAAAGTAGAGGACCAGTTGTCATCCAAGTTGGAGATCAAGTTCTGGTAAGATCTCATATAAAGTCATCCTTAGAAGATAAGGTAACTAAGTGTTTATCTGATAAGTGGGATGGCCCGTTCAATGTCAAAAATTTTTTGACTCCAAACACAGTATTGGTGGCAGACCAAGATGAAAATGAAAACTCTTTTAGAAGAGTTCATGCTTCGGAAGTGAAGAAATATTTCCCACGTCGTCAAACCAGTTAAACTATTGATTGTTTGTACAAGGTTTGAAAACATTCATTAGAATTTGATTAAAAATCTATGTAACTAGGAGATAATAGATATGCCATATATTTAATAATGTTTCTATCAAGTACTAAAGAAATTTAATAGTTCTGTTTAGGAATTTTAATTTGAATGTTGAAAAATTTTAATATTGTATGTAAAGAATTAAATTATTTTAGACCATGCTCAAACAAGTAAAAATAAAATTTAATATGGCTAGCCAATAAGAAGTATTTGGTGAAATATTTAAATTTTAATAAATTTAATGATTGTAATGTGTACACATTTTAATGAATTTTTCTATTTTGTTGTTTGCTGTGAGTGTTTCAGCCTTCCAGATGTCGAAAAATTTCCTGCGAAAATTTTTCTTCCTTGGCGGGGGAGTTTGTGGCAGAAGCAAATGGTGGCCACAATAATTATAAATGGTTCTGAATCATTATTTCTAATAAAAGACGTGATTTTGGACTGTTTTCGTAATAGTTGTTAAAATAGCTACCGACGCCCATGTTTTGGGGCGAGGAAAAAGAAAAAAAATAAGATAAAAAATTCGAGTGTTTGTCAATGACAGTCTTTTTGGCATACAAATTATGAAAATAATGAAATCTTGTATACTGTATTTTTTTCTTTTTTAAAAAAAGGTAAAACGAAAAAAGAAAAGAATGTAACTAAGTATGAATTGTGAGTTAAAAGCTATTGGTTTTGTGTTAGCTACTTCGTTAGCGTTACTGCAGGAAGAAAAGGTGTATTGCTTTGGTGTGTGCTGGTATGACGTCAGCTATCAATCGCGTGACAAGGCGAACCTTCACGGTTGCTTCGCTGTGTGGAGAGAGGCAGTTGTGTTTGAGCTCTTTAACCAAGGTTGTCTTTCGCTATCCAGGAAAAGTCTTCCTTTGACAAGGTTGAGTGGTTCATTCAACAAGACAGATTGGGAGTTTGAAAGGAACAATTTTTACCTAGAAGTTGACTTTATTACAAAAAATAATCTTTGATAAGGAATAGTAGTTGCTTCGTCTTGACTTACGTAACGAATTCAGTTTAACAATAGTTGACTTTTAATTCGATGGGATAATTTTCCAGAGTTTGAGTGAAAAGAAAAGGACAATAGTATGCTGTTAAAACGGCATTTTAATCGTGCTTCAAATTAAGGATTCTGGAATTTGTAATCTTTTATGGATTATATCATCGTTGAGTTTAATTGCTTGAAGTTGAATGCAGGACTTTCGCTATTCTGTGAATGGTGCTGGTTATTGAGTATTCAGCTGAATGGACAGGGCTAAGAGTTCGACAGTCGATTTCCCTTTTGAGTCAAAGCATTTCTGAATGTGTGGAAGTAGTAGCAATAGAGAGCTTGACAATTTACCAAGGGCCAGGAAGCAGTAAGAACGGTAAGTGAACGTAGATAGTGCCTTTAGACCCCTCTTATCTGTGTCAATTAACTGTTTTTTTTTGTGGGTTGTGAAATCTAGTTCAAATTGGTCGATTCGTTCAGATTAGTTTACCATTTCTAAATGGCAAGATTTCTGCTTAGATTAAGAATTATATTGCGTTGCAATAAATTTTTCAATTGCTGATAGGTCTTAAGTGGTCCAGAGTTTCTTTTTAGTAGAGGTTTTGTAATAATTAAAAAGAGTAATACCGACTAATTATATCTTGAACCCATTTTGAATAAGCAATCAGTGCTTTTGAATGGGAAACCGATTGATAGCTGACTCAAAGGGGAAATAAATAGATATATTAGTTAACTGAGAACTGACAGTTCAGTAACAATTTTCTTGAATCTTGTAAGAGTAGAACAATTACGTTTGCGATAATTAGTTTAAAAGTAAGTTATTGGAAGGCAATTTGGTAATTTGTGGAATTAATATTTGTGTAAGAATTCCTACAAGAATCAGCAGTTTGGTTGAAGTCAATACTAAATTCCTATGTAAAATTTCCAAAAAAAAAAAAGAGAGAGAGAGAAAAAGAATTTGTAGTTTAGAACTATAGATCAATTGTTAAATGGAGACTTTATTTAGAAATTATTCTCTTTAAACTTGAATGTTATTTAAATTGTTGAAAATCCATGTTGTTGAATATTAAAATTGTTTGAATAGCTGTTTCTTTAATGCTGAAAATTTTAATAAATTGTTAAATCGATTTAACCTGATTTTAACTAAGTTGAGCCATTTTCAAGTATTCTAGTATAACTAAATATCAGAAGGTTTGAAGAAAAATTGTCACAAATCTATTTCAGTTATTTAAAATAGTGACCATATTTTATGGTAAGTGGTGTTGCTCGTTATATATATATATATTTTTTAGCCTTGTGAAGCAACCCTGCGTATTCGATTTGCTTTTGGAGGCATGTTACGATTATAGATTCTTTGGCTATTTCCATTTTGCAATCGGAACAGGAGTGGATGCGTTACACTGCCCATGTCTGAAGGTACACCATTTCGCAACTCATTGGATACGATGTGGATGTATTCAAAGTCCACTGATTTACCCATCAAATTTAAATTTTATAAAAATATTCTCAGTGATTGCTAACCTGAGGAGAACTAATTTTTTTAATTCGATCGTTAAAGGAGCTTTTTTTTTTGCTTTTTCACCAGGTCTCGGTAATCGTCCTGCAAGAAAACTGAAGTTTCTACAAGTGGTGTTTCGCCAGTGAATTTTTTGACAAAGGGATCCTCCAGGAGATTTATTTAGGGGGAAATTCCTGCTGTTGTTATATACATACATAGATATAGATAGATATAAATATAGATAGATATAAATATAGATATACTGTATATATATAAAGATAAGTAGGAGCAGGTCTTTAAAATTAGTTCGGAAAGATAATATGAAAATCTGGCATACTTTGTAAGAATCTATCTAGTCTAATATAAATAAAATAAATAGTTTGTTTGTGTGTTTGTCTTTATGCGGCCTGCTGACCAGACGAGTGGACCGAGAGTTACCAAATTTTGGTCAGGGGTACCTTGGCCCTGGCCCCAGATCAAGACGAATCTTTTTTTTTAATTCGAACCAGGGGGTCTCAGGGGGCGCTTACAGGGACATGTAAAAGTGGTAGAAAGTGGCGATATTACTGTCGAATACATAGTTTTCGCGCTCGCTGAAATCAACGGTGAAATTCTGATCGCATAAACTCCCAAATTCACCAAATTTACCTTCGCTCGGATACCGAGACAAGTAAAAGTAATCCAGAATAACCGATATTAGTGTCAAATCCATAGTTTTCGCGGTTGCTAATATCGATGGTGAAACTTCCATTTGCGATGATTTGCAAATTCAGCTACAATTGCATGCGAGCCGGGTGTCAGCAGGGGAATACTGAGACATGTAAAAATAATCCAAAATGACCGATATTAGTCTAAATTCCATAGTTTTCGAGGTCGCTGAGATCAATGGTGACACTTGCATTAGCAATGACTTGCAAATTCAGCTACAATTTTATGCGGGCCGGGTGTTAGCGTGGTTTCGGGGGGGGGGGCGATGCACGCCCCACGGTGACCCACGGCGCGAATATGGTGAATTTGGAAGTTAATGTGATCAGAGTTTCACCATCGATTTCAGCGACCGTGAAAACTATGAATTCGACAGTAATATCGGCCATTTCGTACCACTTTTACATGACCCTGTAAACGCCCACCTGAAACCCCTTGGTTGGATTCCGAGATATGAAAAGTAATCCAAAATGATCGATATTACTGCCAGATTCATTGTTTCTGCGGTCGCAGAAATGAATGGTAATACTTTAACAGGCGTTGTCTTCCAAATACTGCCCCATGAGAAGAATGGGAATATGCAGCTGTCTAATATAAATAAAATAAAAGAGTTTGTTTGTGTTTTTCTGTCTGTGTGCGGCCTGGGGACAAGACGAGTGGAAAGAAAAGACGAAAGAAAAAAGAAAAGACGAAGAAAGAAAAGACGAAAAGAAAAAAATATTGGCCTTAACACGATTCTTGTGTTGCTATGCACCGCATGTTCCTTGCCACAGAAAAGATGCAGTACATTTTGCAATTCCTGTACATTAGCTTGATGTTTCAAGTCTTTTGTGTGCTTCTGAAGTTCACTTTTACCACAAAAGACCTCAATGTTAACGGGTCTTACATAGATTTGGTTCGATTCTCAACACGGACTGCAACTACACGTTAAATTGTAGATCCGAAAGCCACCTTTTGTTAAACCTCGCTTATTATCGCATAAGTTCACCGAGAAGCAAATGTTGCATTTCTCCATTTCATCCTAGCACGAAAGAAAACTAAACACAGCTGTAACACGAAGGAGCTATTTCGAAAAGAAGTAAGCTATACTTACGTCGAAAACAACTTCATAGAGATGTGCACCAAATGATAGAAGTATGAAGTATTGTTATCACGCAATACCACGTGGAAAACTTGGTCTATTATAATCTTTGCCTCCCTCTGTTCGCTCTTTCGTATCATGTGTATCAGATGGTTTTCATATTTCTTCTGATCATTAATGTGCGGGGAAAATACCAAAAAGCACCAAATAACTGTCTTTCCTTTTGTTTTGGAAACAACAAGCCCATTTCACGTGTGCGAGAGAAAATGAGCAGAGTAAGATCAGGTATTTAGTCACGGTCATTTCGCAGCAGGAGTCCATGGTTAAACATTTGGCTCGCTCTTTTCATATTGATGTGAAAATATACTCGCAAAACCTTACAAATACAAAAGGCTGAACTTCAAAGAAAGTTTTAAGACACATATAGTTAAATTTTCTCTTACATCTTTCTTCAGCAAAAGAGTCGGTTCACTGTATTCGAATAAGGGAAGGGGAAAAAAGGGTGAATTTATAGTTTATAGGGAAGTAACATTGTAAGTAACATAAACAATACATACCGCTTCCGACACTGTACTGAAGCATTTCTTTCAGCGGTTTATCACTAGATCTGACCCTCATCTCACCTCAAGTTGGAAAGTAAAAAGGGACAGACGTGTCCAAGATAACTGCGCACTTGAGTTTCAGTTCACAATAATAAAACTAGTGGGCAAGTAAAGTCTTTTGTAAGCTAAAGAAAACGGTGATGTTGAGAATGAATGAAATGCTGGAATGAAGTAACTGGAAGGAAACTAAAGAACCACAAGAAAGTCCACACATACGGTGTTTCAACGCCACAAAGCCCACTTGGCACCAGCTGGGTTCGAATCAGAGTCTTCTCACACCAATGGTGAAAGTTATCCCACTGAGTCACAGCGGCCCCGGGGCTAGGTCGAGTACACTTTACCTTTATAGTTTCTTAGTACATAAATGTTACGATTATTAAATAGATTTTCCTTAATGAGCTTCCTAAATCAATGCATTAAATAATTAGCGCGGTTTGATTGTGAACTTAATATTTTCTGTAAATTTAAAACTGATTACAAAATAAACCCGCAATTTTATTAGGTGAATATAAAATATACTCCCAGCACCAAACAAAACTATTTAGAATTGTCATGAAAAGAAAGAAAGAGAAAGCAAATAGCGTTGCAAAAAGATTAGTAAGTAAGTGAAATACATTTCAGACATGAATTTCGGAAAACAAAAATTACTAAACCCATTTCTCCTTCAGCAGTGCGCAGAATACATGTCTAGCGAATGAACACCTACATGATAACAGAGAGAAGTCGGTGTTAAGTCAACAACAAAAGAAAGCTAAATAAATTCATATTAAAAGTTATATCAGTGTGTAAATACGGAGACGCACCAAAGCTCGAAAACTTAATACACTATTACTCCTATGTATCAAGCAATCGTTCAGCTGTCATTTGAGAGGATGGAAATCCCAGGCTCCTGAACAACTATGTTACTAGAGTAAAATGAGGAGTGTATTTATCTTACAGTGAACTGCTTTGATGCAAGTGGCCTAACTCCAAAATTGAAATTTTCCAGGAGTCAAAGTTGAAGTTCAATATCTCATGGACAATCCATGTTTCTTTTATGTTGGGAACCAAAACCGTAACTACTGTATGTAGTTTATTGTTTTATGATTTAGTGTTTACAAAAATCCTTTTAAAAATATCTATAGAAGTGAAATATACCTATCTCTACTAGTTCTTGGCATCCAAGCAGTGCATTTATTGTAATATACCATATAAAATATTCTCGTATCATAATATGTGATGTACAACAAATGTTACATTATATATTATGAACATACGGAAATTAGAGAATAAATATTTGGAGAGCTTTGAAATGTGGTGTTGGAGGAAGATGGAGAAAATAAAATGGACAGAGAGAGCAACAAACGGAGATGTTTTAAAACGTATACGAAAGAAGAGGACACTTCTATCCACTTCTTTGTAGAAGGGCCAATTGGATTGGAACATCTTGCGAAGAAATCGTCTTAACACCACCATAGAAGGAAAGATGGAAAGGAAGCGAGGAATAGGAAGAAGAAGAACACAGCTGATCCAAGACTTGAAAGATAGGAGAAAATATTGGGAGTTAAAAGATAAAAAAAGGAAGATCGATAAAAGTGGAAAAAACCTTTCCAGGTCAAAATCTAAAATTGAATAAAAAATCCTCATTAGTCCCAGGACCTACCGAAAAGCAGAATACCTAATAATAATAATAATAATAATAATAATAATAATAATAATAATAATAATAATAATAATAATAATAATAATAATAATATATTATTATTATTATTATTATTATTATTATTATTATTATTATTATTATTATTATTATTATTATTATTATTATTATTCGTAACTCGTGATATCCTGCAATACATTAAAACCTCAAAATAGTTAGGAAAGCGAATAATCCAGAAGTTATTTAGTCTTATTGCGTTCATGGGAACGAAAACACTAATTATAATTATAACTATGCTAAATTACTATAGACTGCCAAATGTTCATTCAGAGAACTTATGAAGTTCACTTTATCGCAATATTTTTATACAAACTCCATATAGGCTACGGATAATAGTTTTATACAAAGTAGATAATCAATTATTATTTTTGTATTTCAAGTACAATCAATATCACGACATTAGTTTTAATTAACGGAATTGACCTGAAAATTAAATCTTGATCTCGAAAGATTAACTATGAAGTTTATGCGTTCTATAATTTTCTAAAGTAATAAATGCTGCAATTGGTTTCAAGGCTGTTTCTGGGTGAATACTTTGTTCAAAATAATACTCAAAATTATAGAAAGATTTTCGAGACATTCGAGTCGAGTCGAGATTTTCACGAGCAGTCTCGACTCGACTCGTATCTCGACTCGAATTCTAGTCGAGTCGAGATTCGAGACATGTGGCGACTCGAGCGCATCCCTAGACGTTCCTCTACACACTACACACTTATAGGTACTTTTAACATTCAATTAAAATTTTCATAATTCGAAAATATTTACAGCTTTCTTGTCTGTCACACCACGCAACAAATTACACGACCAATTAAATGAAAAATACTTCATTGCTGAAAATTCATCCTACAACGTTTTAGTGTCCCGAAACCGAAGCCGCTTGCAAAATGATCAGGTTCACAGGATCTCCTGAGCCGCTGCGGTCGGAACTTCAATCTATTGCAATTGTAATTAAGCACAAACTCGAGAGCACGACGAGTTGAAGTTGCTTTTCAATGCGAAAACAAGAAAGAAACTAAGATTTTAGACCGAAATCGTTTGTTACTAAATTGCTTTTCTCAACGTATTCGCAAGTAACAAAAGTAAGCGGGCTTCGATATCCAAATAAGTTTCTGCCAAAACATACAAAGAAACAATAGCACAATAGTTTCGATAACATTTGTGTGGTCCTTCGGCAGGCTACCCATCCCGTAAGAAGCTAAATCCTAAATTGTAAAATTGGTAGGAGAAAAGGGTAGTTTGGACTGCACCCGTGGCTGAAACAAAAGACTCGTAGCTGGCTTGTATAGATAATTGAATGCTGCATCTTGAATGCACATTTCCATTTACTGAATACCCATTTGTAAAAGTGAGAGAGAGTCTGACTTTTGCTCACCGTCCACTTTCGCTTTATTGCTGTATTTATCTCAGGAATACATATGTATATATTCTCCCTTCCGCCAAGTTGCGGGGTTGAATTTGGATTTAAACGGCCGGAAGTGTCACTGTTCATCTTAGACACCCCGGAAACTATCGATTCGACACTAATATCTGTGATTTTTAATAATTTTTATGTATATATCTCCTCCTTCCTCCAAGTTGTGGGGCTGAATTTTGATTTAAATGGCATCGGAAGTGTCATTGTTCATTTCAGCGACCCCGACAATTGTGGATTCGACACTAATGTGTCATTTCCCCTTCTCACCTTCCCACAAGTTGCAACTTCAAAGTAAAATGATAAAAAAAACTATCCCGAATCTAATCTATGTTGAAAATTTTATCGAGGGCGGTCTGATGTTTCAAGAGTTATTAAATTAGAAACATAGTCACTTTCATTTTGATTGTAATAGATAATCTGTCGCTCTAGAAAACATGTATTTATATACATACATGATTTTGTACCTATAGTTTATAAGGTGTCTATATTAAAATATTACATAATAGTAATTATATGTTTTAGTGCATGAGTATTAGTGAAATTTGCCTGCTGCTCATTCTCTTAAGAAGTAATTTGGTTAAAATTAACAAAACTTCACCAGACCAAAGAGCATATTGGGAACTCATTGTTATTCAAGAGACTTATTTGTTGCAACAGAACAATTCATGTTGGTAGGCTGGTATGTAACTGTAATTAATGCATTTAACTGTATGTAATTGTAACTCTAGCTTCTGTAATTAATGCACATCCACGAATAAACGACATAACAGAAATAAGTGCAGAAAGTAATTTTCAACTAGCTGAACCTGCGCTCTCTACACAACGCATCATTGACATATGAGCATGAATCTCCTTGTCATTCCTCATATCTGTACATGTCCCTTTACAGATACAAGTGAAGAACGCCTTCATAAAAATCGGCAACGGGTATCATAAAGGGGAAATTTTTTCGGCTATTTTTTTCCATATCTCTCACCGTTTGAAAGATTTGAGCCGACTTGTGGTTGGAATTTCTAATTCATATATGACCAGTGTTTTCTTTCTTTTTGCATGCATTATGTAATAAATAAATAAATTACACACACAACTAATTATGTCAGTTATTTACGGAGTTCATTTAAAGCTCCAAACAGTGAAGATTCATCTTAGACTGGAGAAATGGTTATCCTTCGTTTTCTTATCATTTGGCCATGAAACAAACACCTAAGAGATATACAACCCCTATATACAACTATGTGATGTTGGAATATATAACTCGTAGGATATGAAGCTTTCCTTTTAAAAAATTTGAGTACTTCCAGTGTACCCCTAAAAAATTAATAAAGAACTAATGGCCATGTTTTTTTTTAAATATTCATTAGAATTGGACAATTTACACAAAATTTGGAATCGACTAATGGAAACGTCACGTTTCTAGCATTTGTGGGTTCAATATCTGATTGTCGAAAGGACTGGACACAAACAAATAAACTTTTCTGTAGGGACCAATATATACGCGTAAATTTACTATTTTAATACAGATAATAATTGGAATAGTTTTATTTTCGAGTGCTATATTTTGATATTCGGAATATTGAAATTTTTGAAATTATATTTTTCACGCGTTTGAAAAAAGGATATCATTACTAGTAAAATTAACCTAATACAAACATTTTTATTTTTTCAATGTTTCCAATTTTTCCGGAAGGAAATCGAAAAAACTGTTTTTTACCAAAAGGTTTAGAATTTCCGGAAATTTTACAACAGTAATTCAAACACACTTGTACTTGGCCAAGCATTAAACTCTGATGCTAGTGAAAAACCGTTAACTGCGCAGTTCGCTGCCTGTCCTGTTTTACCAGTCTGCTCAGCATACAACGTCCTACATATGTAATGAGGTGGGGAGCGCCCAACACCTCGACGTTTGGACGTCGTTTCCCCTTGCTTTCGGCACTTGTTGAAGACACTCACCACAGCACTCCTCGAACAGCTGGCAAGTCCTACAGTTTCCGAAATTCTCGTACCGAGTGCTTCTGATTGAGTATTTTCTTCAAAAGAATATTAAAAATTATAGAAAGATTTTCGAGACATTCTAGTCGAGTCGAGATTTTTACGAGCTGTCTCGACTCGAAAATTCGAGTCGAGAAATACGTTTGTCCCGACTCGTCTCGAATTTTACAAAGTGTGTCTCGACTCGAATCTCGACTCGAATTCTAGTCAGGTCGAATCGAGATGCGAGACATGTCTCGACTCGTGCGCATTCCTAATTCTAAACTAAAACGAAGTCAGTCTTATAGGTATAGGTGACCTTTCTATCGTACCCTTAACTCAAAAAGCTGTTAATGTAAATTGTATATGCAGTTTTCTGAAAATGTTGCCCAGCACGACTAGATCCCTATCTTATTCCGTAGTCTTATGTGGTATCATCCTATATGGTTTCTATTTGACTTAATGGTATATCTAATGTTAATACTGATCTGTTTGATGTTATTATCTGACATATGTGGATTAAGACAGTTAAATGAAACTGCAGATTTTACGATTAAGTTGGAATCGAAGATTTAGATATTTAGCAAGAGGTTATTTATTTTAGATGAAATATGTCTTATTAAGTGATGGTTTCGAAACCCACTGATATATGCTAATTGAAGAAAAAAAACATGAAATATACTGTGCGGAATTACATCCCAGCACACTACTCCAACACAAAAAAATATAGAGGTACCAATTCCTACACATACCAACTTCCCTCCGAAGCATTTGGTGTCCATTGTTGTCAAGTCTTAGATGTTGCCTATTTGGATCTACCTTGTAATCAGAGCATACCTGAAAACACTATTGAGAGCATATCTGAGAAATATGCAATTTTCGATTGCGTATGCATGGATTCACTTATGCTGATAAGGACCACCATCCACAGTTTCCCGAATTCGAAATAGGGCCTGTTGAAATTTAGCTTTCTTGTCATTTTGAGCAGCTATAGCTCTGAAACTATGCAATTTTCCCCATAGGTTCATATGATTGATCTAAGGAATCACCTCTTTCAGTTTGTCGGTATAGTTCATTAACACCATACATATATCTTTTATACGAAGACAGTGTTTTTGTAACCATTTTAAGCCTTTGATTTAAGCAACCCAGCTTACTTCACTGTATGGTTGGTTGTCCAACTTCACTAATTGGACAAATCAACCACTTGATATATCTTTTAGTATTTATTCTCAAATAAGAATTAACGTTACAAGCAATATTCACGCTGGCAATTGACATCTTTTTCTTGGAACATAATTTTATTTCAGGCCATAGCGTCGATAAATTGGCGTGGGAGAGCTAGGATCGATTCCCAACGGCAGCTCATTTGGTCAAATTCCACATTAAATTATAAATCCACGTCTCATAAAGTTTTGCTGCTCAAAAAGGACGACAAGCCTACCTGGTAAATCAAATTAAAACCATTGATAAGAAACTACGAATTCTTTATCTAACGAAAACTTATTACTGTCATATTTTTTATTTTGTTCGGATATGGCAATCGTTATTTACATAAAAATGTGGAATGTAGGTTTTGAAAGATACATTGAATTTCTTTGAAAACTATATACTTGTAATACATCACAATACTATGGTTGTTTACACCTCGCGTGTATATGCATAAATGAGAAACAAAATACAGCTCGGACTAGTAAACAAACGAAACAGACGTGTTCAACCTGTATTGTACGCCACACTATGTATATGGGTAATTCGCTCAACATTCGTAGTCGCAAGGCTTGAATTTTCTGTCTTCAGAAGTTTACTTTGAAGCTCCTTGCTTTCCATACAAAGCAAATGTGGTTTAATACTTCCTTTTTTTCGTTCTCACTAAGAGGAACATATTTCTATTGTTTCAGGACAAAAGAGTAAAAAGTACAACAAACGCACACCGTAACCACCGAGTTACCTAAAAAATACAGAAACAATTTTTCTACGTACCTAGGTAGACAGCTACATTAGAAACGATTGATTGATTGAAATTTAACGTCCCTTTTCGACAACGCAAACTACTGTTACGAGATTCGAAACATTATTTTATCTGTATATAAGGCAAGTACGAAAGCCGGGAATTCACACAAAACCACGCAGAAAGTGCACGTAATGGCCATTTACAAAAAGAACATGAATAAACGTTGTATAACGCATTCTGAGAGTAAATGGTTAACAACAAAATCATGGTTGGTTTGGGATTTAAAATACGGGAGCATCGAGGAAAGGCTTATATTCTGCGAAATGTTCTAACTGGTGAACTCGAAACGCTTGAAATAACAGTCTATATATTCAAACTATGATATTAAAGGAAAATGTGGTTTTGCATAACTACCAAAATCAGAAATCAAGACAATAATACTCAATCCTTTTATAATACAGGAGTGTGAGGTGGAAGTAAAATTCAATCATAAGGGTACTCACTCTGCACTATCTTCTCATGCCTTATGCAAACTCAAATCTAGTTGCCCAGAAAATGAATAAGCCAAGAAGAATAAAATAATTTTTTACAACTATTCGTAACTAAATGTTTAACAAATTAGTGCTTGCTATCAAATTCTGGCAACATTTTACGAGAAACAATAAAAAAAGACTTTACCTTTCACACTAAAATTTCATCAAAAGCTCCAATATGACTTTTCAACGCTCAACAGGTTTTCTAACCGAAGAGATGGCGTAGCCGCATATGATTTTAATTAAGACAATCAGTTTAATAAATCTTAATATGTTTTCGAGTCAAGGTTGAATTGAGGTATAACTATAATACAAAAATTAAGGTAATTTTTGCCCCCACCAAACAATATGCACCGAAGAATGGAACGAAAAACTACTACATGAAGATAGTATTTTCAAGATATGCTCTTAGAAATTACTATCAGAAATATAATTACTATTTTGAAAATGTTTGAAACGAGAAACTTTATGTGTGCGGTTAATTTCGGGTGTTTTAAATTATAGTTTTCTTTTTCCTAACAGCTTCTCTATTGTATGACCAGAATAGTAAATTAACATTTTCAGTAAATAAGATTATTTACTTCTTCGTTGTTCTACTCCCCGATGCCATTTTGGATTTTTGAATGAAAGTTTCTTTATATAAATGAAGTCCTGGGTGGGTATGTGTGACTGACTATTCAAAGTCCAGGCCGAACCGCTGAAGCTAGAAAGATGAAACTTGGACAGTGCAATGAACTATAATGGTGATAAGCACTGTAAGGTACCAGTAAGCACGAATTCTTGGAAATTCCACGAGAAAAGGAAGAAAATATGGGTGAAAATTATTATTATTATTATTATTATTATTATTATTATTATTATTATTATTATTATTATTATTATTATTATTGGAAATTCAACGGCACGGAAGTATGATATGATATGATCTGATGTATCAGAAAGCAAACGAATTAGGAGAGAATGCCAACAAATGCATACGCACGTTCGGAATCGAAGATCAACAATGTCATGTAGGCAATGACCATCAAAGAAATCTTACAGTTTGGTAGGAATATATAAAAGATCTGTATTACCAGAAGAACCGCCACTAAGATATTGCAATTGAAGCAGAAGAAGTGATGGATGATGAAAAAAAGGACCCAGTATATTCAAAATGGAAGTCGTACAAGCCATCAAGGACATGCGAAGGAGGAAGGCCACTGAAGACAGTGACATACCCGTAGATTTACTCAAGGGATTAGGAGACAATGTAATGTAAGTATTGACTTCACTTATTAACAAGATCTACCTGAGTGGAGAATGGCTAAAGGATTTTCTTGATGTTCCAATGATTGCATTACCCAAGAAAAAGGAAGCAAAGAAATGCAGCGATCACAGAACCATTAGCCGTATTTTCCAAACTGGAAAGATAATTTTTGCGTACTGAACAGGCGCCTGAAAACTAAGATAGAAGAGATGTTGAAGGAATATTAATTTGGATTCTGGAAAGAAAAGGCACCAGAGATGCCATTGGGTTGATGAGAATTATCTCAGAACGAATTCTTGACGTAAAGGAAGAGTTGTGTTTGTGCTTCATAGACTGGCAGAAAGATTTCGACAGGGTCAATTGGAAGAAACTTCTGCAAATACTGTAGAAATTAAGGTCAACTGGAGAGATCGACGGACTCATTTGCAATCTGTATATAGCACAAAATGTCAACTTGCGCTTGAATGAAGGAGAAACAAATTGTGTGGAGGCTGGAGGAGAAGTCAGAGAAGAATGTAGTGTCGCCCAATTATTCAACATTTACAGTGAATGTTTAATGAAGGAATCATTAATGGGAATTGAATATTTTAAGATTGGAGGCAAATCATTAATAAAATCAGATACGGAGATGATACACTTACAGCTAGAACCGAGGAAGAACTACAGGAGATGATTGACAAAATAGTTGACAGTGGAAAACTGTATGGAAAAGAAATCAACATCCAGAACTCGAGACAAAACCGTGTGAAAATGTGCCCTTACGGCTCAGAGTAGAAGAAGAGGTCGATCATTTCAAATATCGGGGGAAGTATTTTGAAGAAAGACTCGCCTTTCACCAAGGAGATCAGGTCGAGAATTACCATAGTCAAGGAAGCATTCATCAAGGTCACTCTTAAGAAGCAGCATTGGACCAAGGAAAAAATTGGTGAGGTAGTATTGCATGAAGTATTGAACTTTATGGTTCAGAGACTTGGACACTGCGGAAGTTAGAAAGGAAATATTTAGAGAACTTCAAAATGTGGTATTGAAGGAAGATAGAGCAGATAAAAGAGACAGAAAGAGTAACAAAGGAGTATGTTTGAAAACGGATAGGAGAGAAGAGGACGCTTCTAGCCACCATCCTTCGCAGAAAGGCCAATTGGATTGAAGAATTCTTGCGAAGAAATTGTCTTCTTCATACCGCCCTAGAAGGAAAAAAGCGAGGAATAGGAAGAAGACCACCACTCATCGATAATTTGAAAAATACATGATAATATTGGAAGTTAAAAGAGGAAGCTGACAATCGAAAAACATGCAAGAAACATTTCCAGGCCCAAAGTGAACACTGAAAATTAAAGGGAAAAAACTCAGTAGTCTCTGGATCTGCCAAAAGGCAGAATACTTAATACACGTGTTGGAGAGATTTTTAGTATATTTAACCCAGAAGGGGACAAGAGAGGTGAGAAGAAAAGGAAAGTATATTACTATTATTATAATACTATCTTCGTCTACCTGAGGACTCTGACCCCAGGCCCCTCATTTTCTCGGTCTGCGACCTCAGATATCTCATATTCCTAACAAGTGTCTAATCTTAAGGAATTTCGATATATTGCCATCTTACTATAACAATTCAAACCTCACCCTCTTTCTTCACGCCTCTACCTTACCTTCTACAGAAAACTTTTAAAAAGGTTAAACTATTATTAATGAAAAGTCTACATAAAAATTTTCGTGTCCCTAATCTTAAATGATTTCGAGCTATGGCCAATTTATTTTAAAAATTCAACTTACATATCTGTTTCCTTCTCTTGTAGGAAAAATATCTGGAAACGCTGAGACATGTCTTTAATTATTTAAATAATAGCCTAAATACAAAATTTTATGTCGTTAAGCTTAACGAACTTCATTGAGAATATCAAGAAACAGTGAAGTACATATTTAATTATTTTAAATGGGAAGTCCACATACAAAATTTCATATCTCTACCCTTCACAGATTTGCAGATATGAATATTTTACTACAATAATTGCCACCTTCTTTTCCGTCGAATTTTTAAAAATCCTTCCTTAGTGGCACGTTACATGACAATATGCACTATCAAAATTTCAAATTTTTAACTTAAATGGTTTAGCCTGAGCACTGATCAGGCAAGACGTCTTTTATATAGAGATTATGCTCATATCTGTGAATTGGTTAGAGATATGAAATTCTGATATTTAGACCTTTCATTGAACTAATTGAGCCCGTGTTTCAGCATTGTCACACTGAATGCTATGAAATTTTATATGACTGTTGTCCTAACTAACAGTGGCCTACCACATTCTCCTAATTATTCATATTACTGTTCCATTTGGGAACAGTTCTCAAAGCTAATAAATATAATAAAATATAAATACTTTAACTTTTATTGAAAGTAAAATAAAGAAGAAATTCACAAATATGAATTTCTGATGTAGTATTTAGTTTTACATAAGCAAGAAAGAACTTCTTTCTTTTAAGATTAATCCCGTTGGGTTAAATCAGCAGTGTACAGTGAATATAGGGAGATTTTAAGAACAGTAGGCCTAGTAATGAGAATGGTAATAACATTTAATTAATCGATTCCTTAGAAATCCATTACCTAATTAAATACTTTCAGGTTCTGTCGATGCTAGTAAATGTCTACTTAAATCGTTATTCAGTTTAACTTTCCTTTCACTGATCGAATGGGAATATTATGAAAGAACGATAAATTTCCATGTGTTTATATTAAAGCTGAAAGTGATATATCTATACTTCCGTTTGCAATACATGGATAACGTAGAAGATGGAACCTGTACTTCTGTCACTGAATCAATATTAAGATATATTACAGTCTTTGATTCAAGAGGTCGGAATTAAAAGAAGGAGTTGTACAGATTTCTATAGCTCCCAGGTTTTCTATAAAGGTAAAGACAGAAATCCGTATAAAGAAACTGCTACTACAGAATAGCTATCGTTTTCATTTATGACTATTAGTGTTTATACCTGTTGAAAAGTGGTAAACGCTGTGAAAAATAACAGAAGTAACAATGTAAAATAATGTTGAGTAAAATGTTCGAGGACATATCAAAATGCCGTCCGTCATCTTTAATTTTATGCAATTGTCTTAAATGGAAAACATATTGTGTGATATGTCATTTTAATACCAACCTCTTTAGAAATTGTATGTCACTTTATTTTTGCTCTAGCAACTGCTACTAAGTTATGATTGTTTCTTTGTTGTGTTCCCAGCTAAAGAAGTTAGTCATATAGCAAGGACTATTACTGTGTCACTACTACCAGACATGTTCAATTTGTTCCCCAGTCAGGTTTTTTGCCAGGTGCATTCTGACTTCTCAATCACGTAAAACAGTGTGCTAAGTGTCGGCTGTAATGCTGAAACATACGTTTACATTTTTTTCGCCTTGAGATGCTGAATATCCCTTATCATCGCATAAACAGACTTCACATTTCCAGAAAGAAGTAGGCCAGTGAAGCTAGGTCACTGGAACGAGGGTACCATTCAACATGACCTCACCGATCAATTCACACATTAGGCAACTTCTAATCGAAGTACTCAGGGACACAAGTGTGTAATGGAGTTGGGCACCACCGTGCAGGAAAACTTGGAGAGTAAACCAACATCCGACAGCAGTGAACATGTTGTTTCCTAACATTCACCGATAATCCATCGCCGTTAGGGATCCATGGATCAAAGACCAACAACACGAGTTCCCCACAAGCCACACCATACCATCACCTTGAAAGAAACAACTACAGATGCGTCACATAATCTGAATTACTCATAAATAAGAGTTATCGAAGCATTGAGGTAAATAGAACAAACTCTATCATTCAGGCGATTTGCCTCGGAATTAGCACAAGTACAAGTACACGCCCATCATTAAGGAGCAGTTGACCAAAGTATACGGAATGAAATAAAAGTAGGTACTGTAATCATAGCAACCTGCCAAAAAAAATTCCTAAATTAAACCCAACTATGAAATTCTCTAGAATAAAAGAAAGAGTAAGTAGTATTGATTGAAATATCTCAATCTGATTGATTCGGTACAAAATTCATCTCTGTGTACCTTCAGTTTTAGCAGATTAAAGGGGTATGAGAACCTTTAGGAAATGGTAATAATAATAAGTAGAGGTCAAGAAGAGATCTCTTCGTGAAAAAAGCTATGTTTATTCAGGCTTCCATCTCACTCACCAAGCCCAGCGCGACAAACAGAGTGGGAGAGAGTAGATATTCTCATGTCTTTATTGTTTGTAAAAATTCAGTTAAATTTCAAACTAGAAGAAAACTCTAATAACAATTGTAAATACAGAGGAAACTACGAAAGTCTTAACTTCTAATAAAGCGAAATTTTACCGTTAACAATTATATTAAAATACATAATATTCCAATATAAGATTACCACGACACGTATTTATGGTAATCTCGAAGAAGAATGATTAGTAGTTCTTAGTTAATTAATATCCAAAGGTTGATTAAATCTTAATTTTATTCGGTGATCTGAAAAGTTGAATTTCTCATGCAAGCAACTTTATGCTAATGTTTTCTCATTTTATTTGATACGAAAACTCCTTTAGTAGTAAAGTTGCATGCAGTGGTCAATAGGATAATGATTCCTCTTGCTCTGAAAGAGCAGTACTTACAAATACGACCATTTGACTCTGAAGTAACAACTTGCGCATAGCATGGAAAGAGGACATCCTCTCTTACCCTTATTCTTTCGAAATTCCAAAAGAAAAAATTTAAAAAATATATACAGTACATAAACAAACTATGAAATTAAGAGAGAAAAAATATTCGTTATTAAGTTTAAGCTCGAGAGTATTGGGCTAAGCAATATTAAATTTTCACAAATACATTCTCACCTACAGCAAAGCTTTCTCCTTTATTGAAAATACAAGCTTGCATGAAGCATTTTTCACATTTCTCACTACCTGGAATTTTAGAGTCTTGCAAGGCATACCTAATCTTGCCAAATTTTGTTTTGATATGTTTGATGATCATCTCTTGTATTACAATACAGCGACCTTCGATCACGAAGTATGCATAATCAGTGGGCCCAAGCCTGCTACCTAGAAAGATAATAAAACACGAAGAATATTATATTTATAATCTAAATTGTTAATTTTATGAACAATCATTACACCAAAGCTAATTATATTGAGCTAATTATAGTAGACACCAAGATGTTTGTGATAGACTGAAACCGTTCCTGTTGCAAAGAGTCTATTCCCTAAATAGTGGACCCTATCATTATGTTCCTCTCGCATTTATATTAGAAATACATACCCGTGTTTTGAGGTTTCATTAGCCAGTGTGAAGAAAATACTTTCCTTCAAATTGCTTTTCTACTCTGTACGCAAAAGGGAATGAGAGAGGGAAAACAGTGCTCCGGGTTAGGAAAGATTGGCCCCTTTCCAAAGTAAGAAACTTTTATATTACAATTTCGACAGTGCATGCAGTCCCTTAGGTGTGATCTGAGTGGGCAGACCCGAGACTTCATGACTGGTTTCCAGGAGCTCCTCAGTGTAGACTGGGCTCTGTTGTGATTCTTGTTGAACTGTAGATCCATGAGATTGAAGTATTCTATCTTACACAAATAGGACGATGTGTGATTCCGTGAACGCTTCTGCATATTTTTCTTCTCGTTTTATTAGTCTTTGTTTCTAGCTGAAATCTCTAAAAAAAGATGGAGTTCCGTACACCACTGTACGGTTTGATTTTAACTCACTTTCACCCACATATCACTTTATCTATAGCGGCTACCAACGCAAGCAACAAGAAAAATTACATTAAGATATATTTGTTCTTTCTTAATGCTGAAACGATAAGTATATGGGATTTGTGCAACTAGGCCGTTAAGAAATACAACTGAAATATTTAGTATATAACAGTTTTCAAAATATTACTAATTCAAACTATTCAATAATGTTAAGGTTTGCGTATTTGCCCACAGGACAGAAATAACAGCCTGATGTTCATGAACCAGCCCTCAACAGCTCGAACAAAGAGAACTGAAAGCTCGTTATTATTGAAAATTGTGTTATTGGCCAGAAACATCTGGACTATATCATGCATATGTTCCCTAAAATGTAATCATTAATGGTAAGGGGTCATTTGAAAGTAACCATAAAGTCCATGAAATTGTGACCTACAGTCATGTGACGACGTAGCGTTAGAAATAATGAGAAGAAACAACCACCCGATCATATTTTGCATTTCCCATTATCAAGATCTACTTTGTTTGTACTCAGAATATTTTTAGCGACTTAGTAATTGCAACTGGACAATTGATATTTATTAATTGATTACTGAATATTTAATGGGGACATCAGCTCAGGACCCATTTGTACCTGTTGAAATAACGCAAACAGCAATATAATATGACCATTAAAAATTTAAAATACAACTTTGTGTTGAAAAGACAAGTTTAAATATAAATAAGTAATAAACACTACATAAAAACAAATCAAAACAAAAGGTTAAAACAGGGTATACAGAAAAGCTAAAGTAATAACTGAAAGATATAAAATTTACAATTAGAAAATGTCGAAACTACAAATAACATTAACACGTAACAGGAAACTGTGTATCTCTGGATACCATCGGCTCAGGTGAGCCATCGGCTAGAGCCTGCTCTGTTGAAACGAGTCCATCAGTTCGGGTCGACTCGGTTTAACTGAGTCGATGTCTCGAACCAGCTCGGTTGGAGTGAGCCTCCAGTTCAGTTGGGTTCGGCTTAGATGAGCCGTCACCTCGAGCCGACTCGGTTGGGATGAACCATCAGCTCGTTTCCGCTCCACTGAATTGAGGACTCGAGCCGGCTCGGTTGGGTGAGCTCACTTCTCGGTTCGGCTCGATAGTGAATGAGCTGTTATCCGAGCCACTCGAGTTGTTGACAATCCTAAACCCGGGCCGAACAGTTTTTAATATGTTTGATTCGCGCCTTATAACTTTTAACAATTTATGGCTCGAGCGCGAATACTTGCTCCTCCGGAACTTAAACCTAGAACCACGTGAACGATGCCGTTGCCTCGTTAGACTTCACGACTACCGAGGTTTTCAGTCAACTAGTTTTTAGTATTCAGTAACAAACTACCTATCTTTCACGCTTGTACGCGGTATTGTTATAATAATAATAATTTGTAGTAGTATCATTGATAATTATATTGTCTCTGTAGGATACTTGAAGATAGTCCTTGAAACTACACACAGGATTTGGCTCCTTTTGGATCGATTCGACTCGAAACTCGACGCAAACTCGAGTCGTGTTGGAGGAAACTTTTCAAGACGAGTTATCGAGGTGAGCTTGTTTCGAGTCGAGTCGAGTTTCAAAGAAAACTCGCTCGAACTCGCTCGTGCCCATTCCTATTCAGAATTGTACAATCTTTCAATACAGATGGTTGACGCCTGCAAACTGACAACAATATGTTTCACTGAGTGGAGCTTATTGCTGGTATTCTGGTTCTAATCCGTTTTACAATCAACTTTTTAAATAGCTACTGGGATTAAAATAAAGAGACAGTGGTAGAGTGCAATCTCTGCCAAGTGCATGGACGTGAGCAAAATGAAATATTGCCGTGAACGGCAATATTTACTGCTGAACCAAACTCAACACGAGAACACTGTCATGCTGAGTTTGGTTCAACAGTAAAAGCTCAACACGGCAATACAATCTGAACTCTCAACAGTCTTCGTCCGTGACGAAGGCGCAGCAAGCAAGGTTCCGTTCGTAAAATATTCAAAAAACATTAAAACGGGGTACCGTTTTAAAAGACCGTAAAATCATTCCTGGTATTCATGACGATGTGTGTGCTGTTTGTTCGTGGTTATAAGCATTGCTAGAGTCAACAGCCTTGGTGGAACAGCACAGAAAGTAGCAAACAAAGAGAGAAAATTTCATCTTCGATAAGCATGAAAATAAAATAGACCATGCTATGTGTCAGTCGAAATCTGGTTAATAAGTATCAGAAAGCCGCAGAAATAGTAGGGCGTTGTACAGGAAAATATCTCTGATTGACTGTTGGAAGTCACGTGACCAAAGTCAGATGGTATGGCGTCATAGTGGTCCATGACCCTTGATTTTGGGACAGATGTATTGAGTAATTAGGACAAACTAAAAATTTGAGTGAGTTCTACGAGGTTGTATGTATACCTTTGAACTTTAGGGGTCATAGTCATTCCCTTGGGAAAAGATTGCCAAAAATGAAATTTTGAAGGGTTTTGACGTTATTTGTTCTCTATGGTGCACGTTACTTGTCATATGGAAGAATATATCACCTGCTTTCACGGAAATGTACATCTGTGGTCCACTTAGTTGACTTTGATATGTGGAGTGGGTAAACCATGCTTCCCATTTGCTCTAAGATGGTGCTTAAAATACTTGGTCCACTGCATGGGTACCTAATGCTGTCCCATGTATATTCTATTCGTACCTTAACCCGTAAGTACTACGCGGAGTCTGCCAGACTCCGCGTTCCCCATAACTTCCCGTTCTACCGCCTCTCCAAAGAGTCGCTTCCTCTACCTTCTTGGTTATATTGAGTGTATATGCGAAAATTAACAACGTGTGGGTAGTTTTTCCGCAATATACTGTTCGGAGTCTGGCAGAATCCTTGTAGTAGTAATGTCACAGAAAACATGCGTAGCACTTAAGGGTTAATCTCTTTCATATGTACTGCCACCAGCTACATACCTCGGTTGTTCTCTTTTAGGTTACTTCAAGGGATGATTAATTAAAAATTTATTCAAAGGTTTTTGACGTTATTTCTACTCTAATGTGTTTATGCTCCTACAGAAGATATTTCACTCTCCTCGACAAGCGTGTTGGACCAAGTACGTAACTCTGTACATCCCTTGGATTAGCGAGTAAGCAACCGTTGATTCTCATGCCCAAAGATTATTTTGTCTTACAGGTATCAGACTATTAATGAACACCTTATTCTCTTTGATTGATAGCTAGGACCATATATGTACCCCTGTGGTTCATCTGGAGAGTTGTGAAGGTAGACCACCCTGCATCCCTTCCTCTTCCGATGCAGGACATACACAAATATATATCTAAATCGCTCTGACTGTCTTCTGGGAGTCAAATGATCCACATTATTTAAGCACACAGACACACAGACACACACACACACACACACAAAAGCAAATCGCTTTGGTTAACTGTTGGGAGCCACACGGCCTAGTGACGTGTTATAAAAGTAACCAAGAAAGTGTTGTCGCTTTTGTGGAGGTCTGTGTGCAATTGGCCCTCACATCGTGAGTTGAATACGAATGGAAATAAGGCGAAGATCAGTTGTTGGTTTAGCTATATCCAACATACTACCTGGTTCTCGTAGTTTAGTTACACCGTGAACTTCCGTAAGAACAGAGTGAAAATGGGGTCTCCACATATAAGGTCATGTATGCTGTACGAGTTCGAATTGGGGTCAAAGGCAGCTGCAGCTGAGCAGAAGATATGGTAGACCTTTGGAGGAGGTGTCGTGACTACGCGGACAGTCCAGTGGTAGTTTAACAAGTTTAAAGAGGGTGACGAAGAACTCGAAGACGCACCACATGCCGGAAGACCAACACATGTACAAAATGTAAATCTTCAGGCAGCAATTGAGGCGAACATTGGCCACACATGAGAGAAACTGAGACTATAGGCGAAGGTAGTGGGCAAACCATTCGGCAGCACCTCCATCAACTTGAGAAGCACTACAAGTTGGGTCGATCGGTCCCAGATGATTTGATTCCGGGCCAGAAGACAACGGGAGGAAACACCTGTGTTTCTTTTCAGTCTCGTCTGAGGAAGGAGCCATTTTTGGACAGGTGTTAACATGTGTGAGAAGTGGGTCCTGTACGAAGCTCCACGGTGCCGTCATCATTTGTTAGCATCCTATGGATCAATTTCAAAGTAGCCGAACGAGCACTGCATCAGAAGAAACGAGCCTGTGTGTTTGATGGACTGCTTGCGGCATCGTTCATCGGGAACTGCTACCAACTGGTCATAGCATCCTTTCCTTTATAACACTATACTTTCATGCTCTGAGATTGGTGCTTACAATTCTGTCTATGAAGTTTTGTGCATATGCACCTCACCACTTTTCGTGAATATCTAGAACCGGATCATACTAATATGCTTCTTTTGATAAGTGTAAGCAGAGGCAATGCTTTTCCTCTTTTATTTTATGATTGGTTGTTTGTGGTCTTGTGTACGAACTCCTTAATCTTTTAAATGAGGACGTAAGAGAAAGTATGTACCATTGTGGGTTATTTAGCAAGAAACGTGTGCTTAAAGACTTGTGGTCCTCTGTGTCACGCGATGGTGACGTTATGGTCCATATGTGATCCGTCACTTCTCATTGTGTATTATGGATGTTTACGCTCCTTTGCCTATCACGATTCATAATTAAGTACTTTACTCTCTTTGATGGGTGCCGTAGGAATAGATACGTACCTCTGTGTTTCCTTTGCATATGTCAAAAGGTGGGCTACCACTACACAGATGGGCTTACCTTTTAAGATTGAGAATTTATGGCCTATAAACGAGAATCTTACTCTTTTTTTTTATCTCCACTTAAGACGAAAATGCAACCTTATAGTTTCTTTGGAAAGAAAACATGTGCTTATGGTCTTTTGGTACCGTTTATCACATGATGACAACATTACGTTGTGTAATTTGGAGGGTAGGTTCATGCGATAAGAAGCAGCAAATGTGAAGTAATGCTTAACTAGTTCAGCATGTTACATGAAACTAAGCCTGCGTTATTACGGTTGAAGCAAAAGTTCTGGTTTTAAAAAAATGCTGTTTTCCGATAAAATTTGTCATTGAAATTTAATTTGTCAAGATCACAGATAGAAGAAAGCGAATTCTGGTAAAGTTGATGTTTTATCTTTCAATATTACGTCCCACACTTACATCATGTAGGTTTGAAAGAGGCAGGGATGATGAGAAAAAATGAAATGGTGGAATGAAGAAAGTAAAAGGGTCAATCCGTACGAAGTGGTCAAGAGATGGTTGCTCGACTATCTCCGAAAATTATAAAAATTGGAGTATGATGAACCTTATGTATGAGGTCAACAACACCATTCACTTTTACGCATTTACGAGTGTCTCTGAATGGCGCCCATCTTTATTGTCTGTGGAGTACCAATTTTAGCATTTGCAGGCGTTTACGAAAACTACAATTGCTGAGGACGTACGAAGCAGACTAAGACCAAACAAAAAAATGTTTAGACCAGGGACTGAGGTACACGGGGAACATACACTCTTGCTTCTAAATGAATATACAGGATTGCAAACCAATACATGAATCACTAGAAAAAGTACAGAAAATTGCACTTTGGAAGGGGCTGTAATTTAGAATGGCATAAAGTGAGGGGTTGATAAATTTTACGCGGAGTATTATTACATGTAAAGAGTCTGTAGAAATATCCACACCTATGATACTACTGGCACCGTAGACTTATGGGGGACCGAGTTGAAGTTTGTGATTTTGATGGCATGTTTGGGGCATAATATCTCAGGAGGACAAAGTGCTAGAAATTGCTGCTTAGGCACAAAGTAATTCTATATGTGAATAAACTATTGCAAAAAATCACAGCTGATATTACATGGAGAAAAAGTGAGGACATGGTAAAAAAGCGAAGAAAGCACGCGTGCGACGATGGTCATAGTAGTAAGCCCCCGCGTATATGCAACGGAGTCAGCAAAAATTTTTGTGACGTCATAGGTCAAAGGTCAATGACCTAGGTATACCTTGGACCACCCCTCTAGATTTTGACAGGGACATCTTGGCCCACCCGTAAATTTTAGCAGGGGTACATAGAACCACCTCCTTAAATTTTGGAAATTGCCAAATCTAAAAATTTGGAGTGGTAGCTTGGGACAATGGTATGTAAATCTATCAGTATAGGGGGTCCCACCTCGTTCCCTTTGAAGGTTAAAAATTGCCAAAGTGTATAATTTCTGGGATTTTTGACCTAAATTATCCCCTTTGATGAGGTTTACTTACCTTATTTAGTTATATGGGCGTATATAGGGGCCCATTCCCTTTTATAAGACATGGTACATTAATGCACCCCTTTAAAATTTTGGGAGGGTTACCATGGCCAACCCTTTAAATTTTGGAAATTGACCAATTTCAACACTTGTTATAATAGTATAGCACCCTAATATATATCACTGTAAATTTGGGTGGTTCACCTTGTGCCCTTTTAGGGCTGCAAAATTGCCAAAATATAAACGGAAGCAATACGTTGTATCACGTGTTTGGTTTTGGGCCAATGTATTCCCTTTGATGTGGTCCTATTACCTTATATGGTTATATGGTCATGTATAGGGGTCAATTTCCTATGATAAGACTTAGGTACATTGATACACCTCTTTAAAAATTTGGGATGGATACCTTGGGTCACCCCATCAGTTTTAGAAATTGTTCAATATTAGCATTTGGTATCATAGTACAGGTCCTCAATATGTACCACTATAAATTTGCATGGTACACCTCGTTCCCTTTCATGGCTAAAGAACTACCAAAAATCAAATTTCGGAGTTTATTCGATGGTTCCATCTTAAAATTTTGGTAGAGGTACATTGGCCCACTCTTGAATTTTGGAAATTGTCCAATTTAAAACATGGATATAATAATATAGGACTCTAATATAATATCACTAGTTATACACTTCGGTGATGCATCTCGTTCCCTTTTACGGTTAAAAAAGATAAAAATTAATACCATCACGTGTTCGGTTATTGAGTCCGTTTAGTGCGGTTCTATTACCTTATATGATCATATGGACGTGTACAGAGGTCATTTTCTTTCTTAAGATATAGGTACACTTGTGTCCAAAATTGTTGTCGCATGTCTTTAGAAATTACATAAATAGAAATAACTCTCTTTCTTGTGACAGAAAATGTCACATTTCTTCTTTGAAATAAGCAGAAAAACAAAAAACATATTTCCAAAAAATATTTCAATAAAAAATTAAGAAATAAGCAAGTTATAATTAAAAAAAGAAATCTCCGAAACTTTCATCGAAAAATTCTAAGTTCCATTTTCGTAAACGTGGCAAACGCGCAGCGAAATTTACAAAGAGGGAGGGAATTTTATGCTTTGTTACAAATACAACGTAAATCTGTCATAAGGTTAGTTACTATACATGTGGCACAGCTCTAACAATCATTGCTATTAAGAACTTTACATTTAAACAAACGACTAAATAGAAATAAGCTACGAAATGTGCGAAGCGATCAGGCATTTTGTGTTAGTGGTTTCGCTACATACGTCTACCAAGGTGCTATCCATACCGTGCCTTTGTAGAGTAGTCGGTTAAAGCTTCTTTTTTACATACTTTATTTTTCCACGATCATCACTTCGAATCCCATACCCTATAGTAACTTTTTTTAAAAGAAAAGCTTGATTCTGTGAATTCCTTAAGGAACAATGTTTTATTCTAATAATGCTTCTTTAGTATTATTCTCTTCATTCTAGTTTATTTGAATATTTCCAAATAATTTAGAATTATGTCTTTAAAAACATTAAAACTCAAGAATTTTATAAAAAGCGGAAGCTTCATTTATAATCATTTTCATAACCGAAATGAGAAACTTACAAATAGTGGAATTTTAATTAACATATGGCTAAGCTTTCATAAAACAGTAACTAATAAAAAAAAACATTTACTCCGCATAGTTTCTGCAAGTAATATGCAGGTAATAGGCAGAAAAATGAACGTAAACTATTAGATGTCGATTAAAAATGAGTAGGGATAGTTCTAAAGCCAAATAGAAAATTATCTCTGCTTCATGAAAATAATGAACATTTTATAAAAGTAATGGTATTTTTGCTATATCGGAAATGTGTTTAGTAAATAAATAAATAAAATACAATTACATAATTCAATCACTCTTACTCGATAGCTTGAAGAGAAACTGTTCGGCTGGGATCCTTCGGTTTTCTTCGTAGCACACGAAGGGACACGAAGTTGATCCGAACCAAGAGAAAGGGTGTAGAAAGAAATAGTGTCACGCCACAGAACGGGATGATATGTGACAATGGCCACAGCAGTGACACGGACGGATCATGGCAGGGGAATGACATGGGCATGATACATTATGTGTGATTTGATATTAAACTGAAAACTGGCACATTCAGTACACGAGGGAGTCAAGTTCACTTTTGAAATTTTAGACATGTTTTTTCTTTAAGATCTCTACTTTAATCTCCTTTCAGAGCGCATAAGGTTCAAAGATTCATGTTCAGAAATTGTTAAAAATGCAAAGTATATCTGTCATAATGTTAGTTACTATACATATGGAATAACTCTAATAATGATATTAAGCATTTTACACGTAAACAAAGAAATAAATAGAAATAAGCTAGAAAATATGTTAAACGATCATGCATTTTGCGTTAGTGGTTTCCTTATATGAATCTGCAAGTAGTTCGCTCTTAACTTACCTTTGTAGAGTAGTTACTTAGCACTTGCTCTTTATTCTTTATTTTTCCATAACCATCAGTACAAATCACATACCCGATAGTCTTTTTTCTTTTTTTTAAGAAACGCTTGTTCTCTCTATTCGTTATAGTGTTTTTCAACAAGTAGTAGGGTGATTTGTTAAAGCATGATTTAGTGCCATCTTTTTTTTTTTTTTTCGATGATCATTAGTTCCAGCTCCGTGCCTACAGTATTTTTAAAAGTTTGTTCGCGAGATTTTGTTATACACCTCTCTTATATTAATAAAAGGTATTTGATATTATTCTTTTTATGTTAGTAATTCAATTATGGGCAAACAATTCAAATTTTTGCCTTTAGACGTGTTAAAATTATCAAGAGTTTTATCAAAAGTAGCAGCTTCATTGTCATAAAGTTTCATTGCGAAAATGAAACTTTAATAAAACTTAATCAACATATCATTAATTTTAATAAAACAATACTTCCGTTTTTATCACGAAGGGGCTAAACCATGGCTATACAAAGGATCGCCAAGAATTTCGCATGTGAGTCATACCCTTTATTGGGACAAGTGTCATCTTACTTTTCAAAAGGAGTTTATAAACAAAATTTAATCTGTCTATTTTAAGAGTTTCGGAAGATACTATATTTTTATCACAAATTTGAAGCCGATTTCTTCCTTAGGATACCGATTCTAATGAAAGCAATATGATAAAAAAGAAAACTGATTCGACTATCTTCGAAGTTTAATTCCAAACGATTCAGTCATTATCCGTGATGAAAGTGATGAGTACAAACTATTTCTCCCGGGGGAGAATTTCAATATACAGGGTTAAAGTAGCATTGCAAAAGTACTGGTTTCTTCGGAAGTTTGGACGGGAGTAGTAAGAATTTCATTGGTCCCAGGAGAAAATGTGCCCCTCTGCTACCCTCTGAAATCATCAGTACGTGGTGATAAGGTAATCAACATCAACTTAATTTTTACAAATTGCCCTTTCTCTTTTTAGAAGCCAAGCTATCCTAAACGCTGGAATAAGTCTTCACTTACTTCATTGACGAATTTATATAAGTAGATTAAAGTCCTGAATGACGGACTTGCAGGATACACTATTTTATCATGTATTTTGAATCTCCTTCTGCTTTAGGATATATATTTTGGCGACAGTGAGGTGGTGAAATCACGACTCTAGCCAAATGATTTGGCGTGGTAGGCTTGGGTTCGATTTCCGGAGGGAGCTCATGTGGTTCGGATTTCACATTAATCAGTAGGTCGCGTCTCATGTAGCCTCGCTGTTCAAAGGGACTTTAAACTCAAAATCAACTCAACTCTAGCCAAGTGATTCTGATTTTCAAAAATTCGTTTTACATAGTTCAGCGTTTACCTGTGATGAGGAGACAGAAAACTTCGATTCATATGTTGAGAAAGTACTATATAAATTACCTTTATACCTTTTCCTGTAGATGCTGAATATTCGAAAACTCGATTACACCGAACCATTTATTTTAGTGAGGAGTTTATATATCAAACTTCATCTATATAACATGAGGGACTTTTGAGATCCTTTATTTAGAGGTTAAATTTTAAAATTCCATTTCCCCCTTAGGATGCAAATTTTAACAAAACATTGACAAGACGACAGTGCTAATTATGTTCAGAAAACCATTTAACTAAACTAAAAAATGAAGTAACCACCCCTTTTCGTATAATTTGTTTATGTGTTATTGAGATGTATTTAATAAACTAGCAATCGTGGAGCAATCAATTAGTGTGCACTCACTAAATATTCACGTTTGGTGATGATCAGCAGTTCAAATCCTGCATACTAGTTTTTTTTTAATTTATTATTATGTTCACATTTTGTTAGTGATATTTTTTAAACAACTCTCTTTTAATCCAGCGTGGGAGGCCCGGGTTCGATTCCCTTTGGGAGCTCATGTGGTTCGGATTTCACGTTAATCAGTAGGTCCACGTCTTATATAGTCTCACTGCTGAACGGGACGTTAAACTCAACTCAACAATCACTTTTAATCTAAAAAATATTTCTCAATATTACTAATTTAATGCTATTCAATTTGAATGTGTGCATAAAGTATAATTCAAACTTTTATATTTATCAAATATTACAATTAGCAAGATTTCAATAAAAAGAAGGAACTTAATTGTCACAACCTGAAAATGAAACTTTAATAAAAGTTTAGTCAACATGCCCGCAACTTTAATGAAACATTACTTTCCTATTTATTATGCATCATTTAGTGCTATCTATATTTGTTGTATAATTTTGCAAAACAAATTAATTTAAATATTCTAGAAAAAGTAACTACATTTGTTAATTCCTTTTGTACACAATGCTGTGATAAATCGTTACATTACTACATAAACAAGTATGAAAGTATCAAAATTATTCTATCGAAAATTTCTTCTAATTCAATGCAGAATATTTTAAAATCATCATTCAATGTTTTGTTGCATAAAAATGACCATAATAGGATTGCTTTTTTTGTTTACTCTACATATGCACTGCAAGTTATACGTAAATGTAGTTGAAATAATTAATATAAAAAATATATATCAATTGGCGATTAAAAAAAGTGTTGGTCAATATGAAGATCTACAAGTATGATTTTATGCGAAGTTGTCTAATATATATGTGAAATTAAAAATAAATATTTTTTTAAAGGCAGCACTCCAAGTTAAATTGTTTGATCGTAAATGTAATATTTTTTTTTTTTTTTTTTTAAAAAAAAGCGCTTAATACTCCTTGATGAGGGTGAAAAGGCGACGTAAATAAGTTTTCGGTTTGATGGCTGATCTTGAGTTTGTCGTCTCTTTGATCACTGAGACTATGTGAGACGTAGATCTACAGCTTAATGTGGGTTCCGATACACATGCGCTCTCACCGGGAATCGGAACTGGATCGTTTGCGTCGAAAAGGCGTACGTGAACCTTATAATCACGAAGGAACAGTTTTCACTTCAAGGAGAAATCCCAGTCGGAGGTGACTTGAAAGAGTTTATTTCGGAAGAAAGATTAAATATTTGCATGAACTTCAGAATGGTTAACGTTTTCAGGTCTAAAAAAACTATTTAGTTGCGTCTGAACTTTTGGAAATGTCATTTTGAAGGTAGATAGAGTGTTGAGTGTGTGTGTTTTATAATGTATTTTACAGTGACCTTATTGTTTCTCATAGTCATTCTCTGAAATGAAGTTTTTAAAGTGGCAATTTTAGTCGAAATCTTTTATTTTAAGGTATATGTATGAAATTAAGTTGGAAACCCCCTTCAGTAGTGTTTGAAGGATTGATCTTAAACGCTTCATACTTAACACGTTATCTTTCACCCAGTGCTTCTTCCGGACAAGCTCTGACAGTGCCCCCCATAATACTGACAAGGAGAAGGCAGAGTTTGGTAAGTGAACTTCGGAGCCATTTTTTTTTTTTGGGGGGGGGAGGTTGTAGTGCACATTTAAAGAGTTAATATTACAAACTGAAGAGCGCCATGGCCAAAAATAACGAAGAAAAACCGTCTTAAAGTTTTCTACTCGCGAATTGACGGTGTGGCAGAGTGAGTAAAATCTGTAACTCATGTGTAAAGTGTCCCGGGTTCGATTCCTGTTCGAGTCACACATCTCTTTTTTTTTCAACCAATAAAGTAGGCATTTGTAACTATAAGTAAAATATTAATTCATCGTATGTTTATAATGAATAAAACAATAGAAATTTTCAAATCACTTGTAAAATCTTTCAATGTTCCATGTTAACTGGCAAACAAAATTTAATCTATTCCGTAAACATGCTGATATCATGAGTTATATTATGGTTACGACCAGTGGTGTATTTGCAATTTTATTTCGGGGGGGGGGGGAGCTTTGCCAACTTTGGTCCTGGAAATGTGAAAATTCTCGAAGATATTTCATTTACTTTAATATAGTAAATAATATTTCGGGGGGGGGGGGGTGAAGCCCGGAAGCGCCCCCAATAAAAACGCCACTGGTTACGACAGTCGTTGTGTATTAAATGTTGTTGACGCTTCGTGTCTACATCTGTTGACAATGTACGAATTAAAAAGGAGTTGAGAGGGAAATCCCCTTTGCTAATACTGGATGTTGCTATAACCAAAGGAGATTTCCTCCTCATTTCCCTTGTAATTTGCACACTGTCTACAGATGTAAACATGAAGCGTCAAGAACATTTTTTACACAACGACTGCAGTAACAATAATATTTACAGAATAGATTCAATTTTGTTTCTACCGTAGTTAAAATGGAACATTGAAAGATTTTACAAGTGATTTGAAAATTTCTATTGTTTTATTCATTATAAACATATAATGAATTAATATTTTACTTATAGTTACAAATGGCCACTTTATTTTTTGAAGCAAAAAAAAAGGTGTATGACTCGAAAAGGAATTGAATCCGGAACCCTTTACGCGTGAGTCAAAGATTTTTTTTTCACTTTGCCACGCCGACACTTGGTAAATGTGTGTGTCGTACATTTCATGCAGCGAGTAAAAAACTTGAAGACGGTTTTTCTCCGTTATTTTTGGCCATTGCGCTCTCCCAGTTTGCAATATTAATTCTTTAAATGTGCACTAACAACTCTCAAAAAGTAGCCCAAGGTTTACTTACCAAAGTCTGCCTTCTCCTTGTGAGTGTGCCCCCCCCCCCCGGAACATTAATTCTGAAAGAAACAGTGCTTTCACCGAATACTGATTTTTGTTTCTAATCTTGTAGACATATCTGCTGAGGTGGTAGTCATAGTTTACGTTTTAGAGAAATATTTCTGAATAGAATTTCGTTCAGACAAAGGATGACTTCCAATCTATACTTCCTACACATTATGGATTACAGGGGATACCTAGTACTTTGCCGTACTATGTAAGGTATGCCGAACAAATTGTTCGTAAGGGGAGTGCACAAGAAAGTAAAAAAGCACTGTCATCTTTAGACTTTTATTCAAAACTTTCAATTGAAATATAATTCGTTGAGCATTGAGACAATTTTAAACAAATTCAAAATACTTTGATGGATTCCTAATTCAAATTCTTAATTCAGAAATCTGAGGACATCTATATTCTAAGTGACGAAAATACCGAAGTTTCTTGTCTAACGAGTTAATTGGCTTCCTAGCGTAATTCTTTATTTCTTTTCTGTACACGAAAATACCCATGATATTAATCAAAGAAACTTTTTTCTGACGTAACAAGCAATTATTATAATCACACTTATTTCTAATTTAATATGATGTATAACTCTTGTTATAGATGTTATATCAGCTTGAGAGTTTATACTGTAAAAGTTATAGGAAGAGAGTCCTTAGCTATCTAATGATTAGGCTCCTCTAGAGTGTATTAACTGCTAAGGGGTGTGGGATTAAGCATTGTTTGTTCTATTGTTAAATTATTATTTATTATTTAACACTATTTTGAAGAGGGAACATAATTAAATTAACTCTCGCAGAAAATAATAAATATTTTACAAAAACAATTGCTTCAAAAACTTTATCACACGAATGGTAACTAATGAATGTAGGTGTGCAGTTAGCACTGGCGCTTCAAAATCAGGAATCTCCGTGTTTCAATTACATATATGCCTTCTTGGCTAGAGATTCTCCATCCCACTACGCGGAGGCAGGGATACATATTTTTAATATATAGCCATGGCTGAATTGATAAATATTCTGTTCATTTTTTGTTAATGTTTCAGTGCACCTGGATCTTTTGGGTTATCAACTTTATCTAAAATCTTTTAAATAAATAAAACACATAACGCAATCACCATAATTTGATCCCACATTGAATACAAGAGTGAAGTAAAAACATACTCTTACAAAACATTATACAGCTCAAAGAAGACAGTAAATATAAATTATTTATTCTAAATGAACGTTTAAAATAAATGTGAATACCATATTGTATGTATACTGATAATCAAATAATTTCCCTAATTTCAGAGATTCAGTTATTCAGGTAAGATTGAATATTAGCATGTGTAATCCTTCTAGTTAGTGGTTTTATACAGGGTGTTTCAAAGCAACACCGACAAAATATTTGGGATGTGATTAATGACACCAAGATAGGACAAAAAGTATAGACCAGTCTGGGTGCACAAATGCTTCCTTTCGGAGTTATAGTATGCCAAAAATATGAAAAATGAACTTCAAAGGTCCATAGGTCCAAACCTATGGCACTCACCGTGGTCGGGTCAAGGCTTCACTTAGGAACTATATGTGCTCTCTCCAAATATCCAACTTTCACAATCCTGCGGTACTTTCGCAACAATTTTTAGAGAGGTAGTTGGTGAGTACTTCAAATCATATGCCTTTAGCCAAACTCCCTCTATAGAAATTGTTGGTGAGTACCTTAAGATTCTGAAACATGCATTTTTGGATAACTCACGTATTAGTTTCTAAGTGAAGTCTTGACCCGACTACGGTAGGTCCCATAGTTTTGGACCTATGGACCTTTAAAATTCATTTTTGTTTTTTCATGTTTAAGGCAGCCTATAACTCCGAAAGGAAACATTTGTAAATCCAGATTGGTCCATATTTTTTGTCTTGTTTTGCTTCAGGAATCACCTCCCAAACGTTATCGGTGTTGTTTTGAAACATTATGTATATTTGATACCAAATAATAGGTATGGTTAAGAAGAAGTATAAAAAAGATAATAATCAAAATTCAGTAAGGTTTATCAAATTTGCTTTGGAAACACGCAAAAATCTAGTTAAGAATTTCAAAAGTACTTTAAGAAATTTATCCTAATTTAGAGATATGAATCCACTTTATTTTAATGGCGTAGAGACTCGGATTCGATTCCCGGCGGGAGCTCATGTGGTTCGGATTCCACGTGAGTTAGTAGGTCCACGTCTAATATAGCCTCGCTGCTGAACGGGACGTTAAACTTAAAGTCAACTCAACCCAACTTCATTTCAAGTTTGGTTATGAATAGGAATTTGTTTAAATTACTTGCAAAAAAAATAAATAAATAAATAAAATACGATTTTCGACTATTGCATTTTCCTTTTCATCAGTCAATAATGAAGCCCTACGTTTTCAATGCAAGAGACGTCTTCTTAATAATGCCAAACAATGGTAGTAATTAGGTATCTCTCTTGTATATGATTTTTAATTACGAAGGAATGTTATGTATGAAATTTTGGCGGCTTGGCAGCAATTGTGCAAGGAATTGGTAGGCGTAACAGCTAGTGAGAGGTTAGAGTTGAGGTAGCGTTTCGGCTTTAGGTAGTGAGTGTTCCGAGATTGAGTCCCACTCAAAGCACATTTTATTTTTTTTAAATATATTTCGATGATTGCATCACAATTTTTTCTGCATGCTTAATCACATATTCACATAACATTTTATGGATGAAATGTAGCCCTTAAAAGGGCTGTTTGAAACTAAACACGTTCTTAATATGATGTCCAGTGACCACCTGCTTCAACAACCGCTAACATTCGACGAGGCATTCTTTCTATCATTCGACGGACATAGCCCGTGCCATTCGTAGCAAGATCTTCCCAAGCATTAACGACCGAATCCCAGAGGTCATTGGAAGTTCTAGGAACTTCATTAGCCCATTTCTGCCTCAAACATCTCTTTACCTCTGCCCAGACATTTGCTATTGGGTTAAGATCTGCTCCGCGTGGAGGCCAATTGATTACCTCTACATCATTTTGCTCTGCCAGCCACTCTTGGACAACTCGTGACATATGGACAGGTGACCGGTCGTGTTGAAAGTGGATTGCTCCCTCAGGATAACGTTCGCGAACAGATGGCAGCATAATATTCTCCAAGATTAACTTATACTGCGCACCTGTAAGATGCCCATCAATCCTGTGAAGATACCCAAATCCATCTGCAGATATCCAGCTCCAGACAGCCACTGATATGCGTCCGCTGGAACGCTTGTGCCATATGTATCGAGGATCGAACCTGGAACCTCTCTCACGAAAGACACAGACTGGTCCATCATTTGCAGAAGAAAATATACATTCATCGCTGAAAATGACATTTGTCCAGTTCCGATGCATATTTTCCTCTGCAAATTGACGTCGTCGTCTGATGTGTTCCGCAGAAAGAAATTCCTTAATGGCTGCACGCCGAGCGAATAGATTAGCCTCCCTGAGTCGCCTAATAGCTGTTTGACGTGATTCAGGAAAGTCAGCGGCTTGTCGCAGTTGACGCGAATTTGAATGGGGAGTTTCCTTGGCTTGTTCAACCAGACCACGGTCTTGTTCATTTGTGGTAACTCGGCGTCTCCCATTACCACGACGACGAATTGTTTCCCCGGTAACACGATATCTATGTGCCCACCGCTGACCAGTTCTAGGGTGAATGCCTACATGCTCCGCGGCTTGCTTAGCGCTGTAACCTTCGTCAAGAAACGTTATGAAACGAATTCTTGCTTCCTCCATGACGTCTACCACTCAAATGTAAGGGAATATCTATCTAAAAGAAATCCCATGTATTACGTGGCATTTACTAGACACGAACTCCCTTTTATCGAATTTTGATTGGTTGTCATATCAGATATTTGGTAGTGTGAATTGAGTCCTTACTTAATAGCCCTACAGTATCACACGAAACACAGCCAGAGGCGTTTTCTTTCAGCTTTACCTTTGAATGTGCATAATGTAACTTGTATTCTCCAGGCGTTTCAATAACCCAACACACTTAGCTTCAGAACTAGTAACAGTATATATGTATATACCTCAGTTTCATTCAATGACATCTAGAATACTTCTTCCAGCACCGAGGTTATATAAGACGTAGACTTACAGACTAGCGTTTAATTTGAACAAATGCACATTCACCGATAATCGAATCAGGCCCGTATCCAGGGGGTCTAGGGGGGCCGGCACCCCTAAATGTTAGCTGCCCACTAAAAGTTTTACGGTAGGCTTGCAAATGAACTATAATATAGTGATGAACTATAATATGGTTGGATCGGGCCTCCCCTAACTTCAGCCGGAACCCCTTTACATTTTTGGGCTGGCTACCGGCCTGAATCGAATCCAAAGTGCCACCATTCCTTTCACAAGGATACCCCTTAGCCGCAAGTGAACGCAACATTCCTTTAAATTATATATACCTGAACCACTTTAAATCACATATAGACCCGATTTCATTCATTTTTAATTTTCTTCGTAAAAATAAATCATATTTAATGTATGTATACAATTTACCGGTAAAATAAGTACAACTGAAATAGGAAATAGCGATGGCCAATTCCAGAATTTTTACTTCCCGGAATCAGAAAAGTAAAATCGGAAACATTCTAGATTTCGGAAAATTCCGATTTTGGAAAAAATTCGGAATTCGGAAAAATCCGGATTTCAGTAAAATTCCGATGTCGGAAAAAATTCGTATTTTTTCCGAAGTCGGGAATATTTCTAGATTCCGGAATTGTTCCGACATCGAAATTTTTCCGAAATCCGGAAAGTAAACTTACCGATTCCGGAAAATGAATTTTCTAGATTCGGGATCGCGAAAAATTTTAGCCATCGCTAGGAAATAGTAGGCTGTAATCTATATATCAAGGGTGCATTTCGTGCTTGTGTTTTAACCTGCATCTGATTGCTTCAGAGAAAAACGTAAAATTTCTACATTTATTTCTTTAATAGCAAAGATGTCCGTTCATTGTACGGGAAGAGTAGTTTTATTTGAAAAATATTTTGAAGGTTGTTAGGACCTTGTTTCTCCTCTCAGAATGCGTATTTGAATTGAAGTGAACTGATGAAAACTAAGTTCGACTCAAGTGCTTGCTATGTGCACAAATTCATTTCAAATAGCTGAGTCGTTTTTCGTGGTGAAACAGAAAATATCGATGCAATTTTATACCGTTTATTGAGAAAACATAGAGGAATAGTTGCGCTTCATCCTAAAAGCGAAATTTTCGGAAACTTTGCATCTTGTGTCCATCGAGTTTTAATAAGGAGTTTATTTACCAGATTCCATATTCCAAATCAGTCCATATTCGTGATATACTATATATATATATATATATATATATATATATATATATATATATATATATATATTGCATAATTTTTAAACCGACTATCCCCCCAGAACATTTTAATGAAATGGACATGACAAAAGCAATATCGAGATACCGGTAAATACCATCCCAGGCGCAAATCGCATCTATGTTGAAAATTTGATCGATATTGGTTGGGTGGTTCAAGAGTAATAAAGTCACAAAGACAGCCAGTTTTATTTTTTATTTTTTTACATATCTTCCCACTCCCCACCTTGCACCGTCAAAATTAGATTATAAAAATTATCGAAGGACCGAACGTCATCTATCTTGAAAATTTGATAGAGATCAGTTCGGTGGTTCAAGAGTTGTTTTATTCATTTTCATACATCTCTCCCCTCCCCTCCCCCTAACTCTTTGTTCTACCGTCAAATTGATATGATAAAACTACCCCAGGTCTGAACCTCGTCTATGTTGAAAATTTGATTAAAATCGGTAGGGTGTTTAAGCGTGATGAAGTCACAAAGACAGTCACTTTTATTTTCATTTTTTAACATATATCTACCCCTGCCCATCCCTTACGTTGCATCGTAAACGTGAAATGGCAGTAACATCCCAGGCCCGAACCTAATCTATGTTGAAAGTTTGATCGAGATCTCTCGAGTAGTTCAAGAGTTACTAAGTTTTATTCATTTCCATATATTTCCCCGCCTGCTCTCCCCCTTCCCTAAAATCTACCGTCAAAGCAAAATGATAAAAAAAAACTACAGGGTGCAATTCTCAGATATGCTCTCAATAGAGTTTTCAGATATACGCTGATGTCAAGGAGGGTCCAAAGTAGGCAGAATATAAGCCTTAACAATAATGGACATCCACTGCTTCCGAGGGAAGTCGGAAGTGTTAAGAACCGGCAGCTCCATGTTTTTTGTGTTCGCAATAATGTGTGATTCGATGGATTTCCTCACTGTATATTTCACGTTCTCTTCACTTATAAGCGTGAAAGAAAACATTACAACATGCGTTTTCCCGATACGAGAAACCGTGTTGCTGAAGATCCTTAACACTTTCGACATCGCGCTAAAGGCTTCTGTGTTCACTGCTATCAGGGCTTATCTTTGCCTACGTTGGACCAATCATAAAGTCAGTCAAATCTCAAAATTCGGTTGATTGAATGTCTGGGAATTTTGCCCTATATGGAATACTTTGTACACCCACTGAAAATTAATGAAATATGCATTTCTGGATTGCGTATGTGTGACTTCTTTTACCTGATAAGGACCACCATCCACAATTTCTGGAATTCGAAAGAGGACATATTGAAGTTTTGCTTTTTCGCGATTTTGGACAGCCCTAGCTCTGAAACTATGCACTTTTCCTCACAGGTCCATATGAACTTTTTCTCTTATTTTGACGTAAGGAATCACCTCCTAGAGTTTGTCGGTATAGTTCATTAACACCCTGTATAAAACTCTAGTACTACAAGTAATGGCTGTTCCTTTGACGAAAAGAAAAAATGTAAATATTACAAGTAATGGCTGTTTCTTCGGCGAGAGAAAACAAAACACACTTGACCACTGGCGTCTCTGGCATGTACAATTTGGGGGGGACATCAAGGAAAGTGATTTAAATGGTACTACCAAGCCCAACCTGTTTATTATCTTCGATTCCATTTGTTAGCTTTCTGATTACCTTCACGGACCCCTGAGTTATATCAAGTCTGTTATAATCCTTTCATAGCGAGAATATTATATTCCAAATAGTGTAATTATTATTTATATGTTATTCTGTCGTTAGTAAATAAATTAGAATAAAATATTGAATATTTTGTACTTCAAAATATTGAGGTGGACGCTTCCCCCTCAACCCCCCGCCAAAGACGCCCATGCACTTGACGAAGACTGGAACATGGATCAACTGATTGGTAGATTAGAACGTTATCTACTACGCCACATACTCAGGTGCGGTTTTTTTTTGTTATACACTTCAAATATCCAGTTTGTGATTTTTGTTTCTGTTGTCTTACCATATAACAGTTTCTCTGCTTTCCCTGCTTCTCACACTATTCGTGTTATTTGTTGTGTAAATTGCATCTCCAAACGTAATATATTTTGTTAATTTACCAGCATCCACAGCTTTTAAAAGTTTTAATGGTCAATTACATTAACTGAACCGATTTTCCCGTATTTTCCATCGCGTCAAGAAGCAACAGATACTATCCTGCGGAGAACATGCATTTTCTTATGTGACAGGCAATACCTATCCAGCCCTGAGTGCAATTACTTTTTTCTACACCTTTTCCCTTGGTTCGGATCAACTTCGTGTCCCTTCGTGTGCTACGAAGAAAACCGAAGGGTCGCGGCCGACAGTTTCTCTTCAAGCTATCGTGTAAGAGTGATTGAATTATATAATTGTATTTTATTTATTAATTTACTAAACACATATCCGATATAGCAAAAATACCATTATTTTTATAAAATGTTTATTATTTTCATGAAGCAGAGAGAATTTTCTACTTGGCTTTAGAACTATCCCTACTAATTTTTAATCAACATCTAATATTTTACGTTCATTATTTCTGTCTATTACCTGAATATTACTTGCATAAACTATGTTTTATTTAATTACGTTTTTATGAAAGTTTAGTCATATGTTAAATAAAATTCCACTATTTGTAAGTTTCTCATTTCGGTTATGAAAATGATTATAAATGAAGCTTCCGCTTTTTATAAAATTCTTGAGTTTTAATGTTTTTAAAGACATAATTCTAAATTATTTGGAAATATTCAAATAAACTAGAATGAAGAGAATAATACTAAGGAGCATTATTAGAACAAAACATTGTTCCTTAAGGAATTCACAGAATCGAGCTTTTCTTAAAAAAAAAAAATTTACTATAGGGTATGGGATTCGAAGTGATGATCGTGGAAAAATAAAGTATGTAAAGAAGAAGCTTTAACCGACTACTCTACAAAGGCACGGTATGGATAGCACCTTGGTAGACGTATGTAGCGAAACCACTAACACAAAATGCCTGATCGCTTCGCACATTTCGTAGCTTATTTCTATTTAGTCGTTTGTTTAAATGTAAAGTTCTTAATAGCAATGATTGTTTGAGCTGTGCCACATGTATAGTAACTAACCTTATGACAGATTTACGTTGTATTTGTAACAAAGCATAAAATTCCCTCCCTCTTTGTAAATTTCGCTGCGCGTTTGCCACGTTTACGAAAATGGAACTTAGAATTTTTCGATGAAAGTTTCGGAGATTTCTTTTTTTAATTATAACTTGCTTATTTCTTAATTTTTTATTGAAATATTTTTTGGAAATATGTGTTTTGTTTTTCTGCTTATTTCAAAAGAAGAAATGTGACATTTTCTATCACAAGAAAGACAGTTATTTCTATTTATGTAATTTCTAAAGACATGCGACAACAATTTTGGACACAAGTGTACACTGAAAATATGGGAGGGGTAAACGTCCATATAATTATATAAATTAAAATTTGGAAATTGCCCAATTTGGTATACTAGTGTAGTGCCCTAATAAGTACCATTATAAATCTCGTTCCCTTTCATGGGTAAAAATTGTCAAAAATGTAAATGAACCCTTTGATAAGGATGGATGTGTACAGGGTCATTTCCTTTATACTATGATGTTTTCTTTTTAAATTTTGTTGGGGCACATAGGACCATTTCTATAATTTGGGAATTACCAAATATAATTCGGTAAACCTTCACTCGGACCCATTGTAAATTTCGGTCTCTCTCTTAAGGACAAATATTTAAATTTCGAAGGTTAATGACCTATTTAATCTTTTTTGATATGGCTTTATTATTGGATGAGTACAGAATTTATTACTTTTTTCATAACACATAGGTATGTTTGTGCATCAATCCTAAGTTTTGGAGGGGTACATCTCTTATTGTCAAATCAATAGTTGGTAATTGTTCGTAGAATTGAGTGATCGAGCTTGGGTAAATCATTGTCAAATATTAGTATGATCACGTGGTCAGTTATTGACCTATGATAGGATTAAGGATCCAGGACATTGGTACATTGATACGTTCCTCTTAAATGTTTGGGAGAATAATTTGAGAATTATGAAAATGAAATTACGTCATTGGTCTTGAATATTCCCGCCTCCGGGCAAAATATAAACGTAAGCAATCCGTTGTGTCACGTGATTGACCTTGATGAGGTAGTATACAGGGATTCATTTCCTTTTCAAAAATCGTGGGAATTATCAAATAACGTTTCTAGACAGTTGGTTCTCCTAAGGTAAACAATTGAGCTAGTTGAGATAACTACAACATGTAATTATATGATTAATTCAAGACAGTTAGGTATATCGAGAGAGGTACGTAGGACCATCTTTAATTTGGGAATTGTGATAAAATTTTAGCATGAGGCACGAAATTTGAAACAATACTTTGAACTTTAGTCGTACCAGGCACGTAGGCAAGGGGGGTCCGGGGGGTCCGGACTCCCCTTCGAGACCAGATATGAAAATAATTAAGGAGGAATGAAACAAAATGAAATGAGGAAAAGAAGGATCAGTGTTAAAAATAAACTACAGGAGGCTTTCAGTTACTCTTTCTTATGAAGAAATTTGTATTACTTGCAATACAAGGTTGCGAGGTGAGCTGTATATCCTGGAAGAGTCAGGGAATTTGAAATTTCTAGAAAAGTTGCGAAATTCTCAGAATTTCTGCTACTAGTCAGGGAGATTTCAAGCTTCTGAAAGTGTGGTGCCGTTGTGTAATAGCGTGGACATTTTTATCATAATTTTTGTCATCGCATCCTTGCAATATCAAACATGTTATTTCAAAAACAATTTTCTACTGCTCCTTTAACCTGTCATTTGAAGCAGACAGTAGTTGACGGAATAATAAAAACAAAAATATATAAGAAAGAAAGTTCTGTTAACATTTGATTCAACAGATAAAGGAACGCAGATATTGCAAAATACTTTACATGACATATGTAATGAGTATGTACTTTTTATAATAGTTGAGGTCATAACGAAAGGAAAACTGTTATACTGTATATGAATAAACAGAGGAAGGGTGTAAATATTGTATAATCTTTTTCAATACGTTTTTCTTCTCGAGATTTCTTCATAGTTTATTAAAATACTTACCAACATATCTTCACAAAGCAATGTATGTTGATAGTAAAGTAGTTTAGAATGATCGAGAGCCTGGTGTGATGACCACAGTATTTAATATCACGGACCCCTCCTTCACGAAATACTGGCTATAAGCTTGGTCATAGCTCACAGTCTAAGATCATTGGTAGTGGTTGATTTTACGTTGAGCTGTAGAAATCTAATAGGTAACCTTATTGAATCTTATGACTCATAGTTTAAAGGCAAAACATGCTACAACACTGAAATTAAATCACAAGGTGACGTAACCTGACACTGGCAAAGTTATTGTTGATGCAATTTGATTGGCCTGAGCACTATCTTTCGTGGAATCTAATTGGTTGATGACTTTCAAATCTTTGTGATTGATGGATCACTATCTTTCACGCAATCTGATTGGTTGCTGATTTACAAATCTTTGATGCATTGCGTTTTAAGTTTTGTTTTACATTTATCGATTACTGTTTAAAAATCTTGGTTTGAAGATTTTCGTTCAACATTTTGCACTCACCGATAAATATCAAAACCTTTCATTTGTTAATCGAATTGTTTAAAACCGGATAAAGCTTAATGGTTAACCGTGAAACGTAAAACTGTTTGAAAATATTGTTTTCAAAAATTTTAGTTTGAAAAATTTTGATTTTTTAAAATTTTTGTTTGAATTAATTTTTGTTTCCAAATTTTTTGTTTGAAAATTTTTCTTTGAAATTTTTGTTTAATTTCCTCGTTTAAAAATTTTAGTTTAAAACTTGTGTTTGTAAAATTGTTTTGTTTGAAACCATTTTTTAAATTTTTGTTTGGAAAATTTTGGTTTGAAATTTTTTAAGTTTGCGCACCCATTGATAAAGAACCGTTTCGTAACTGTTGAGAACAAAAACATTAGGCAACATTGTTTATCATGATGCAATAGTACACGTCAGAACATGGTAATGCAACGGCATCAGTTTTTCATCATCGTTCAAGATAGTACTCACGATAACGTCATCATGGCTACTCGTCTGCAGTTTCTAAACTCACGTGACGTGGTGAAATCATTTACCAAGATTACCGATTTGCAACAGAATGTACCTTATAGAATCTTAGCTATCCAAATGATCTCTACAAAGTTTGAATTACGAATCGTAGTGAGGCTTGAAAATGATCAAGATATTATTTTACCTGCATGATATTTACCCATGGAAGCATCAAAACAGGAACTATTACGTTTTTTAAACACTGGATCTCTACCTTTATGCTATAAAAGACTCGTTGGACGGAGTCATCCATTTGAATTTAGTACACAGCCTTGTCTGTGAATTTTGTTTTGTCAGCATGACGTCAGCAATTGTGATGAAATCATGAATTCAAACGTCAGCACATTCCCTTCTAATGACGTCAGCAATAGCTCTATAAAATCACCAATGGAAACGTCAGCAAATTCCGTGTCAGCCCCTGAAATCATTCGAGCAAGTGTGTTTCAGGAGGAAAGATGTGTACTTCTAACGATAAAGAATTCGCAAGCTATTATCCATTAAATATATTTAAAACAAAACATGTGATGGTTGGTATGTGTGCTACAACATTTGAATCTGTTATCCGATTGGGCAAAGTAGAACAATTTGGTGTACAACCGAAGTTTGATGAATGGCAGATATTATGCACACGAATCAACCAAATGAATGATTATTTTCATGAAGAGCTAAATGTGTCCATAGTCAAATCATTAGGCTCAAATCATGAAGTGGTGCTCCGTACAGTCCTCGAGAAGAAGATGGTGCTGTTACGTAAAAAGAGTACATTGCCCGCAACATGGTGTATCTAACGTCACCGGAATGGAACAAATTCATCAATGTATTCCAGTGTGTAAAACATGCGGTGGAAGTGTGCAACAAAACAAGTATATTCCTGAAATAGTACTATTTTGAAAAATGTGTTATGCATATTGTACATGTTTCTAGGTGTTGTGATGGTTGCCAACACCGTTCGTGGGTGCATACCTGTATTCATAATCAGTTTATTTGTGTTCAAATGGACATGAAGTTTCCACCTATTGACATTGCAATAGACCTTAGAAGCCATCAGTTGGAATTATAATTATACGCTAAAGACAAACTAGTGCAAGAAGTTCAAAATACATTGTATGCCGATTCTCTATCTGGTATGGATGTATGTGATTAACCAGTGGGGTGTAATAAAATGATTCATTTCAATGATTTGTTTTTTTCATTTCAAGTACAACCCCATGTTCTGACATGTACTATTGCATTATAATAAACAATGTTGCCAGATGTTTTTGTTCTAAAACGCTACGAAACGGTTCTTTACTAATGAGTGCACAAACAAAAAAATTCAATTCAAATTTTTCCAAACAAAAATTTTAGTTTCAAAACATGAAATTTTACAAACAAAAATTTCAAACAATTATAAGAAAATTTTTAAACTACAAATTTTTCAAACAAAGAAATTTTTTAAAAATTTCAAACAAAATTTGGAAACGGTAAAATTTCAAACAATAAAGCTTCAAACAAAATTTTGAAAAACAAAAAAAATGCAAAATTTGAAACAAAAATTCTGAAAGTAAAATTTTGGAAACGAAACAATTTCAAACAAAATTTTCAAAAAAATATTGAGAAAAAGTCAAACAAAAATCTGAAAAAAATTTCAAACTAAAAATTTTGAAAACAAAATTTTCAAACTTAACAATTATACGTTTCACGGTAAACTGTTAAAGTTTTTCCGGTTTTTAACTATTCCATTAACAAATAAACGGTTTTGATCATATATATCAGTGAGTGCAAAATGTTGAACGAAAATGTTCAAACCAAGACTTTTAAACAGTAATCGATTAATCAAAACTTAAAACTAAATGCAGCAAAGATTTGAAATCATCAACCAATTAGATTGCACGATAGTGATCATCCAATCAAATTGCATCAACAATAACTTCCGCAGTGTCAGATTACATCACCTTGTGACTAAATTTCAAACTGGTCTAGCATGTTTTGCCTTTAGATTACTGCTAATGCCGAGAGCTGTACCCCCATATAGTCGTGGTCCGGACGGAGCATCATGGCGTAGTATAAATTTTGGTATGTAACACTGTAGGTAAGGAGGCAGGTAAGTTTCGTTGACCGCAAATGCTGAGATATGTTCTTCCTGTAATAACTGCGTAAACAGCACTTGATGTGTCAACAGAGAACGAATGTTCATAAATAATAAGTTGTAAGTCATCACGAAAATACAGAAATAGTAGCCAATAGGAGCTGCCATATTACACGTAGACTTCAAGAGGTTGAATTTGAAAATGGACTGTTGGTCCAGAATAGGTGGCATGTAGCTGGAGATTAAACAAGATTTTAGCTGCGTGTATGATTTGGTTGAGAATGTGAGTGCGAAGAAACGGATGGAAACTAATTATGAGAAAGCGGAGCAGATCTTCGACAGTAACAGGATGAAGTAGAGAATTAGCAGGTGGAGTTGGACGGTCAGCAGGCCTTATAGGTGCTACAAGTTCTGGTTTGGATGGCTCAGGTTGTGGCTTAGCCTTACATCTGTAGCTATAAGTTGGATGCTTCTCAGGACATGAACTGCATTGTGGCGGTGCCTTTTGATTGGGACAATCCTTGGTAGAATGTTGTAATGAACAATATCCACATTTAATATCGTTTGTACATTCGGATGTGGGATGTGCATTATAGAGTTGGCATCTCTTTCATCGTAACGGTAGAGGAGGAAGTGTGCGAGAGGGTTCGACCTTATAACGCCGTCGATAAATATAAGCTCCCATGGATAACAATTGGTCTATTAATTGTGGCTGATCTGTGAGTACCCTCACAAGATAAGTTGCACCATTGTAGTTGCTTATGCTGATACATCGATTTACAGGGAATCCTTCCTGATGTAATTCCTCACAAATTTCCTCATCGGTGAGGTCCGGTTCTACTCCGCGTATAACTACTGAGAGCATTGGCGATCGTCTAGGAAGAGGAGGAGTTTTGCGTGTGCTAGGAGTTAGTGCTGTTAGTTTAGCCTTTGGCCCAAATATTTAAAAAGTGTTACGCGCATGCGATACAAAGTTTGAATTGCTAGACTTGAGGATTATGCCTCTACGAGTTTTGACTATTTCACGTATCTCAGGACGAGGGACATATTTAACAAGCTGCTGAAAAACTGCACGAACTGTATCATACTTCTGGTCATAATCTGTTAACAGAATATTATATACGGGTTCTGGTTGGTTGCGTGTGTTAGAAGTATCGACTGAAGTTGATGCCCAATCCATGTTGGAGTTGCTACTCTGATCGATTATAGGATTAATGCGTTGTTTCTTGGGATCCAGAGATTGTTCTCCATCCGAGAGAGACCGAGAGCGAATGCGATGGCCTTTACTAATGCAATCAGCGTAACTAAGCGAACCAGAGGTGTTGAGTCCTGATCGTGGAGTGCCGCTAACAATCCGGGGTTGAGTTTTCTGGCGTCCATTTGGTCCGATATTAACAGGAAGTTGTTGGTCGAGATACAGGGGTCCGGAAGCGTTGCCAAGGTCAGTCATGATGAGTAACGAGCCTAGGGCCGAAGCCCAAATGAAAATGAAAGCGAAAAGGAAAATGATTAAATGATGTTCAAAAAGCAAGCTTGCCCTCCTAAAGTGAAAACTTTAGTCAATCCCCTAAGTGTCCTAATTGTGTTATGCTCGCAAGTACGTGTTGCAATACTTGGTCCTCGCTGACACAGTAAGAAACACAAGAGAGGAAAAAAAATGAAATGAAATCTTTGAGTTTTACGTCCCACGCTTATGCCGGTTAGACTAAAGGAGACGGTGATGATGAGTAATGAATGACATGGTGGAATGAAGAAAGTGGGAAGAAACGGGAGAACCCCGAGAAAACCCACGCACACGGTGTTTGTCCACCACAAAGTTCACTTGGCGGGGGCTGGGATCGAACCCGGGACCCCAAGCACCAGAGGTGAACGCTCTACCACTGAGCCACCGCGGCCCCCCAAAACACAAGAGAGGCTAGGCTTCTTGGTTAAGTATGTAACTCGCCATGTTTTCCATAAACAAAGAGTGCAGCGTAATTCGTCACCCTGCACAAAAATTCAGCTGCGAGTGCTTCCTTATTTCAACCCTTTACATACGTAATATCCTCTTCAATTTTCATTGAACATAATTTTGAATTACCTACCTTTATTAAATATATTCTTTAATTCTTACGTAATAACTCCTAAAAAATAAAATTAAACGTAACAGCGTATGTGCTACCATCTCGTAACATCTTGCAGAACTGCGTTACGATTAATGGTTCTAAAGCATACATAAAATATTAGATAAAATTTCATTTTGTGAAAATACCTCACGTAATGAGAAAAACGGATTTCATTTTTGGATTTAACATACTCAAATTTTAAAACACAGCTGGTAGCCTCCAGTCAGCAAAATTGATGAGACCAGTGATATCATTAGCTTGAGGAGGCAAATTTTTGTGAAAAGCATCTTTTTGCCTTTTAAACATGAAGCAGATGATTGGCTAGATATATTTATATACGTAGCGGAGACCCTTTTTGATAAGATATGTATTGTTGGTATGGGATATTCAGATTTGATTTTCGTAGAAGAATACACTAGGTTTTGAATTTACGGAAAATTACTAGATTTACTAGTCATAAACATAATGATGAATGAAACGTTCAACTTTAAATCAACGCAATTCTTTCAATGATGAATGAAGGTATCGGCATTAATCTTCATTTTATGAAAAAAATTTACAGCGGTAAATATGAGGCATGATTTTGGCATATTTGTAGAATGGCATGTAACTGTTATATTGATTGCTTCAAAACATTATGGTAGTTTAATCTAAATGCTTATTATTGTGAATATATATATATGACAATTGAACAGTTTGACACTGTTTATATGGCGTTGAAAAACACTTATTACCTTTTCGTGCTCGTTCGCGTTCGGATTGCGTGATCTACATATGCTTTAAGCAACTTGTGTGTTGACGGACTTGTTAGGTAACTAATAAAAGCACATAACGGTGAAGATTGAAGGTTACGCATAATGTGTCATTCAATTTTCTTGTAATGTTTTCTAATACAGGAAAAACATTACAAATGCATTTTGAATATTTTTGTGTATTATCATTGCTTCGTACAATATAATATTTGTGTGCTGTATATGGGGTTATTCAAGACATTGTTTCTGTAAATCACCATTTAAAATATAAATATCTTACTAAGGTAGACTGGGATTTTCTGACACTAGAGCTCATGGGTTTGATTCTGAAAGAGACACAGTTATGACATGTATATCCTCACGTAGTTTCATTTATGACGAGACAAAAAAATCAAATCTTTCTATGGCTTAGTGTTTGTGCAGTCCAAATTATTTATGAGGTAATGCGGATTGCATATCTTTTAGCGGTATCATAGTTTTGTTTTCTCATTTAACCAACTAGTACTACGGCTATCAATTCATGATCAAAATACTATATAGAGTTAATAACGTTTTGATGAGATAGAAGATCTTCAGTCAAACATAAGGCAAAATTCTTGAAAATCGTGTATTTGATACACTTTTTCGCTAGAAATTTGAGGAACGAATTATACTGTTTCTAGTTTTGGCAAGGCACTTGAAGCAAAGTATTTCATATTCACAACTAAATTGGTTCCGAGAAATGAAGATTTTCATTTAAAAAGAAATTTAGCAATAACTTTAAAATACGATGCAATTTGAACTTTTTTGGGGGGAGGGTCAAAATTGTTCTAGGATACAAAATACCGGCGGTATAAATATCACATCAATACGTTTAGGAACACTTTTCATTGCCTTCCACGTGCATATCCTTTGGAAAATCTTGTCGCAGGCCACACCTCTTTGAAAAGAGATATAACCTACAACAAGATTTTGTTGATTTTAAGTTTGACATTTCATTCCTCAATAGGTTTATGACTAGTAAATGTAGTAATTTTCCGTGAAATCAAAACCTAGTGTGCTCTCCTACGAAAATCAAATCTGAAAATCCTATATCAACAATGCATATCTTATCGAAATAATAATTAAGGGTCTCCGCTACGTATATAAATATATCTAGCCAAGCATCTGCTTCATGTTTAAAAGGCAAAAAGATGCTTTTCACAAAAAATGCCTCCACAAACTAATGATATTCAGTTATAATGTAAATGGTCTTCAATCTGTGGCCAATATGTACTTATGTTAGAACTTAATTTTCACATACATTTACAAAGCGTCATAAATGTGTTACATTAAATCAAATTCAACAGAAAGTTATAAATAATATATCTACAACATTAAAAACATACCTTCTCTATCCAGTACACAGGTCCAAATACAATATCACACTGTTATAGTTAATCTTTCCAAAAAAAATAGTAACTGAAATTAAAGGGATCATAATATATATGTGCTAAGTTAGTTTGTAGGCTAATTAAATGTTAATGCGTTGTGTGTATGAGTTATAAATTACTCCAAAATATCTTTTATAAAAGCTGTATGAGCTACCTACAATTCCTTTCCTAAACAACCCGTAAAGATGCTCCTAGATGGCAGCATTGGCGCCTCAGTTCAGATACATACCATAGCGAAATAACTCTAACAGCACTATTTTCTAATAATAACATATGCAAAGTAAAAAGATATTTCATATATATACAACACATGTATTATCATTCATGATCATAATAGTAATTTCAATATATCCTCTCTGCCTTCCACAACGCACCTATAAATTGGAGAGCTTCTAACTCTATAAACTTTATCTGGGTGGCAACCTAGACGAACTGGCCACCTGGAATCTCTAAGCAGGTAAAAAAAAAAATAGGGTATCCGTAGCTGGCGGAGAAAAATAAACTAATCACTTAGGTATTCCACCCCCATTGTTGATTTTATTCGCGGTCTTCGTATATACGGTTGGATTACTTGCCTCTTTGGGGTTTGGGAAACAACCGTCGAATTGTATTTTCTTACCTCCACGGAGGTTGACACCCTGATTTGATCTTAACTGTTGACAACCTTGCTATTCTCTAGGCTTACGATTTATTTTGATACTCTCCTCTTCGGAGGTAGAGGTACCTGAAAAAAAAATAATTGACGACCTTGGCACTTATACCGGTGAACGATTACTTTCGTGCTTCCTCTGTGGAGGAAAGAGCACCTAACTAAACTCTAAACTTAGAGCTTTGCTCTAAGACCAGAATATACACAGGGACCGTCACTACCCCTTTTGTGGTAAGCTGTCGCCATCTCCCACCTTAATTACAAAGATGGCTTCTCAGAAGACATCAGCGAAATCAGATAAAAAAGTACAATCACCCCGGATTCCAGGTCTCAGGGGGAAAATAATCAAACCAACGTACAAACCAGAAGATTTTCTAGTGCCTTTAGGCAAAAAGAAGCAAGCAGCCGCCCCAGCGAAATTGAAATCCACTCCACTCAAGCAGTCAAGTGCATCGCAACCATCCACTTCGAATACTCCTGAAATTATGGATTTCACTGTTGTAGGAACGCTAAAGCGACGTAGGTCTTCCTTAGCAAACCTCAACAAGGCAGAACACCTTTCTAAAAGTCCCTCAGCATATCACCCTCTCCCACCCAGTAACAAGTTCGATGTTTTGTCCCCAACACAATCAGATAATGCTAGCACTAACACTGGTACGACAAAGCAGCCACCGAGTTTCAAACCTCCTCCGATCTTCATCTACGGAATTACTAACACCTATACCTTTATTAAGACATTATCACGAGCATTGAAGGAGCCCCCTCTAGCTCAGCCTAATAAGGAGCGCATTCGTATTCAAGCAGCAAACAGAGATGATTATAATTCTATCAAGGCTTATTGCAAACAAACAAAAACAGAGTATGCTACAGGCGTGGCGAAAAATGAAAGACCTATTAAGGTCGTTGTGCGAAAACTGCCTATAGACACCGACTTAGACGATCTGAAGGAAGAACTATTACGTCTCGGTTACAAACCAATAAACGTCCACCAAATGTCTCGCAAAAGCAAGACAGATGACAAGAAAATTATGATGCTACTGTTTTTAGTTGCTTTAGAACGAACTGCAGCTGTTAAGGAGATATATGCTACTACCAACCTACTTCATTACAAGGTACACATCGAATCATACAAGCCTCCCTCAGTGCTGCAATGTTACAGATGCCAACGCTTGGGGCATTCACAAGACACCTGCCAAGCCCACCCGCGCTGTCTCAAATGCGGACAATTACATTTCACCCAATCCTGCAGTAAAGCAGACTCCTCCACACCCGCCACTTGCGCCAACTGTCAGGGAGATCACCCGGCAAATTACCGTGGTTGTCCAGTCTTTAAATCCTATTCTGAGGCTCTTAAATTGCCGGCCCAACAGCAGAGGAAACTTCCTGATAAGACCAAGAAAACTTTCAACAAACCATCAGAAGAGACGATTTCCATCCCCACTGTTGCTAATATCCAACCTATGGTTACGGACAATGAAGACGCTGAAGCTTCCACTCCTCCCCACACTCAATCAGCTTCTGTCGAACAACAGGAGGGCCCGAAGGAAGACCTAGACTTAAAGTCCATTCTTTCATTTCTCAAGGGTTTAGAATTACGCAAAATAATAACGCATATTAAACGTGGTATTACCCGTTTCCGCCAAGCAGCAGACGCAGCTTCCAAGGCTGCAGCAGTAATAGAAACAATAGCGGAAATGGTTGACGATGGCTGTTTCTAAATCCAGCGTATTGCATCACACACTTATCCTTGCTACGTGGAATGCAGATGGTCTCGAGGGGCAGAAACAAATGGTTATTAGATTTCTCACCCACCATAGAGTTGATGTCATGTTTATTCAAGAAACGCAATTTACTGCTCGAATCACTACTTGGCGACTACCCAATTACATTGTATATCGACAGGATAGAATGGGCAGACTGAAGGGAGGATTACTACTCATAATCAAAAAGGCATTCCCCGTCAGGTCAATTACAATACCACCCTTACTAACTTTGGAGGCACTTGGTGTTGAGCTAATAACTCCAGGCGTTCCATTAATATTGGTCACCGGGTACAGGTCCCCGGCTACACAACTAGAGCCCACAGACTTCGATGTCATTGCTAACTTAGGGCCCAAAGTCATCTTAGCTGGAGATCTTAATGCTAAACATGGAGAATGGAACTCCATTACTCCAAACACTGCTGGAGATATTTTACACGAATATTTACTCACGTCCAACTTCATCATCACTGCTCCACCAGACCCAACTCATCATCCAAAATTCGGCGGACAACCCGATGTGCTTGACGTAGCCCTTTGCAAAGACGTATCCTTTACCGTCCATCCTTATGTCATTTCAGATTTAGATTCTGATCACGATCCAGTCATTTTTCACGTCTCCCACCGCAGCATCGCCCATTCTGCCCCCATCTTCAAGCAAATAGAAACTGACTGGGACGTATTTAAACAAGAACTAAACACCATGATCGATCTACGAAATAGGCCTGCCACCATTGCGGACATCGATCAAGCGGTCTCTCACATCACGCTAGCACTTCGTACAGCAGAGGCAGCGAGCTCCACTACAATAATCTCTCCAACGCAAACCAGTCATAGTGACAGTTTTCATTTACAACTTTATCTTCATCTGAAACGTTGGGCTAGACGTAGATGGCAGCATACACTACATCCCGCATATAAGACTTTATGGAACAAACTTTGTAAGAAGCTCAAGATGCTCACTACAAGACAGAATCAACAATACTGGGAAGACACTTTTCGAAATGTCACACTAAATGACCGTAAAATTTGGACGTACTCCAAAATCGTTCCAACGTGCCACAAATGCTTCCAAAGCTAGAGTCATACAAGGACCTCAAGGACTGACTCAAGATCCTCAGTCGCAAGCGGATATTTTCGCTGACTCTCTGGAAGAACAATTTCAGCCCAATAGAGCACGCCTCGATCCCTATCTGAAACAGAACATCCGAACCACATTATATAGCATAGGTACACAAAGCCCTACACATGGCATCACCTTAGTAACACCCCGGGAAATAGAACGACATATAAAATGTCTGCCGGCAAAGACAGCATCTGGGCCTGATGGGATTCGATCTGAGATTCTTAAACATCCAACTAGAAAACTACTGGTCTTTTTAACTTACTTATTTAACGCCATCTTTCAATTATGCTACTTTCCCAAGACCTGGAAGGAAACTCGTGTCATCACAATCCCCAAGCCTGGCAACAATCCACTGCTCCCGGAAAACTACAGGCCGATAAGTCTTCTATCGCACTTGAGCAAACTCTTCGAACGGGTATTTCTCTGGAGGCTGAAACATCACGACCTTCTACCTTCTCATCAGTTTGGGTTTCGTGCACAACATAACACTACAACGCAACTCGTACGAGTAGTGGATCATTTAACAATAGCTTTCAACAGGAAACAACACACCCTTGGAGTATACCTGGATGTGTCAAAAGCCTTTGATAAAGTATGGTTAGCAGGACTATTATATAAACTATATACCCAAGGTATTCCAGATTGTCTTATACATTTACTACGTTCATACCTGACTGACAGAAAATTTCATGTATCTGTTGACGGTGTCAAATCCACGTCCCGATCTATCGAAGCAGGTGTTCCACAGGGCGCTGTACTTTCACCGCTTTTATATAATCTGTACACGGCAGACCTCCCGACCTTACCACATTGCTTTTCCGCAACGTATGCTGACGATACTGCCTTTTTTACGACCAGCAGCTCACTTGCACAGTGTTACATCTACATTCAACGTCAACTCAACGGCTTTCAGGAATGGGCAAGGCGTTGGAGAATTAAAATCAATGCAGACAAAAGCTGTGCTGTCATCCACAGTCGACGACGAATCCGCATCCCTCGAAATTTAACGTATGAGAACGCACACATTCCTCACGCCACATACGCTAAATATCTGGGTGTGACATTAGATCATGGGTTAATGTTCGCCTCACACATCAAAGACATAAAGCAACGAGCATTACGCAAAATATCAGCATTGTACCCCATCTTTCGTTGCACTTAAATTTCTCATGAGGTCCGCGTGCACATACTGAAGATGATAGTCCTATCTACACTTTCTTATGCATGCCCTGCCTGGCAACATGCTGCTAATAGTCATCTTCAAACACTTGAAAGTGTGCAAACAAGAGCCGGTCGAATCATCACTAGTCACGATAGATATACACGCAACAGCCAAGTTCTGGAAGATTTAGAGCTGCCTCCTGTTAAAGAAGTTCTACGGCATCTCCACTATAAGTTCTGGCATACTTTGCCAAGGCACATAAATCCAGCTATAGCTACCATAGGAACCAAATGCGCTCTACGGAACGTGCACCGCACGCCACGCCTTTAATATCTTTCCTTAGATCGTAATGACTTCAACATCAGCTACTCTGCGACAGTTGCAGATGTAGTCTCACAGACATAACAAAACAATAGTATTACCCAACAAGCCACATGCACATCTGTATATATTCTTTCTGCCATCTTACTCATGGAGTCAGGGGCTTCGGCCCGATACTCTTCACAAAAATTCAACATTACCGTGACCGTGACCGTGACCGTAACCTAGACGAGTTTTAGGCCAGCATTTTCAATTAATGACCAATTACTTCGTCTGTCAACACTGATCACCAATCAGTTTAACAAACGCCTTCCATCTTGCCTCCTTTTAAAGCTTTCGACAAAGTTTGGCACTATGGGCTCATTCGAAAGTTGCAGAAATTAAACCTTTCGACCAGTTATTTACGTTTCATATATACCTTTTTAACTAATCGGATCGGATATGTCTACATTGGATCTGCTGTCTCCCACCATATTTTCCCCTATTCTGGTGTTCCACAGGGTTCTGCGCTCAGTCCACTCCTCTATATACTCTACACCTCCGTATACCTCAACCCACGCAGAATAAGTACTTATTCCAATACGCTGACGACACTGCCTTTCCAGCTCTGGGCAAGACTATGCATCAAATCAGCACACGTTTGCAGTCAACTCTCAATCATTTTATGCAATGGTGCAACACATGATGATTAAGTTAAGATTTAAGCTTTAAGTTTAAGATTGCCAAAACGCAAGCACTCGTCTTTCTACCTTCTAAACGCCGCTCGAAAGTTCATCGTAACCTACGTGACCTTAACGTTACTCTACAAGACCATCAACTTCAGCCAACTCCTACAGCTACGTATCTCGGGATAGTTTTTGACTCTAAATTAACTTGGAAAGCTCATCTAGAGAAAATAACGGAAAAGGCTAATTTACGACTAATCTTTTACGGCGTCTCACAGGAACCACTTGGGGATTACACGCACCTTTCTTAATTAATACATACAAAATGTTCCTCAGGCCCTTTTTAACTTTTGACCATATTGCTTGGTTCAGTGCTCCAACAAAGTTCAACGACCGATTATCCATACTAGAACGACATGCCATTAGAACTGCGTATCGCATAAAAGTACCATATCCGAACTTCCTGACTTATGAACACATCAACTTCCCTCACCTTATCCATCACCTTGCCGACATTCGTTTGAAATACATAGTCTCTCGCCTGCCAGTAACCCATCCATTACTTCTTGATACTTTACAAGCTGATGCCGAAATTGACGCACCGTATAAATATTTGCATACAGCGTTAAACGTTCATATCATGTTATATATCAAAAACGCACATCCTACAGCTGAAGAACAAGACATCTTTCATATATATCATATACCAGATCACCTGCCTCATTTATTTCCATTTTAGTACAATGTCTCAGTTCAATAATAACTTTGGGCTTTCCCCTTGTTGCCATCAGTCTCGAGTCGCCCCGAGACAGAAGAACTAAACTGCATTCGTTTATCTAACACTATGTTTGTGACTGTGGCGTGTAGGCACTGCATTTCATTTTACATCATCATGTTTATTTCGTAAAGCACAACATACTGCTTCTATACCAGTTCCCTTTATATTTGCACTATTTAGATTTGAATTTTGTTTTCTTCTATCCATATTTATATTTATTCACTCACCTGATATTTTGTTGTTATTGTTTGTGAACTTTTCAGCATTATTTGTTTATAAAACTGCACTTAGACCATCATAGATAATTTAAAACTACAATGTCTAAAATTATGTGCCAAAGAGAGGGCGTAACCCTCTAATGGCTAGGGCTAGGAGTCATACACCAAACCATCTAATTTTGAAAATAAAAATGAAAATTGATGAATAAAGTACAACCTACAACTCCCTGACCTTTTACCTTTAAAAAAAAGGCAACCTGGAGCTCTAACCAGGTTAAAACATAGAGTATCAGTAACTGGCGGATAAAAAATGAGCGAGTCACTTAGGTTTTCCACCTTCTTGTGAACAAACGACGACTGAATATGCCATAGGAGTAGCAAAAAATGAAAGGCCCATAAAGGTAGTTGTCCGTAAACTGCCTATTGACACCGAATTAGATGACCTGAAGGAAGATGGCATGGATTAGGCTTCAAATCAATATGTGTCCACCAAATGTCTCGCAAAAGCAAGACTGATGATAAGAAAATATTGATGCTACTGTTCTTGGTAGCTTTGGAAAGAACTGCAGCCGTTAAAGAGATATACGCAATTAATAACTTGCTACACTACAAGGTCCAGATCGAACCCTATAAGCCTCCTTTCAGTGCTGCAATGTTACAGGTGCCAACGCTTGGGGCATTCTCAAGATACCTGCCAAGCTCACCCGCGGTGTCTCAAACGTGGGCAACTGCATTTCACACAGTCTTGCAGTAAACCCAGACACATCCACACCCGCCACTTGTGCAAATTGTCAGCAAAATCACCCGGCAAATTACCGTGGTTGTCCGGTATTTAAATCTTACTCTGAAGCACTAGAGTTACCGGCACAGCAGCCAAGAAACACCCAAAAGCACGAAAGAAAAATTTACAAGAAACAACGACATAGAAAACCTCCATTCCCATTTCTGTTAATAACCAGCCAATGGCTACAGATAATGATCCTGAAGCTCCCACACCGAGTCACTTCTGCATTCAATCAAGGGAACTCTAAAGAAGATCCGGACTTTAAGTCCGTTCTTTCCTTTCTCAAGGAATTGCCTTTCCGTAAAATAATAACGCATACCAAACGTGGGATTAAGCGTTTTCGACAAGCAGTCGATTCAGCTTCCAAGCCTGCAGTTGTAATAGAAAATATAGAGGAAATGGTTGATGATGGCAGCTTCTAAATCCAAGGTTCTTCATCACTCCCTTATTCTTGCTACGTGGAATGCGAATGGTCTCGAAGTGCAGAAACACCTGAAACTCTTATCAAGTCCTTCTCCGCCATACTCTAACATATGGTTTCACAGCTTGGATTGACGCATCAGAAAAATTCTATAACAAACTTCTTATTCTTGAACGCCACGCCTTCCGCATATCTTATCGTACCAAATTACCTAGCCCAACACAGGAACTCTATCAGTTCATTACTTTTCCTGCCTTGAAGTACTACCTCGAAACTCTTCGACTGTCATACATACGTCGCCGTTTTCAAACGAAACATCCTTTACTTTTCGAGACTATGCACTACATAGCGCTACATCCCACACCTACCCGGTATTTTCACACTCCATTGTCTCTACTGTTTACATTATATCATTACAGGCTTCCTCCCGATGATCCCTCCCTCTTCTTTTATAATGATTAAGTCACTCATGCGCATTTGCCACTCATTTTTCCATCATTTCACGCATAGTAAATTCCTCATACTAACCTGGGTCCATTACGTCTCTCATCATAGCCTAGAGTCCCCCTAGGCAAGAGGATAACTGCATCTGTCTGCTAATATTTTCCTATGTGTTGTCCTGTGCTTGCACCTCATCTCATCACTCACCACCATTAATCATTACCACAAACAATCACTTTATGTTTTCCTCATATTTATATATCCCGTAATGTTTATCTAATGTTTCTAATTTATTATTATTATTATTATTTTCATGTTTTCTACTTTGATGTTCATAACAGCTATACATGTTATTCTCTTGTGTCTATATATTTATGTATATCTTTAAACTTAATGTTAAGGAGCGAAAAGTTCCTTAAGTCCCTTACTGCTATGAATAAAGTATCTTAAATCACTTAGATCAACCACAAACATCATACTCCTCTGTCTCTTAACATCATTTACCTAAAGGAGGGCGTAACCCTCTGAGAGGTAGCTAGCCTTTCGCTAGCAATGTAAAAACAAATTCTAAACTAACTTCAAACATACTAGCCCACGAAAACCAGTCACAATGTTCACAATTTCCCTCGACTTAAGTGCACACGAAATTTTGTTTATATTTTAATAATCAAGCCTTTTTTATAATAAAAGTAATACAAGGGAATATGTAAAATAAAACATTCCTACTTCTTCACAAAATTATGTAATCGAGCTTATGTACCATTGGAATAGATTTAACCATTGAGCCTATATTAAGCTCTTATATATGCTGGCTTGTAGTTGCAAAGTCTTTTGAAATCGCATGTATTTAACAATTCCCAATTATATTATGTTCATTGCTTTGTTCTTAAAGAACATCGTAGGTAAAATAATGCATGAAATGATAAAAAAGTGAAAGAAGCAGCAACGTCGTTCTTTACAAACTTTTTGATCATACAGTAACTCTTCTGTCTCCCCGTTCCGCAAAAGCATGTGTTAAATCGGTAAATTTCATAATACTAAAAGTATAATATCAAGAGAATAGTGACAAGTCAGTCAGAAACTAAAAAATAGCTGTAACCCCTCCTAAAGTATGTAACATAAGCTCATATTGGTTACAATTCTGATAATTCAATAACGTTTAAATCTGATTATTACCCTATACGGTCTCAAATTTAGCATTTTCAAGTATTTAATAAATAATTAAGCTGGCTCTATTATATATCCAGATTACAAAAATAAAATGACATATTCTAATTCATTTGGTATATCGAGTATTGCACTTCTTTCAATTCTTGTACATAATAAAAAAACTCTGTACACAAATTGGTCTCTACTTGCCGCTCATAATCAATAAGACTGTATTTACTTGCTTACCGTCTCAACATCTCAAAGTCAAGATATTCGTAGGTTTTCTCGGTATTATTTCATTTACTTCCACTTTCGTTAATCCACAACTATAATCTATTTCATCACAATCATCGTCTTTCCTACCCTCGGTGCCTACTCGTGGGTCGTTAAACATAGAAGTTTTTAAGCTTTTCAAACAGGTAAACACATTATATAATATTCTTACAAGTTTCAATACCAAAACTAGTTAAATTGTTTTTCTTTTTTCTTTTTTAAAATTAGTTTTAAATTAAAATAAATTAATTAACTTTAAATTAAAAAAATAAATACATTTAAATTAAATTTAAATTAAATTAAATTAATTTAAATTAATTTAAATTAAATTTAAAAAATTAAAAGAGGATATTTCTTTAAATGTTTTGCATGTCTAATTTATTTTATATTCTTTGGTTTCTCATTTAATTTACATTTTTATATTATGTATGTACGTTTATAAATTTCGGTCCCATGGTCTGAACTGCTAAAAACCTCAGGCAGAACTTACTCGTCCAGAGTTTACAGCACCCCTCCGAAGTTCTGACAAGCCAACGCCACCAGCGCAATCAATCTTACACCCTGTCAGTGTTGAGGATCTTCTCCGCTGTTTGACTATTGTGCTTCAAAACATACTGCCTTTTCAACGTGATCATATCCTTCGCAGTATTAGTGACACAGCTAAATCACTTTTCAATATCAATCTCCATGCTACCTAGTCCAGACAATATGCCCATTATCAAATCGCACCACTTGAAACAACCGTATAAAACCATGGCACTCGTATTTCTCATTGTGGGAATTATGAATATTCTATTTCTTCATATTCGATCGTTTCTACAACATAAACTTCTACTGGAACAGCTACTGCTAGAGGAACACATTGATCTATTTGCATTAAATGAAACCACTCAAACGTACTACCAGGTTATCAAATATATCGCCATGAATATTCAGGGCATAGTGCAAGAGCACAGGGTGGGGCCGCAGTTGGGTTTTCCCCTAAGGTATCGTTTCGTCAATATCATCCACAGATTTTCATCAATCATCCGGAGCATTTTCTTTTGTCAGTTTATTACCCATCACTTGTTATCAATATCGCTACAATCTATATACGGCCGCGACACCCCATCCCATGTGATTTTCTTTATTACATACCACATAACTTCCGAAATGTCATCATCATGGCCGATATGAACATTCATAGTCGAGGCGACCGAGAGAAACAACATTTTTTTTGACTGTAACTCAAAATTTGAATTTACATGTACATCGTTTACCTAGTCATTCACGACCAATTAGTCAAACAACTCCCGATGTAGTGATAACATCTCTTAATCTTGTCAGTGACTGCACTATACAAATTCTTGACACTATAGGCAGCGATCATGTACCAATTAAGCTATCGTTGACTAGGGGCCGTTGCCCACAGTCTAAAACCGAATACCGTACTGTCAAGCGATATGATCGAGCAAACTGGAGCACATATAGGCAGAATATTGACAGAGATATTACGGATATTGCTGCATCAAGTAGCGAACACGAATTATGTAATACTCTTACTCATCTTACTGGCACCTTAACAACAGACGCACGTGTAAGTATTCCTGAAGACAAAATATGCGCGTACAACCAAAATTGCCACATCAATATCTTGCACTTGTAAAGCGCTCACGTCAACACATTAGAGAATATCACCAAACTCGTAATGTGGAAAAGCTCCTTTACCACAGGCAATGGCAAAGAGCAGTTAGGAACTACCTTATTGCATACAAACGGAACCACTGGATTAGTCTTGCAACAAACTGCGAGACGAAGTACATCCAACCCGATACTGGAAGAAATTTCACCAACTAACTGGTAAAAGTACAATAAATACGTATCCGCTTCAACTTAATGGTGTGCCACTTCACACTGATATCGATCAGGCAAATGCTTTCGCTGACCAATTACAGACAGTCTTTACTCCATCAGAATCGCCTTGTCGTGATAAGCGGATTGATCTCTCCACCATCTGTCTGTACAACCTTCTACATCACATCGCTCTACAACCTTCTACATCACATCACATTGATCACAATCATCCTCTTACAAGGCCTATTACACCGACTGAATTTCATTCAGCTCTTAGTAGAAAACGAAACACAGCACCAGGCATGGACGGCATTTCTTATAAGATGATAAAAGAATCACCGGTCTCTTTTATCACTTTATCGGCCGATTCAGTTGACTTCCGTATTTAGTAAACTATTCGAAAAGATTCTAGTAAATAGACTTCATGCACATCTTGAGGCATATGATCCATTACCAATACATCAAGCAGGTTTTCGACCTAACTTCTCTATCAGTGATCAACTGCTTCGTTTAACTGCAGTCATCAGAAAACAGTACAATAAGGGACTTCCATCCTGTCTAGTCCTCATGGACTTAGAAAAAACATTCGATTAATTGTGGCATTATGGCTTACTACGTAAACTACAGTCACTCCGCTTGCACACTTGTTACCTTGGGCTCATATACTCCTTTATAAGTAACCGTATCGCATATGTTTCAATAGGAAATGTACTATCAAGGCCCATTTTCCCACATGCAGGTGTACCACAACGTTCCGCCCTTAGTCCATTATTGTATATATTATACGCTTCCGACATGCCGAGCCCACCGCCTAATGTGTACATCTTTCAATACGCAGATGATACTGCCTTTTTAATGCTTGGGAAAACAATCCTTCAGGTCAGCAGAAACCTACAAATAACCTTAAACAACTTTCTTACTTGGTGCAGTAAATGGAAATTAACTGTTAACACTGCGAAAACACAAGCCCTTGTTTTCCTCCCTTCAAACCGACGCAGTAAAGTACACAGAAATCCTGGAAATCTTCGTGTGTCAGTAGATGGTCATTTCCTTAGACCAGCAGTTTCCGCAACATATTTAGGAGTGGTCTTTGATTCGAAACTCTCTTGGAAATCTCAGTTCCAAAAACTTGCGTTGCAAGCAAGCGCAGATTAAATCTCCTCTGTCGTCTCACTGGCACAACTTGGGGGCTAAATGGAAAGTTACTACTCAATACCTATAAAGCATTTTTACGGCCTGTATTAACATTTGGTAACATTGCCTGGTGCCATGCCTCACCTACGCTATACGAAAAGCTTGCAATTCTGGAACGCCATGTTATTCGCGTTGCATATCGTATAAAATTAAAATATTCAAATTAAATCACGTATGAACACATTGATTTTCCCAACATCATTCATCATCTCTCTACCCTTAGGGCACGATATACACAGTCTCGCATCACTACTTCTCATCCCTTATATCTCGATACATTACGAGTTGATGCCCTTACCGACGCACCGTACAGATTTCTACATTCGCCACTCAACATCCTAACAACGATATATATTCAAACATCGAATCTGGACGCAGCAGAAAGAGATACCTTTGCCATTTACGTAATTCACGAACATTTACCTCACATTCTACCATCTTAGCACTTGTTTTTCATTCATAATTAACGTTGGGCTTTCATCCTGTCTACATCAGTCTCGAGTCGCCCCGAGACAGAAGATATAACCCTCATGTGTTTAAACCAACTAACCCATCGTGATTGTCGCGTGAATGCACTTCATTTCATCTATTCATATCCACATTATATTTATTTACACTTTTAAATGTATTATTTTTCATATCCAGCACCTTAGTACCCTGAATATATTTCCTGCACTTATGTTTTCTCATTATTCTTATTCTTATTCTTATTCTGATTATTATTATTATTATTATTATTATTATTATATACATTTTTCTCATCAAGATTAATGTATTTGTAGTTTGTGTTAAATATTAATCTAATCATAGTCGCACTTAGACCAACTACAATAGTTTAAATTCAATTAACTTGTCTTAACATCTGTACCAAAGAGAGGGCGTAACCCTCTAATGGCTGGGAGTGCAACATCTCTTCCTCAAAATGGATGCTCAAAAATGATGAATAAAGATATATATTTTATACCTTTACTCCCTCAACTAAAAAAAAATTCCTGAATCACTGATCCAGAGCTTTTTCCCTGTCTCTTTTGCGCGAACCGTCTGTTACACAGATCAAGCAAAGGGCAGCCTCTGTTTATGCGGAAAAACATACTAAGGGTTAAAGGCGCCTCCCGAAATACTATAAAATACGCTATACTGTTTGTGCTTACTGTTGATGTGCCAAATTAGAAGAAAACGGAAGAGGACACTTGTTGAACACGAAAGGTCTTATTTTACATATATAATATCTACACACAAATTCATTCGCTTCGGTCCACTCTTTCCGTCACTCAACTCTTCGGTCCACCCAACTGTTTATTATTATTATTATTATTATTATTATTATTATTATTATTATTATTATTATTATTATTATTATTATTATATTTTCAGGAAAATTATAATCACGTATTCCCTCATCTTATGTCTACAATATATGTATACAATTTCATTCACTTTGGTGCACTCTTGCCTTTTGGGCGTCAACTATCAAACTTTTGAGTGGGTGCTTTAGACCATAAAACCGTTTCTCTGCAGAAAATAAAAAAAACAGTATTTGTTTATTTTTTGCCTATTGTCCCTATAAAAAGTTTTGTTGCAATACTTCATGTTCTTTAGGCACTTGTGACAAACTGTTATTAGCACTTTTGATATTTCGTGATCAAAGGTTTGGAGGGGTCCGTGCCTGATTCAACTGTTTTGTTCAGGAAAATGTGAAGTACGTGTTCCCTCATTTTACGTCTACAATATCTGTGCACAATTTCTTTTACTTCGATCCACTTCTTCTTGCCTTTCGGACGTCAAATTTCAAAATTTTGGGTGGGAGCTTTCGCCTCTTAAAACCGTTTTTCCGCAGAAAATAAAAAAGAAACACGTATTCGTTTATGTGTAGTATCTACCTGCTAAATTTTATCAAAATCGGAGTGTTACACTTGGGAAGTATTACATGTTAGACATGTAGAGTTTAAACCAGGCCGGAGTGGCTCAGTGGTTGAGCGTTCACTTTTTTGCATTCGATCTCAGCTCGCGCCAAGTGAACTTTGTGGTTGACAAACACCGTGTGCGTGGATTTTTTGTTTTTTTTTAAATTTAAACACATCATAAAACAATAAAAATGTTGAAATCAGTTGTAAAAGCTTTGTATATTTCATGTTAACGAGCTATAAAATGTAACCTATCCTGCGTAGTATATTCAGACCTCGTGTTATATTATGATTACCACAATCATTGTGTAAAGATATTCTTGACGCTTCGCGTCTATATCTGTGTGCGAATTGTCCGGGCTTTTGCAAGGGGGGATGGATTGTGCTTTAGAGAAGAGCAATGAAAATTATGGCAATTGTAGCCAGTAGCGTCATTTAGGGAGAGCAGGAGGGGCATTTGCTTCTCAAGAGTTTGAGGAATAAATATACGACGGTGGATCAAAAAGTAATGCCTCCCTCGTTTTATTTTTTCCATTACAGCTACTGACTTAGCTATGCATGACGTTATAGAGGTAGCCTTCCTCCACTAATGTAGTCTTGTCTTTTTCAGATTGAATGATTAGAACCATGGATGTGAACCTAAAAGAAAGAGTCGTCATCGTATTTTTGGCGAAAGAAAGTTGTCCACCTAACGAAATCCATATGCGCTTGAAGAATGTTTATGGGGATGCGGTAATGGACATTAGCAATATACGGCGTTGTCTGAAGAAGTTTAGCAACAGAGAAACAGAAATCGCTGATAAACCAAAAACCGGCCGGCCGACAACGTCGATCACAGATGCAAATCGAGAACGTGCTGAGGAATTGATTCGAGGAGACAAGCGCATTACAGTTCAGAGTTTTGCGATGCTTCGAACTTCTCGCATGGCTCTGCCCAAGGAATAATTGCTGACTTGGGATATCACAAAATGTGGGTACCTAAACTATTGAGTGTTGATAATCGAAGGAGGCAAGTGGACATTTGTCAAGAGCTCCTGGACGCATTTGCAGCTGAAAATCAACTTCTTCAAAAATGCGGCCACTGGAGGTGAGACGTGGGCATATCTGTATGAACCTGAGAGCAAAGTGGAATCCAAGAAATAGCACCACATTGATTCTCTCCGCCCCAAGAAATTCAAGTCTTCCAGATGAACCCAGAAGATTATTGCAACAGTCTTTTGGGATTCACAAGGCGTTATTCTTGTTGATTTCCTGCAATATCATGCCACAAGTGACAGCGAAACCTACGTAAATGCACTACGGAAAATTAAGGAAACGCTACGAATGAAGAGACCACTGAAAGACATTCATTCCATCAAACTCCATCAAAATAATGCACACCCACACACGTCATTTTTCACAACTGAGGCGATTGCCAAAATGGGTTGGTCAGTTGTGCTTCACCCACCCTACAGCCCTGGTTGGCCCATTAAAACAACACCTACGTGGTTATCGATTCAATGATTTGCATGAAGTTAAAACAACTGTAAAATCATTGGTCAAAAGGCAACCTCCTGAATTTTTCCAAAAAGGTTTTGACGCCTGGGTTCAAAGATGAGGTAAATTTATTCAAATTCGTGGAGAGTATGTTAAAGGGTAGGATTCTGTAGAGGACAGTTCAGGCTATGCTTTGGAATAGCTTGTCTTGTTCTATGTTCATTAATACACTTTTTCTGATATAGGTGGCATTACTTTTTGATCCCCCCTCGTAGTTTAATCGATTGTCTACAAATATATTACTACAAAACGTGAAAGTCTTATGTTGGTGGTGCTCTTGTCTCTCTTAAGCGAAGTGTGAAATGAGGCAGCTGGTTATAGCATTCGTCCAGTATTACCAATGGGAATTTCTTCCTCGTCCCCATTGTAATTTGCACACTGTCCACAGATATAGACACGAAGCTTCTAGAGCATTTTTTATACAACGACTGTGCTAACCATAATATAACTCGTAATATCAATATGCAACGATGAATTGGTTACATTTTATTGCTAGTTAACATGGAGCATTAAAAGATTTGTCAACTGGTTTGAACTTTTTTATTCTTTTATGCATCATAAGCATATGATAAATTAATATTCTATAGCTCTTTTATTGGTTAAAGCAAAAAAAAGTTCACTCATGCGATGGAATTCAAGCCAGGAACCTTTGCACGGGGGTCGTAAATGCTCTACCAGGTCGTCACTTGATAACTTTACGCGTCGTATCATATATGCGCGAGTAGGAATATTTAAGACTCTTTTTCTCCACTATTCTGGCTATTGCGCTGTCCCAGTTTGTAATATCAGCACTTTGATTTTGCTCTACTACCTCGCGAAGGATAGACCCGAAGTTCATTTACCGAAGTCTGCTTTCCCCTCGTAAGAAATGGTCAGCTGGAGTCCGATGGCGAACTCGGACACTATTGATAGAATGATCAACTATTTCTAAATGAAAAAAAATCAGGTGGAAATACAGATGAAGAGAAGTTTGGGGGATTGGAGTGAAGTTTAGTAACTAAACTCAATAAGGAACAAATGTTAATGTAGTCGCAATCAGTCAACATCAATTGAGAGCGCAACTGAACACTTCAGACACGTGTAAGAAATGATCGATCTGTTGGGACAAATAATCTGTTAAACGCGTCTACAAAGCTTAGAAAAATTACGTTTTGTCGTAACACCTTCTATTTTTCAGTGACTTCCAACGCTAAACTCAAATCCGCTATTACTTCTTTCCTCGTGTTCACTTCCACCTGAAATATTATATTTAGGCATAGATGACCATTCTCTAAATCGTATCGAAGTTTTGTCAAGTTTCCAGTGGACGTCAGCTAACCATTTTCTTCCGTGATGATCGGACAGACAATCACGATGTCACTTCTATATATTGACCGTGTATTTAGAACTTGACTTCTTTTCTCTTCAAAAGCATATTTTTAACAACAGAAGTTTTGCTCACATATTTTAAAATGTGTTTATATCCATCTGTTCCGCTTATAATATATACAAGGAGTTGCAAAACAACACCGAAAACATTCGAGAGGTGATTCCTCACACGAAGCTAAGACGAAAATTATACACAAACCTGGGTGCACAAATTTTTCCTTTCCGATTTAAAGGCTGCCGGAAACGTGGAAAAATGAACTTTAAAGATCCATAGCTCCAAAACTATGGGACATACCGTAGTCGGGTCAAGACTTCACTTAGGATCTAATATGTACGTTATCCCAAAATACATGTTTCAGAATCCTAGGGTACTCACGCAATAATTTTTATAAAGGCAGTTTAGCTACACGCATAGAATTTGAAATATTCACCAACTACCTCTATCAACATTGTTGCGTAAGTACCGCAGGGTTCTGAAACTTAGATATTTGGATAGGGCACATACTAGTTCGTAAGTAAAGTCTTGACCTGACTACGGTAGATCCCATAGATTTTGAGCTATGGGACTTTAAAGTTCATTTATTCATGTTCTCGGCAGCCTATAACTCCGTAAGCATTTATGCACACAAGTTGGTCTATACTTTTTATCTTATCATGGTATCAGGAATCACCTCCCAAACGTTGTCAGTGTTGTTTTGAAACACCCTGTATAGAAGACAAAAATCCGTGTGAGGACAAATTGTGTATTAAAATATGTAAAATCACCCCAGACATTAGCCAAAACTTAGAAAATAGTCGGGATTGGACAGAAGTGTCCGGACGCCCAGGATGTCCGCCCTGCGAATGTCCCTACAATTAGGTAGATGTTAACATGTTCGCGCTGTAGTGTAAAACTGAGATTTAATCTCAGTGCTATACGAGTCACCGTGTCTCTCGTTGGAGCGCACAGAAACGAAATATCGCACGTGCTACCGGTGACTCGTTACGCAGCGAAATCGTTTTAAACAAAGGTTTTCCAGTCAAATTGCAAGTAGAAAGTAGGCCTACTGAACTCACAAGAGCCCTAAGAGAAATTATGTTTTTAAGTTATAGGTTTCATGGTTATGTCGACTAAACTAAAGGAGACGTTGATGACGAGAACGAAAGAAATAGTGGAATGAAGAAAGTCGAAGGAAAAAGAATCACGAGAATACATACACACACGGCGTTTCTCCAGCAAAATGATCACTGGGCGGGAGCTGTGATAAATGCAGGGACACTCCAGAGCTGATCGGGCTACGACCAAAACAACCATAAAGAGAGCGCTTAACCTTTTTGGAGCAGGGTAAACCAATAAATTCTCAAAACTTCAGTACAGAGAATCCGGATTTCGGGGAAAGGTTCTTCTGGACCTCCAGAACACATCTCTGCAACTACCAAAATTTTAAACGAAAGCGTTCCACTAAAATTTCATGTATTCTGAAGTATTCTATCCATTTCATAAAGATAGGCCCCTGACTTGGCGGTGCTGCCGTGACGTCCAGTCAAAACTTATATTACATTGTCGTACCTCGTTGGAATTGTTGGAATGTTGTCTTTTCAATACTTAAGACATAAAAATTTTCTTTGTACTGTGTAGTGAGAAAAAAATAGAAATTAAAGAAAAAGTGCGTATTTTTTCGTACTTTTTTGGTAAATCAATGTTTATAGGACTATATCTCGGAAAGGACATAACGTGAAATAATTTCCTGTGCACGATATGTAGATGCATATATTACCTGTAAGTTCTGAAAATTTCATTACTCAACACGTAATAATTTTCTTGTTATTCAGTAAAAAGTGAGACATCATTATCTCTGAATTGCTGCGGTGTATTTACAATCTGAAAAAAAATTTAGAATGACCTTAAAGTAGCTTTTTCAACCAAACTGTTTTGACTTGTTTTAAAAGATAAACAATCACAAATATGACATTATGGTTTTCTCAGCTTTGCGCCCTTTCCTATCGCAGTTTATACGGAGTGCTACGTTGCCACATTTTCCTGGCGCTATACACTCTCAGCCGGACGGGTATTTAAACTTGTCATGCACACTGTCCGGCACTTTTTAGATAGTTTTAAAATTTTATGTCTCTACAGATTTTGAACCAATTTCTTAGAAATTAACAGGATATACAGTAAATGTGCCAAGTGTTCAAAATTAGAAAAACGAACTGTTATTTTGTTTTGATTTGCATGTAATGGTCCTCGAAAATTTGTTGCTTTTTGTCAGTTTTTCACTTACTGTACTCAGTACAAAATACACTTGCACAGAAACAAATACAAGCACAAACAATATTATACGACACAACCTTAGTTGATATGTAATATTGAGTTTACACTTCACAGAAAATCTGTTTTCAGATCTAGGAGTCCCAGTACTTCTCTTTAGTGTTGTACATTTCGAAGCACTTTCCCACGCAAAGTCCAACTTTATATATCAGGCAATAAACCAGGGATGCAAATAAGCAACAAAAGTTTACTCGCCCAAGAAAAAAGTTACTAGCCCACATCACATAATAAAAATAATTTACTTCCATATGATATTAAATACTCGCCCGCACCGATGAACCACACGCCCCGGGTGAGTGGTTATTTGCATTCCTGCAATAAACGCTAATATTTATTAAAAACTTCCTTTCACCTTGCGGATGCTACGTACTTGTAGTTTGGATTCCACGTTTATCAGTAGGTCCACGTCTTATATAGCCTCACTGCTGAACAGGACGTTCAATTCAAAATCAACTCAACTTTTTTTTTTTTTTACTATAAAACTTCATCGGTAAAAACAGCTGAAACACTTTATATGTGGAATATTCTGTAGATAGCCCAGCATTTTGATCAATTCCCGGGACACCACTAAACAGGGGTTTTGCGTTTACTTGAATGTTATCGCTCCAAGCTACATCAGAATCTGTCTTTGAATAGGAACGACACGTATTTTTTTCTCTCTCTCTCTTTCCCGGCGCAGCCTCAAGTTCACTTGAAACCGAGTTACTACCTTGTTCACTCCCGAATACGCCACTGAGCACAGAATAATCAATGTCATTACTAACTCATAACCGTCTGAGTCGGAGTCATTCATCAGTTCTGCAATTTCATTATCGCTAAAAAATTTGCCTCTTCTTTTTGTAGTACCGCCGCTCGTAAAGGAATATCCATATATATATATATGCGTGTGTAAGTTTTTAACGCCTACGAACCGAAGGGAAGTGTTGAAGACGTAATCAGTGCGACGTGATTAGACGCAAATACAGCCCTCGTCAGCTACTATTGCATTGTTTACTTTCGTTGAAAGAAAACAAAGGACCAGTGATGCCAATTCCTTCAGAGCCGTTTTCCCTTCACAAGCTTTAAAAGTTCCCTTTACCGGACAAAATTTCCCTTTATCCAAACCGTTCAAGTACTGTACGTAGTAAACGTATTTTTAATCGTTTTCGCTTCCACCCCCTCAACCCAATCTTATAACCACATACAATCAGATACCTGACAGTCTTCCTTTGAGCTTATGCAGAATTTGAACTTGATTTGTTGTTTAGGTATCTAAGGCGTCGCGATAGAGGAGGGGAAAGGATATGGAAAGGTGTAGGTCAGGACCTATCTTAAAGGTGCAATCTCTGCATTTGCCTGGTGTGACTGAGAAAAAAAACTATAAATACCTCGGTCAGGACGGACAACCTAAATAAATCATAAAAAATATATAATAAATATTATGTAAATTTAATTTCTATCGTAGATATCATGATAGATTTTAATAGTAATGTAACGTAAGGTACAAAGAAAATATTAAGTACTTACTTAAGAACTACACTTCCATATTTACTGAAACGAACAGTTACAAAGAAAACTCTAGCTGCTACTGTCTTTGGCTGTACACGAGGAATGTTCGTAAGCACAATACAAACTAAATCAAAGTTTAGAGATGCGGAATTCTTAAGAATTTATAATTCTGTGTGCACAGTCACTAGAAAATTTGTAAACTTACATACATACACTAATGACCCCATATATATATATATATATATTTACATTCACGACACGTCCCGAACATGAATCCAAACCAACTGTTATAATAGTTGGAATGATAATTTAATTGAGAAATATTTCATCTTATTGCATTGCATTTAATTCAACAATGGGAAGATTAATTTTGATAAAAGATTTTAAATAAGCATTGTTGTAATGTTTCGAATTTAACTGAATATGTTGATCGATGTGTAATGTTGATAAATATTAATGAATGCAAAGCTAGATAACTTGTGAGAATTTATGTGAAATATGTGCAACGGATTATGTTTGGAACAAATAGGATGTTGAATTTATACTGAATTTTAATGATATTAATCGCATAAGTAAATACATTCAATCTATAAATGACTGAAGAGAGGTTCAAATTTCCCTGCAATATTGAGAGATTACAAGCAATTTCCCTTTTTCCCTTTTCTCCAAAATTTACTCAAAATTTCCCTGCGCCAAGGGAAATTTCCCTTCAATTGGCATCACTGCAAAGGGCCCATTCCGTGTTACTGTACATTCGGCAAGGGAATTGATCGCAGAACTTGGGTGAACACGTGATTGCCAAGGCTACATTTCTTTTTAACCTTTAACATGTTCCTAAGCTGGAAAGTGTGTATACTGATAGATCTTGAGGTAGAAATGGAGCCATTGTTAATAAATGTTCAGGAAGATAGCAGGAGCAGCGATGAGTCAACAAACCCATTACGAAAGTGAATGAAGTAAATAGATTAAGAGATGTTTTACTTTAATGTTTTATTTAGATTACATTGAGATGTGTAATGCATTATTATTATTTTTATGATGTGAAAGATTATAATAAATACTTTTTCCTATTACATTCTTTATGAAGTAGGCTTCGCGCTACAGGCTTCCTGAACGCGACAACACTGTACGACAGCGGTGCCGCACTTCCACTTACTCTATGCTGTGTCTTCATATAAGCGCGGGGAATTTAAAGATTGGGCTGCAACATGGCTCACCGCTTAACGCAGAGAATATGTTGAAGTAAAAAAAAATTAAAAAAATAAATACTCTACCAACTAAACCTTTTTTGTTAATAGTTTCAAATATTTGGAACACTAGACTTCCAAATTTTCGAACAGTGTTTTGTACGTTTCTCTACCTACCATGGTAAAGGAGATCAGAACGTCGTACATTTGTTTTAATTACACAAAAAGTATCAAGTGATGAAAATTGAATTTTTCACAACTTACAGTTAATGGATGCATCTACATATTGTACACAGGAAATTATTTCACGTGATCTCTTTTCTGAGATATAGTCCTATAACATTGATCTACCAAAAAAGTACGAAAAAATACGCACTTTTTCATTAATTTTTATTTTTTTCTCACTACAGAGTACAAAGAAAATTTTTATGTCTTAAGTATTGAAAAGACAACATTCCAGCAATTCCAACGAGGTACGACAATGCAATATAAGTTTTGACTGAACGTCATGGCAGCAGCACGAAGTCAGGGGCCTATCTTTATGAAATGGATAGTAGTGTACGTTTTAAGGAAAATAACTGTAATAAAAATAAATGAATAACACTGAAAACTAAGGTATGTAATGAACTAACTTTTAGGATATACAGAAGTAATCATAAAGGCTTTCAAAGTAAAATGTTCTTTCTTTTCTCCATTTTCTTTTTTTTTTTTTTGCTTGAGAAAGAAGATGAGAAGTTTCTCTTCTCGTGGGCAACACTAAACGAAATGTTCTCTGCCATATGTCACGTAATAGCATAACCTGAGCGATAAAAAGCTCCCAACTTTTAATCTTTTACTAGATTATTATTATTATTATTATTATTATTATTATTATTATTATTATTATTATTATTATTATTATCATTAAGATTTGGTAGTACAAGTATTGAAACATCCGAGAATTCAAAATCTGAAAATAAAAAATGTATGTGATCGCCGATCAATCGTCACCAAAAATTCTAAAGTAAATACAAACACTTGCTCTTCGTCGATCCGATCCGGCTACCTTTAGATTACTGGGCGAGCATCTTGACCATTGAATCACAATCAGTACACAGTAAAAGATTCGTCCTTACTGTGTTCATATTAGGTTTCTTTGCCTCTGGCTACAAAGTTCTAGGTTATTTTTTGTTTTGTTTCGAAAGGTCTTTCTTATTTCCTTTATTATGATGCAAGTCAATAATCTTTGGATAGTTTCTATTAATAACTTGAGTCGTTCTAAAAGCTTTGGTTCTTAATTTTGTTTCTTATCCACAACTAACTACAGGTATAGCAGATATAATTCTCAAGCTGTGCATTTGGTTTTCAGGCAGTCCACAATACCTGATCAAGGACTAATATTCGCAACTAAACAAACATTTGTTCGACGTAGAATTGGGGCCTAAGAATCACGTGGTCAGCTCCAAATTCAAATGATAGCTGGGGTAGAGATTCGAACCCAATACACTTAATGTTCCAGCACGTTATCCACTCATCCAATAATACATGGAGAAACTTTTATAACAAACATAACATCTCCTAATAGCTTTAGTACTTTTCTGTATTAACGTTAAGTGCAAAGTATGAAGATTTGCTCTATTTTTTTATTATTTTTACAGCTTGTCTTCTAAACTACAACATTGAAATAAACATAAATAACTAATTTATTCATATTTGCTATTTGAATAGCTTTGTTAAACATAATTAAATTACGAAGTGGATGTGTATTGTATGGACTGATTGTTCACAACATAGATTTCAGGAAGGGTTAAACAATGCAGACTCGCAAAAAGATCTTTTGACAGATCAATTGTACTGTTACACGTAAAGAGACGCTTCTTTTAGATTTCAGCGTAATTAATTAAATACCTACCAAGGTAGAGGTTTTCTATGGTAGAAAAGAAATATTGTTTCACACTCTAGATTTCTTGAAAAGGGTTGTCCTAACCGACGCTACTGTACTTAGGCCTTCATTTGGCAAACCGAAAGTTCCTGTTATTTTTTGTAATCAATGTTTTCTTTCCGTTCTTTCTCCCACCGATCATTATTTCATAACAGAACTCTGAAGTTTAGAGACTTCGGCAGTACTGAAAGAATAGTCAAGTTGTTATAGGCACCAGGCTAGAAATCCAACGGCCCTACGTTCCAATTTCAAACTCAACTTAATACTTTTAATTTAATTTCTTCTTGCAGGGTGTATGATGACTTCTCTTCGCTGTAAGTTCTCCATCTAGAGATGAGATACAAGAATCACGCACATGTAAACCGAGAGAAAGAGAGAGTGGAAATATATCCAATTCAAATATGATCCAAAACATTCATCGATATGCATATATGATTATGTTTCAGTTAATTTTTATTTATTCTTTTTACGAAATTATAGTTCTCGATTCCTTAGAATATACGAAGAGATTGTGAATAATATATTACAGCGTGTTACAAGAGAGAACTCGTATTCTTTTGATATCGTGTATACGACTAATAAATAATGCTTGTATCATTATTTGGGGATTAAATTACAGAAACGCATGTTGTGTGCATACAAAATATGACTATTTGTCATATTTCAGAAATATGACATGTTTTCTACTGATGCAATGGTTTTCGTAAATTGGACTGACACGCTGAGCCGCGATGGCTCATTGGTAGAGCGATCACCTCTAGTGCTTGGGGTTCCGGGTTCGGTCCCAGCGCCGTCCAAGTGAATTTTGTGGTTGACAAACACCGTGTTCGTGGGTTTCCTCTGGGTTCTCCCGTTTCCTCTCACTTTCTTCATGCACCACTTCATTCGTTTCTGATAATCACCGTTTCCTTTAGCCTTGCTGCCATAACCGAGGGACGTAAAACTAAAAGATTTCATTTTATTTTTTAACTGACCCGCTGCACATCTTGTTTTTACTTTCTTAGGTTCTTCCTTTTCACTTTTTCTTTTACCTTTGTATTTATTTTTATTTATTAAAAAATATTCTAACAAAATAAAGATGGAAGTCAAAAAACCTCGACCTGATATTTTTTCATAAAGTTTAGTAGAGAGACTAAAACTGATAACTAACAAAACTGAAGGTAACGTTCAAACAAATAATGTGAAACATTCGGAGATTTTACAAAATGCTATAACCTGTGAAATGAAACGAATATTTGACCAATATTGATTTTCCTTGGTGTATCTAAAGTTAAATTAAATTTCTCTGTAAGATACTGTTGTCTATACATAATATAAGTTATGTGAAAAGTTTCGTCGCAATTAGAGATGCAAGGGCTCGGAAAAAACCGGCTTTTTTGGAAACAACTCGGTTTTTCTGCTTCGCTTTTTTGCTAGGGAAATTTTGGGCATTTTTCAAAAGTTTGGTTTAAATTGATAAAGCATACTTTCTCTCGCTTCTCTACGCCACAAGAACTCATTTGATTAGTGGCTGATGTAGATAATAATTTAGAACCTCTAAAATAAACCATGAATTTGAAAAGATTTTTTAAAAAATTCCTAACATATTTATATTATGGATTCCAAAGGATTAACCAATATCTAAAATAACTTTTTAACTTCTTATACACAAAAATAAGTACCTTTTTTTTTTAAAAAAAAAAAAGATACACAAATAACTAGGAAAATTGTATGTAGTATTTTTAATTCAAAATATCACACCCCCTTTTTTTGAAACAAAAATTAAAACTTGAGAAAAATACATTTATATGATAATCTTAAAAGCTGCACATCAAGAGCTTGGTATCGGGTGGTTCTGTACATTCTTGAAATTTTGTAAGTTTTAACTTTCATATACATTATATGAGTATTTCGAACAAATTTTTCATTCATTGATCACATACGTAATAATGTTACTACTTATCAGGGGCTTGAAACCTGCAAAATCGGTAAAATTCCAAATTCTATAATGCACTGACTGTGTTTTAAGCTTGTTCAGAATCGGGAAACTACCAAATTTTCTGTTAATTTATCATATCCGTAATAGACTGTTCATCTGATCGTGCGGTTTCCTAGACTAACAACCACCATCATTGTGCATCACATATACAGGCATCCATCATCCATCATTGTGGACTTGTGACGTATATGTGCATCACATATACAGGCGTACATTTATACATAAGATGCATATGTTGCTTCCGTGCAATTGTACATGTACTATACGGGTACTGTACGTGCATTGTGCTGTCTGGGTCGTCATTTTAAGGCTTGTCCGCGTTTTCGATCAAACAATTATGCAACCCTATACATCTACACTGAATATATCGTACTCTAAAATATATTTCTTAATTTATAGCAATATTAGAATAAATGGATTATTTACTATTTTTTTATACCGCTAGGATACAATTTTCGAAACTGATATTGAAATAAATTATGTAAGCAATTAAATGAGCAATATGAGCAAATATATAAACAATTAAACAAATGTGTATCAATTTCATGATGTAGAAAATTTGCAAGGATTATATAAAAAAGATACAATATCTTAATTGTATTACCGCTTATTAACTTCAGTTATGTAGACGTTAGTATTTAAAATGAGTGATATTTAGATTATCAATTAAAATTGGTTCTACTTTAAAATATCTCAAATTAAAAACTAAAACTCTTAGGTGTTTTATTAATTTCGTAATATTCTTTTTCCCCGTTTTTAAAATAAAATAATTGTTTATTGTATACATGAAACTTGTATACATGTATTGTTTATTGTATACATGAAAACTTCGATTTATTTTCGATAGTGTCTGAAGAAGGATATGCTAGATATCCGAAACAGTTACAAATTATAATTTAAAATAAAGTGGGTTTTAAGCTTTGGTCAGTTTCTCTTTTGCTAAAATGAAACTTAACGTACATTCAGTATCTTTAGCTAAAAATTTCCGTACAATGTATCTGGAAAACTAAACTAAACTAAACTAGATGAATCATAACGACAAGAATGAAAAATGTGACAATGAATATCTATTTCTTTAGCAGTAATTCATTATAAGACAGTTTCTATGACTATGTGTTCTTTTCAAGGATTGTTGTTTGTACATATTAATTTTAGTTGTAATAAACTGAAATGTGTGAACCCAACTATATCTTCTGTGTTTGTATAGAGTTTATACGTCAAATAATTTCAATAGGAAATACTTCACAATTCAGAATATTTTAGTACTATGGTAATTGTAATAAACGATGGGTAACAGATAATGATTAATAAGTGTTTCAGTCTTCTCTACTTAGATTTTGCATTAATCACAAGCACACACTAATGAACAAAAGTATCATTTCATACTGTATCTCTTAGGTTATTTTGGCTTGCCTTATTTCAATCCGGAAGGCTTTTGTGTGCCGTCTTCCGGATTTATTAGTATTACATTCTTATATGCTGATTTAGTATTACGAACACTGCCAGCGCCGATAGTAACAACACCAACAGCAGTCTTGGGAAGTAACGTAATGGAGGTAACGGGTTACATAATTTTAAGTAACGTACCTACTTTGCGTTACATTTCGGATGAGTAACTACCACATCCTTATATTTTTTTTCGGAAACAAATGTTTCTTTCCTGTAAGTAAATTTTCCAGCATGAATTGTCAGTGACCGATGGTCAGTCGCCGACACACAGAGGAACAGATAAGACCATAGTTCCACTTCCGGTTTTCGGAAGACCAGTGCAGTCTCAGAGAAATCACGTGTATTGTTTGCAAGCACTTGGAAGATTTTGTCATAGATTTTTACCGTTCCATACTAACACATTCAATGAGTGAACTGCAAATGTAATGATAGTTTAGATTCCTTTGGTTGTTGTTGTTTTTATAAAGATGGAAAACCAAAATATTGTACCATTTGAGCATTTGTGAAAATACTTTTCTTAAAACCTGAGGATGATGATGGACAGAATTTGAAAGTAAAGTGTCTGAAGTGCCCGGCGGGAGATCGAAACAGCACACACACAAACACATGGGATCAAACTATTGTCCAAATGCTAATAACTTGTTTACACTATTAATGCTTTCTTCAATACTTCAATCTTGGAATAGTGCTATCCAGCTTATACTTATGCAGACTTTAGAAGTTGCAATTCTTCGGGAAAAGAAATACGATTCGGTTACCGTAGGTTTCGATTGCAACAAAGTAAGAAAAATAGGTATGATTTCATTTTCTCAAGAGATTAAATAAAGAAATAGATATTGAGTGTAGGTGGAGTAGGAGGTGCAATCTGTTGATTGCTTATCGTGACAAGTGATTTTATATAGTATACTCTTTCAACTAGAATAAGTAGTTTTAAATTAATCAGCTAAATGTCATAACTTCGATATAAAAAACATTATGAACTGTTTTGCAGGAATGATTATCCTTATAAATCAATAAGCAAGAATCATGGTTAATATAAATGCTACTTTTTCAAATTATTTTTGCTTGTCAACAAACATGTTTACATTATGCTATAGCAACTACAAATAGAGCAACACATACTGTAAAAATCATACCCTTCTCGTACGCGTCAACTGTGATAACTTTTTATCACTTCTTTTACATGTATATAAGCATCCAACACGAGTGAAAAGTGTACAAAATGTGTAAGAAATTTTCCAAGGGAGCAAGTCCTGCACATTTTTCACACGTTTTGTACACATTTCGCATTCCTCCTATCGCACACATATACACATCTAAAAGAAGTGATCAAAAGTCATTGCACTATACGCGTACAAAAAGTGAATATTTTTTTTACAGTGCAGTATGAGATTTCAATAATAGTGCACTGTTTATAGTATATATATATAGTTTAGAACAACTAGTTCTAAAACCCATGTATCGATTTTAGAGTTACTGGTAAGTTTTGATTCATCCCCAATTCATGTCTTCACATTTTATTACTTGTGTTTCTCTATATTCTGTATTTTTAATTTTGCATAACAATAGTGATCAAAAATAATTGCACTTTACGCGTACAAAAATTGAACATTTTTTTAAATAGTGCAGTATAACATTTCAATAGTAGCGCATTGTTTATAGTTGATATATATAGAGTTTAGAACAACTAGTTTTAAAGAAATAATAAACACTTCTGACCAGAGTATATACACTTGTTTATTAAAAACTAATTTACAGTTTTAATTACAGTATTAATAACTTAATTTAGTTTTTAATAAACAAGTGTATGTACTCTCGTCAGAAGTGTTTTTTTATTTCTTTAGTGAGTTCCAGAGGCGTGATGGATAGAGTTGTAACTAGTTTTAAAAAAAAAAAACATGTTCATGTCTTCTCATTTTATTAGTTGTAGTGTAATGTTTCTCTATATTCTGTATTTTAATTTTGCATAAAAATATTATTATTATTATTTTATAATAAGTTTAGCAGAATAATAAAGAACCGTTTTTTCTACCGCAGTCAGTTTTACATTATTAGAAAATGCTCACATAGATGTCAAGTAATAATTGGTTCTTGGATCTAGATAAAGCGATTCAGAACGTGCATTATTATTATTATTATTATTATTATTATTATTATTATTATTATTATTAATAATAATAATAATAATAATAATAATAATAATAATAATGGTGGCGGTGGTGGTGATGATGGTTGTAGTAGTAGGGAAAATTGAAATAATAAGAATTTTCTTTTTTTTAATACAAAGTCTCGGACCTAAAAGTTACCCGTTACTTGCTTTACTTTCGAAGTAGAGTAGCAGTTACTCTTTTTTTTTTTTTGGCAAGTAACGCGCTACATTTTAAGGAAAAATTAATTAATTTGTAACGCGTTAAATCTTTACGAGTAGCATACCAAAACACTGACCAACAGTAGCAACACAGATAGTAGCAACATATATAGCCAAAACCAAGGATATAAAACATGGGAATCTGCAGCTGTGTTTGGGATCCCCCACCGAGAATCAAATTGGGCTATCCCATACTAAAAATTAATAAGCTAACCACATACCTAACGTTGCGTTCTCACCATGTAGTTAACTCTTGGGAGAAGAGATTTAGATGAGATAAGGGTAAATTTAATATAGAATTACTGAAATAATAGAAATTTCCTTCTTGAGGGAAGTTTTATTAGTATTAACAACTTTGAGTATTTAGTCTTTGTCTTTTGAAGCTACATGAAATATTACCTCCGTAGATGATTTACCCGAACTACTATTTATTTAACCGAATATGGTTTAGTAAATTCCTTATATCTTATTCTCCCTTAAAATTACAGCACTAAGAAAGGGAAAGATAAGAAATTCCATACTGTACAAGGTTGAAATTTTAATATTTACTGCTTTTGTCACCTACAAGGTACTTTGGACCCTCCAGAATATACAGAGATCAGCATAGCATGCAGCCAATTTGAAATGAACGTCCTTAACTGTCGTAACATGAGAATCTTCCCATGGAATGACGAATGTAATAATTGTGTTTCGCTGCAGCGAAAACTATTAACCCGAATCTAGTACTGACAATTAATGGAGATTAAGAGAAGAAAGCATCATGTCTGAATTGATATTGGTGATTACCAGTTAAGGAACTGTCAATAAATACCAAAAAACTATAACTCCTACATAGCTGGTGTCACCTACAAATATGATATATCAAATTGTTCCACCTGTTTTGTACTGAGCTGGATGACATACAGTTAGTACTATTCCCGCACATATTGACCAGTCAATAAAGGGAAAAAATAGGCTTTTGTGGGGACTAATTAGTAAAAAGCTAAAACTTTTCCACTTGTTACAACAGCAACAGGGAGTATTTCCTCGAAAGTCCCCAACCATCCCCCTGTTGCTTCTTCCCCGAGACCCTAAACATGCAAATTTGCATACCCACATTGAAATGTCAATAACTGGATTAAGCCAGCGCGTATCAATATGATTTTTAAAGTTAGTTTCCTCACATTATGTTCTTTAACTTATGTCCTAATGTGTTTTTAGCTGAACTAAGTATATACGGTGTTATTGAAATAAATTGCTGAAAAAGTAGATTGTTCAATATAATGTTCAACATTTTTGTTATTAGAACTAAAAGCCTAATAACATTGCAGCAAAATGTTTGAAATAAAACTTTTAACTTGTTTTATTAGCTATAGAGTGACATATACCCCTTAGAGCGCCGGCTAAGCGCGCGCATACTCCGGCTTTGAAGCTGTGTACCTTTATCAGTTTCACTTTGAGATTTATGAAGTTTGTGTGTTCTAAGTGATTTTGTGCAATGGAAGTGAGAAGTACTTAATGTGTATCTTGTAGGTTCATTTTTTCCGTAAGGGTTTCGGTTTATAATTTAAAATGTAAATTTTATAATTTAAGTCTGTCTTTAGTATTCTGTTTTGTTATCCTTAAATAGATTGTCATTTTGTTTATATGCTCATACTCAGTTTAGTTTTTATGTTTAAAGAATCTACAGACAAATTTACGTTAGATTTAACTGCAAAATAGCAGTTTTCAAGTGCAAGGAAAGCATTGAAAGATTTTATCACTACATGATTATTCACAGTAAATTTAAAAATAGTATAAAATATGTTATGTAATATGCCTGGATAAAAACCCAAATGTGTTTCATTTCAAATACTGAGCTTCAATTTATAACGTTTTGTGATTCTGGAGCTGGTAATATTACTATTTCTTTTTGTCAATATCACTGTAATTAATAACAGAAATTAGGAAGTAATGTTTCTGATTTTAAACATGAATTTGCATATCATTTTGATTAATGAAACTTAGTTCACTATAATATATTATATTGACAAGAGTGTAGTAATTTCATATCGTTCCAGGCTACCTGAGCAAAATTAATATAAAAAACAAAGAATAATATTGATTTTGTTTGTGTAATTTATGGAAGTGAACTTAACGTAGACACTGTAGTTGTAGAAATGGTATACATTTTATTCGTGAAGCTAGTATACAAAGAAAGGGCGATATCCACGAAAAGTTACGGAGGTGGAGTTTTAGAAAGTGCTAACTAACTAACTGATGCAATGGTTTTCGTAAATTGGACAGACACGCTGAGCCGCGGTGGCTCATTGGTAGAGCGATCACCTCTAGTGCTTGGGGTTCCGGGTCGGCCCCAGCGCCGTCCAAGTGAATTTTGTGGTTGACAAACACCGTGTTCGTGGGTTTCCTCTGGGTTCTCCCGTTTCCTCCCACTTTCTCCATGCACCACTTCATTCGTTTATGATAATCACCGTTTCCTTTAGCCTTGCTGCCATAACCGAAGACGTAAAACTGAAAGATTTCATTTTATTTTTGAACTGACACGCTGCACATCTTGCTCTTACTTTCGTAGGTTCTTCCTTTTCTCTTTTTCTTTTACCTTTGTATTTATTTTTATTTTCTGTTTCATTTTCCGAACTTACTAGAAACCAGTAATTCAACACCAAAAAATATTCTTGGAAGCTTTAATGTGTAAATGAAAAATAATAACAATACATTTAAAAAAATAAAACTAGGAGGGTTTTGTTAATAAAAAATATTCTAACAAAATAAAGATGGAAGTCAAAAAACCTTGACCTGATATTTTTTCATAAAGTTTTAGTAGAGATACTAAAACTGATAACTAACAAAACTGAAGGTAACGTTCAAACAAATAATGTGAAACATTCGGAGATTTCACAAAATGCTATAACCTGTGAAATGAAACGAATATTTGACCAATATTGATGTTTCCTTGGTGTATCTAAAGTTAAATAAAATTTCTCTGTAAGATACTGTTGTCTATACATAATATATGTGAAAGCTTTCGTCGCAATTAGAGATGCAAGGGTTCGGAAGAAACCGGCTTTTTTGGAAAAAAATCTCGGTTTCCTCTGTTTTGCTTTTTTGCTTGGGAAATTTTGGGCTTTTCTCAAAATTTTGCTTTAAATTGATAAAGCATACTTTCTTTCGCTTCTCTACACCACAACAACTCATTTGATTAGTGGTTGGTGTAGATAACATAGAACCTCTAAAATAAACCATGAATTTGAAAAGATTTTTTTAAAATTCCTAACATATTTACATTATGAATTCCAAAGGATTAACCAATATATATAAAATAATTTTTTAACTTCTTATACACAAAAATAAGTACCTTTTTTTTTTAAAAAAAAAGATACACAAATGACTAGCAAAATTGTATGTAGTATTTTTATTTCACAATATCACACCCCCTCTTTTTGAAACAAAAATTAAAACTTGAGAAAAATACATTTATATGATAATCTTAAAAGCTGCACATCAAGAGCTTGGTATCGGGTGGTTCTGTACATTCTTGAAATTTTGTAAGTTTTAACTTTCATATACATTATATGAGTATTTCGAACAAATTTTTCATTCATTGATCACATACGTAATAATGTTACTACTTATCAGGGGCTTGAAACCTGCAAAATCGGTAAAATTCCAAATTCTATAATGCACTGACTGTGTTTTAAGCTTGTTCAGAATCTGGAAACTACCAAATTTTCTGTTAATTTATCATATCCGTAATAGACTGTTCATCTGATCGTGCGGTTTCCTAGACTAACAACCACCATCATTGTGCATCACATATACAGGCATCCATCATCCATCATTGTGGACTTGTGACGTATATGTGCATCACATATACAGGCGTACATTTATACATAAGATGCATGTGTTGCTTCCGTGCAATTGTACATGTACTATACGGGTACTGTACGTGCATTGTGCTGTCTGGGTCGTCATTTTAAGGCTTGTCCGCGTTTTCGATCAAACAATTATGCAACCCTATACATCTACACTGAATATATCGTACTCTAAAATATATTTCTTAATTTATAGCAATATTAGAATAAATGGATTATTTACTATTTTTTTATACCGCTAGGATACAATTTTCGAAACTGATATTGAAATAAATTATGTAAGCAATTAAATGAGCAATATGAGCAAATATATAAACAATTAAACAAATGTGTATCAATTTCATGATGTAGAAAATTTGCAAGGATTATATAAAAAAGATACAATATCTTAATTGTATTACCGCTTATTAACTTCAGTTATGTAGACGTTAGTATTTAAAATGAGTGATATTTAGATTATCAATTAAAATTGGTTCTACTTTAAAATATCTCAAATTAAAAACTAAAACTCTTAGGTGTTTTATTAATTTCGTAATATTCTTTTTCCCCGTTTTTAAAATAAAATAATTGTTTATTGTATACATGAAACTTGTATACATGTATTGTTTATTGTATACATGAAAACTTCGATTTATTTTCGATAGTGTCTGAAGAAGGATATGCTAGATATCCGAAACAGTTACAAATTATAATTTAAAATAAAGTGGGTTTTAAGCTTTGGTCAGTTTCTCTTTTGCTAAAATGAAACTTAACGTACATTCAGTATCTTTAGCTAAAAATTTCCGTACAATGTATCTGGAAAACTAAACTAAACTAAACTAGATGAATCATAACGACAAGAATGAAAAATGTGACAATGAATATCTATTTCTTTAGCAGTAATTCATTATAAGACAGTTTCTATGACTATGTGTTCTTTTCAAGGATTGTTGTTTGTACATATTAATTTTAGTTGTAATAAACTGAAATGTGTGAACCCAACTATATCTTCTGTGTTTGTATAGAGTTTATACGTCAAATAATTTCAATAGGAAATACTTCACAATTCAGAATATTTTAGTACTATGGTAATTGTAATAAACGATGGGTAACAGATAATGATTAATAAGTGTTTCAGTCTTCTCTACTTATATTTTGCATTAATCACAAGCACACACTAATGAACAAAAGTATCATTTCATACTGTATCTCTTAGGTTATTTTGGCTTGCCTTATTTCAATCCGGAAGGCTTTTGTGTGCCGTCTTCCGGATTTATTAGTATTACATTCTTATATGCTGATTTAGTATTACGAACACTGCCAGCGCCGATAGTAACAACACCAACAGCAGTCTTGGGAAGTAACGTAATGGAGGTAACGGGTTACATAATTTTAAGTAACGTACCTACTTTGCGTTACATTTCGGATGAGTAACTACCACATCCTTATATTTTTTTTTCGGAAACAAATGTTTCTTTCCTGTAAGTAAATTTTCCAGCATGAATTGTCAGTGACCGATGGTCAGTCGCCGACACACAGAGGAACAGATAAGACCATAGTTCCACTTCCGGTTTTCGGAAGACCAGTGCAGTCTCAGAGAAATCACGTGTATTGTTTGCAAGCACTTGGAAGATTTTGTCATAGATTTTTACCGTTCCATACTAACACATTCAATGAGTGAACTGCAAATGTAATGATAGTTTAGATTCCTTTGGTTGTTGTTGTTTTTATAAAGATGGAAAACCAAAATATTGTACCATTTGAGCATTTGTGAAAATACTTTTCTTAAAACCTGAGGATGATGATGGACAGAATTTGGAAGTAAAGTGTCTGAAGTGCCCGGCGGGAGATCGAAACAGCACACACACAAACACATGGGATCAAACTATTGTCCAAATGCTAATAACTTGTTTACACTATTAATGCTTTCTTCAATACTTCAATCTTGGAATAGTGCTATCCAGCTTATACTTATGCAGACTTTAGAAGTTGCAATTCTTCGGGAAAAGAAATACGATTCGGTTACCGTAGGTTTCGATTGCAACAAAGTAAGAAAAATAGGTATGATTTCATTTTCTCAAGAGATTAAATAAAGAAATAGATATTGAGTGTAGGTGGAGTAGGAGGTGCAATCTGTTGATTGCTTATCGTGACAAGTGATTTTATATAGTATACTCTTTCAACTAGAATAAGTAGTTTTAAATTAATCAGCTAAATGTCATAACTTCGATATAAAAAACATTATGAACTGTTTTGCAGGAATGATTATCCTTATAAATCAATAAGCAAGAATCATGGTTAATATAAATGCTACTTTTTCAAATTATTTTTGCTTGTCAACAAACATGTTTACATTATGCTATAGCAACTACAAATAGAGCAACACATACTGTAAAAATCATACCCTTCTCGTACGCGTCAACTGTGATAACTTTTTATCACTTCTTTTACATGTATATAAGCATCCAACACGAGTGAAAAGTGTACAAAATGTGTAAGAAATTTTCCAAGGGAGCAAGTCCTGCACATTTTTCACACGTTTTGTACACATTTCGCATTCCTCCTATCGCACACATATACACATCTAAAAGAAGTGATCAAAAGTCATTGCACTATACGCGTACAAAAAGTGAATATTTTTTTTACAGTGCAGTATGAGATTTCAATAATAGTGCACTGTTTATAGTATATATATATAGTTTAGAACAACTAGTTCTAAAACCCATGTATCGATTTTAGAGTTACTGGTAAGTTTTGATTCATCCCCAATTCATGTCTTCACATTTTATTACTTGTGTTTCTCTATATTCTGTATTTTTAATTTTGCATAACAATAGTGATCAAAAATAATTGCACTTTACGCGTACAAAAATTGAACATTTTTTTAAATAGTGCAGTATAACATTTCAATAGTAGCGCATTGTTTATAGTTGATATATATAGAGTTTAGAACAACTAGTTTTAAAGAAATAATAAACACTTCTGACCAGAGTATATACACTTGTTTATTAAAAACTAATTTACAGTTTTAATTACAGTATTAATAACTTAATTTAGTTTTTAATAAACAAGTGTATGTACTCTCGTCAGAAGTGTTTTTTATTTCTTTAGTGAGTTCCAGAGGCGTGATGGATAGAGTTGTAACTAGTTTTAAAAAAAAAAAACATGTTCATGTCTTCTCATTTTATTAGTTGTAGTGTAATGTTTCTCTATATTCTGTATTTTAATTTTGCATAAAAATATTATTATTATTATTTTATAATAAGTTTAGCAGAATAATAAAGAACCGTTTTTTCTACCGCAGTCAGTTTTACATTATTAGAAAATGCTCACATAGATGTCAAGTAATAATTGGTTCTTGGATCTAGATAAAGCGATTCAGAACGTGCATTATTATTATTATTATTATTATTATTATTATTATTATTATTATTATTATTATTATTATTATTATTATTATTATTAATAATAATAATAATAATAATAATAAAAATAATGGTGGCGGTGGTGGTGATGATGGTTGTAGTAGTAGGGAAAATTGAAATAATAAGAATTTTCTTTTTTTTAATACAAAGTCTCGGACCTAAAAGTTACCCGTTACTTGCTTTACTTTCGAAGTAGAGTAGCAGTTACTCTTTTTTTTTTGGCAAGTAACGCGCTACATTTTAAGGAAAAATTAATTAATTTGTAACGCGTTAAATCTTTACGAGTAGCATACCAAAACACTGACCAACAGTAGCAACACAGATAGTAGCAACATATATAGCCAAAACCAAGGATATAAAACATGGGAATCTGCAGCTGTGTTTGGGATCCCCCACCGAGAATCAAATTGGGCTATCCCATACTAAAAATGAATAAGCTAACCACATACCTAACGTTGCGTTCTCACCATGTAGTTAACTCTTAGGAGAAGAGATTTAGATGAGATAAGGGTAAATTTAATATAGAATTACTGAAATAATAGAAATTTCCTTCTTGAGGGAAGTTTTATTAGTATTAACAACTTTGAGTATTTAGTCTTTGTCTTTTGAAGCTACATGAAATATTACCTCCGTAGATGATTTACCCGAACTACTATTTATTTAACCGAATATGGTTTAGTAAATTCCTTATATCTTATTCTCCCTTAAAATTACAGCACTAAGAAAGGGAAAGATAAGAAATTCCATACTGTACAAGGTTGAAATTTTAATATTTACTGCTTTTGTCACCTACAAGGTACTTTGGACCCTCCAGAATATACAGAGATCAGCATAGCATGCAGCCAATTTGAAATGAACGTCCTTAACTGTCGTAACATGAGAATCTTCCCATGGAATGACGAATGTAATAATTGTGTTTCGCTGCAGCGAAAACTATTAACCCGAATCTAGTACTGACAATTAATGGAGATTAAGAGAAGAAAGCATCATGTCTGAATTGATATTGGTGATTACCAGTTAAGGAACTGTCAATAAATACCAAAAAACTATAACTCCTACATAGCTGGTGTCACCTACAAATATGATATATCAAATTGTTCCACCTGTTTTGTACTGAGTTGGATGACATACAGTTAGTACTATTCCCGCACATATTGACCAGTCAATAAAGGGAAAAAATAGGCTTTTGTGGGGACTAATTAGTAAAAAGCTAAAACTTTTCCACTTGTTACAACAGCAACAGGGAGTATTTCCTCGAAAGTCCCCAACCATCCCCCTGTTGCTTCTTCCCCGAGACCCTAAACATGCAAATTTGCATACCCACATTGAAATGTCAATAACTGGATTAAGCCAGCGCGTATCAATATGATTTTTAAAGTTAGTTTCCTCACATTATGTTCTTTAACTTATGTCCTAATGTGTTTTTAGCTGAACTAAGTATATACGGTGTTATTGAAATAAATTGCTGAAAAAGTAGATTGTTCAATATAATGTTCAACATTTTTGTTATTAGAACTAAAAGCCTAATAACATTGCAGCAAAATGTTTGAAATAAAACTTTTAACTTGTTTTATTAGCTATAGAGTGACATATACCCCTTAGAGCGCCGGCTAAGCGCGCGCATACTCCGGCTTTGAAGCTGTGTACCTTTATCAGTTTCACTTTGAGATTTATGAAGTTTGTGTGTTCTAAGTGATTTTGTGCAATGGAAGTGAGAAGTACTTAATGTGTATCTTGTAGGTTCATTTTTTCCGTAAGGGTTTCGGTTTATAATTTAAAATGTAAATTTTATAATTTAAGTCTGTCTTTAGTATTCTGTTTTGTTATCCTTAAATAGATTGTCATTTTGTTTATATGCTCATACTCAGTTTAGTTTTTATGTTTAAAGAATCTACAGACAAATTTACGTTAGATTTAACTGCAAAATAGCAGTTTTCAAGTGCAAGGAAAGCATTGAAAGATTTTATCACTACATGATTATTCACAGTAAATTTAAAAATAGTATAAAATATGTTATGTAATATGCCTGGATAAAAACCCAAATGTGTTTCATTTCAAATACTGAGCTTCAATTTATAACGTTTTGTGATTCTGGAGCTGGTAATATTACTATTTCTTTTTGTCAATATCACTGTAATTAATAACAGAAATTAGGAAGTAATGTTTCTGATTTTAAACATGAATTTGCATATCATTTTGATTAATGAAACTTAGTTCACTATAATATATTATATTGACAAGAGTGTAGTAATTTCATATCGTTCCAGGCTACCTGAGCAAAATTAATATAAAAAACAAAGAATAATATTGATTTTGTTTGTGTAATTTATGGAAGTGAACTTAACGTAGACACTGTAGTTGTAGAAATGGTATACATTTTATTCGTGAAGCTAGTATACAAAGAAAGGGCGATATCCACGAAAAGTTACGGAGGTGGAGTTTTAGAAAGTGCTAACTAACTAACTGATGCAATGGTTTTCGTAAATTGGACAGACACGCTGAGCCGCGGTGGCTCATTGGTAGAGCGATCACCTCTAGTGCTTGGGGTTCCGGGTCGGCCCCAGCGCCGTCCAAGTGAATTTTGTGGTTGACAAACACCGTGTTCGTGGGTTTCCTCTGGGTTCTCCCGTTTCCTCCCACTTTCTCCATGCACCACTTCATTCGTTTATGATAATCACCGTTTCCTTTAGCCTTGCTGCCATAACCGAAGACGTAAAACTGAAAGATTTCATTTTATTTTTGAACTGACACGCTGCACATCTTGCTTTTACTTTCGTAGGTTCTTCCTTTTCTCTTTTTCTTTTACCTTTGTATTTATTTTTATTTTCTGTTTCATTTTCCGAACTTACTAGAAACCAGTAATTCAACACCAAAAAATATTCTTGGAAGCTTTAATGTGTAAATGAAAAATAATAACAATACATTTAAAAAAATAAAACTAGGAGGGTTTTGTTAATAAAAAATATTCTAACAAAATAAAGATGGAAGTCAAAAAACCTTGACCTGATATTTTTTCATAAAGTTTTAGTAGAGATACTAAAACTGATAACTAACAAAACTGAAGGTAACGTTCAAACAAATAATGTGAAACATTCGGAGATTTCACAAAATGCTATAACCTGTGAAATGAAACGAATATTTGACCAATATTGATGTTTCCTTGGTGTATCTAAAGTTAAATAAAATTTCTCTGTAAGATACTGTTGTCTATACATAATATATGTGAAAGCTTTCGTCGCAATTAGAGATGCAAGGGTTCGGAAGAAACCGGCTTTTTTGGAAAAAAATCTCGGTTTCCTCTGTTTTGCTTTTTTGCTTGGGAAATTTTGGGCTTTTCTCAAAATTTTGCTTTAAATTGATAAAGCATACTTTCTTTCGCTTCTCTACACCACAAGAACACATTTGATTAGTGGTTGGTGTAGATAACATAGAACCTCTAAAATAAACCATGAATTTCAAAAGATTTTTTTAAAATTCCTAACATATTTACATTATGAATTCCAAAGGATTAACCAATATATATAAAATAATTCTTTAACTTCTTATACACAAAAATAAGTACCTTTTTTTTAAAAAAAAATACACAAATGACTAGCAAAATTGTATGTACTATTTTTACTTCACAATATCACACCCCCTCTTTTTGAAACAAAAATTAAAACTTGAGAAAAATACATTTATATGATAATCTTAAAAGCTGCATATCAAGAGCTTGGGTTCAGGTGGTTCTGTACATTCTTGAAATTTTTAAGTTTTAACTTTCATATACAACATTTGAATATTTCGAACAAATTTTTCATTCATTGATCACATACGTAATAATGTTACTACCTATCAGGGGCTTGGAATATGCAAAATCGGTAAAATTCCAAATTCTATAATGCACTGACTGTTTCTTAAGCTTGTTCAGAATCGGGAAACTACCAAATTTTCTGTTAATCGATCATATGCGTAATAGACTGTTCATCTGATCGTGCGGTTTCCTAGACTAATAACCACCATCACGGTTTACCCAGTCCTGAAGGTTTCTCAATTTTTAACGACAAGAAGTAAACATATCATTACGAAACTTTTACAAAAAAAGGGAGAGAAAAACTATGGAATACATTTAAGAAGAGTGGAAAGAATCAATCACTGTTCTAATTCTCTTAACATTCTATTAACAAGATTGATTCCATACCCAGATGAAATTATTGGAGATTATCAGTGTGGATTTAGGGAAATCGATCAACTATCGACCAGATATTTACTATTCGATAAATACTCGAAAAGAAATTCTTACAGAATTCGGAATACCGAAAAAGCTAGTTAGATTAATTAAAACGTGTTTAAATGAATCCCAAAGTAAAGTCCGAGCAGAAAAATTTTTGTCCTTGAGCTTCCACGTCGAGAATGGCCTGAAACAAGGAGAAGCGTTATCGCCATTATTGTTCAGCTTTATTCCGGAGTACGCTATAAGGAAAATTAAAGATAGCAACCAGGCCCTAGAGCTGAATTGTATTCACCAGGTTAGGGCGTATGCTGATGATGTAAATCTATAATCGCCAGCAGGTTATACGAGAATTTTTTGTGGACACTCTGTATATTTCGTAAAGACAGTGATCATTATTTTCGATTTATACTTTATTCTGCAACGCATATAAGTTCTTTCTTCGGTGGGAATTGCTTCTTTCCCACACAATTGGTCAAAGAAGTCTTTCATCGTTTTTTCATATATATATTTAAAACGTTGCTTTTGGTGAGAACATTTCAGCGAATGACTAACCATTTCAGTGTTTCTCCCTGACTCATTATATGCACAGTATATATTCTATAGTTATTGGGAACTGAAGTAAATGCTTTCTTTAATCGCTTATGGAAACATTATAGTAGATTAGAGAAATACGGGCTGACCAGATGTTCAGCAACCAAAGTGGCACCAACTGCGTTGTTTCGTAGTCCCTTATCTGTACTTTCTCACGCCAAAGTTATCGCCGTGTCTGGTGCATTATAGGCAGTTGACTAAAATTAACATAGATTATTTTCCGTATTCTGTTTGTATGTGCATACAATTGAGTCAACTGAGTGATTTTTGAAATGAACTGCCAACACTTTCAGTTGACCATTGCAACCCGTTCCTTGAGCTTGGGTGCCCAGGGAGTTGGACTCCAGGTTTAGAAGCCGTAACCACGCACATCGCGTCGAGCTTCAAGTATGATTTTTTGTTAAGGGGCACAAGCTATTAGCTGGTGAAGGACGTTTTCTTACGGCTAGCTCCAACTAGTGAAGTCCCAGGTCCGCAGACCTTGCGCGTTTAAAATGTTATACACGCGCCCTCCAACATCAGCATTATACTTTGGAGAATTTCTTGTTTAATTAGCTGCAGGATTATCGGCATAGCAACTGGATTCATCGTGGGACAATCCAGACAACTTTTCCCCAGTGCTAATCTCCCAAGTGTGTCAATGGTGAGAGAGAAGCATTTACAGTGAAATCCGAATTATAATCTTATATATTTAAAGGGCTATCGCACACTGAAAAGGCAAAGTATGATTTCAGTGACGAAAATTATTTTACATATTCAGTGTTCAGTGTTGTGTTCATTCATCTTCGCTATTTTATTTTATTATATTTATGATACTGTTCTAATAAATAAGTATAGTGTCATTTAATCCAGTGTGTTTTCGTTGCTTGTATGGGTGATGTTTGTGTGCGTTATGGTCTGGATGATGGTCTGGATGGTCTGGATCGTCCGTGAGGTTTTCCAGACGAGACACCCGAACCTCTCGGCGCCTAATGCTCATCTCATTATTGAGACCGACGAGCGATTTCGAAACAGTTTGTAACTCCTCTTGGAGAGGTCCTTCATCGTCCTGTCCAGGTAAGTTCCAGTCTCAGGAGAATACTTATTGTTAGGACCACAAACCACGAACAGCGACCAGAACTCCTGCCGGTAACAAATTTAATAGGGATTGAATGTTAGGAGAACAATAGAAAGAAATGCAGAGTTCTTATTAAACGCTTGCAGCAACATTGGTTTAGAAGTAAGTGGAGAGAAAACTAAATACATGGAAGTTCACCGGGATTGTAATATGGCAAATTATGGATGGCTAAAATATCAAATAATACTTTCGACAAAGTGGATACTTTCAAATATCTGGCATCAATATCACCACACCAAAATCATATCCACAATGAAAATAAATGCTGACTGGAATCAGGAAGTTTGTCTTATTATTCAGTTCAAAGTATTTCGTCGTCGCGAATTCTGTCGAGGAATTTAAAACTTAAAATATAAAATGATAATCATGCCTGTTGTGTTTTATGATTGTGAAACATGGTCGCTTGAAGGAAGAACTCAGACTGAAAGTATTGAAATTAAAATCCTGAGACGAATATTCGGACCCAAGAGGAACGCGAATGAGGGAAACTTCATAACGAAGAACTGCATAACTTATACGGTTTTCCAAGCATCTTTACGGTCATCAAGTCTATGAGGCTCAGGTGGGTAGGTCATGCAGCCAGAATGGAAGAAGGTAGAAACGCATTCAAAGTTTTAACTGGAAATCCAATCGGAAAACGTCCATTAGGAAGACTTAGACGCAGATGGGAGGACAATATTAAAAAGGATCTCGCACAAATAGGAATACAAAGTAAAAACTGGATCCAGTTGGCTAAGGATTGAAGTCAGTGGAGAGCTTTTGTGAACGCGGCATTGAACTTTCGGATTCCATAGCCCATAGAGAGAGAGAATATATTTGAGTTAGGCACAACTACACAACAACCACGAGTGAGGTGGTTAGCTTTTTCGTTTCTATCGGGAAGTCCGGGATTCAACCCCGCATTCGACCATTTTGACAAAAGTTTTTCTTAATTGTATCTGTGAATGTAGAAATAATGCGTGTACTGTGAGTTCTGGCCGGCTTTCCTTATTATCGTTTTTAAATCGTTGTTATTACTAATTACCAGCAGTGACGGATTTGCGAAGGAGGTAAGAGTAGGGATGTTTTACGGGTGAAGCTTGTATCCCGAAATTACAGAATTTCTAAAACAAACGAAATATTTGTTATGCCTTTACTCATAAACTTCAAGCATTTCTCAAATGAAATTAGGTATTTTTAGAAAAACTAAACGTTAATAAGAAAAAACCCTCCTAAAATACTTTCCTAAATCCGCCCCTTATTATCAGTATAAAATGGTCTTCAAGGTTGTATCCGAAAGGTTATTGCTGAATATACAAACAAAACGAAATATTAGTTATATGCTTGTACTCATAAGCTCCCAAATAAAAATTAGGAAATTTTAGATAAGCCAAACACTAAGCAGAGAAACACTTCCCAAAATAGTTTTCTGAATCTGCTACTGATTATTTGAATAAAATGGTATTCAAGTTTGTATTCGGAAGATTCTTGCTAAATCATTGCACAGCTACAGTATTAGAAGAATGTGAAAGTTCACTTTGACAGGTATACTGACAAACGTACGCTCTGACGGATATATTGAAAAACAAAAGTTTAACTTACGTGCTAGAAGCTAGAGTAGGCCTACTAATCTCTAGGAAATGAGACACAGATGACTAAAACGAAATGATGTAGAAAAGAAAAAGAATGTCAATAACTCAGAAGTTAAAATAACATGAAATATCTTCTCGAGTTGGCCTGAAATACGACGTACTTTATGCTTACTTTAATTCATAAAACATGTGTTTCATCCATCATGATGGTGAATTCCAGAGCGAAATATAGCATTTAGGTTATTAAATCTAATATAATTTTAGAGTATACTATAAGAAAGCTATTTAAATAGAAAAACATGAAAATGAAAATAGCCAAAATTTCCAAATGCACTGTCATGCTGGAATCACGTCTGCTGTCTTATGTTAAATGGCACATGTTCTAACAATTTTGAGAGAACATTACCTAAAAATAAATTATACGTATTCCTACACAGGCAGGCCGGTAATAAACAAGGTCCTACCACAAAATTATCCACCATACTGCACCGTGCGCTTACAATAATCTCTTTGCTGATCGTTCACTAGGTTTGCATGTGAAATTTTATTATGTTAAACACTCTATGAATCTTTGAGTCATAACTTGATTTTCAATATATTTTTCAAGTAGTGTTGAAAAACATCATAGTAGCTATCTTGCCGTTGTAAATTAACGGAATGGAGCCTGTAGCATAAAACATAAATTTCCAGACACATATGATTCGGATAAATGTATATTTTGTCAAGTAACAGATAATGAACCTGTATGAGCGGCCAGTGACGATGGAGTTGATTGCTTTTGAGTTTAACGTCCCTTTCACCAGTTAGGTTATATGAGACGTGGACCTACTGATCAACGTGGAATCCGAACCACAAGAACTCCCACCGAGGATCAAACCCATGTCTCCCACGCTAAAGGTGGGTACGCTAACCGTTTAGCCACGAAGAAGCTCTCCAGCGACGATGGAATATTGAAAGTCAAGGGTGTGTCATGCATAGACTGAAGACTAGGGATGCGTCTAATGAAAAATATCATTGAATGTATTCAGAACGTAATTGCAGAAAATACGGATGTTAGTGTTCTATGGAATCATTCTTGTTATTCTGATTTTACTCATGAGAGAAAATTTATCGTAAGCAGCGTAGGTTTGATTTGCTTCAAAGCAGATCATCAAAAAGTTACAGTGGGGAGATCATTCGGAGGAAAGAATTGTGAGAGTGTGGGTAACAATTATACTGCACCATCACCTTCCCGAACGTTAAGAAGTTATGTGCAGTCTTTAGATTTTAAAAAGTGTTTATTTTGCCAGAAAAAGGAAGGACACGTTATTTAATATTACCACATGTGAGTTAGTGACAAAATCGTACAGAAAGCAAAAACTCATAAAACACTGTCAGTTCAGTAAGGAGTAAATGATCTAATTGAATAGGGAAGTTGAATAGGGAGAAAATATCATTCCACTTGCTTCAACTCATACTACAGAGAAACTCAGAAAACTGAACGAAAATCTGTCATGTTATATACCAATGGTATTGCTTCTTCAGGAAATACAATGTCACATACACATAGGAGATATTCTGGAACTAAACGATGTATAGGTTGGGCCGCTCCATTGAATTGGCAGAATCCTATTCAACTTCCATACCCGTTAGCAATATCAGCCAACGCTGAACATTTAAAGACAATCTGCAGTCAGTACTTGGGGATACGTCAATCTTAGTACCCAAAGAGAAAACTTACGTCGAAACAACGATTCCCATGCTTCTGATTCCATTCAATATGCTTGTATGTCTCATGATGCATCCAAAGAGCTGAACAATGAAGACGAGGTATTCAATCCCACTTGTAAGATTAATCTGGTTTCTTCCTCTCATTCATACAGAATTGAAAATACGAAGCGACATCAAAAACCATTCAAAGGCACGGTGTGTTCATATTAGCAGAGAAAATGTTTCCGATTTAGTCCCTGAAAGTCTTGTAGTGTTTCTGCGAATTAAACTTGTTGGAATAGACGTACTGGAGCGTGAAAGTGGTAACGACGATTGTGACATCATTTTTGATGATATTGATCACATCCTAAGCATTGCCCAAGATACTGTTTATTGTGTAAGCAAAAGAAAGCAACTGACACCAAAACATACTTGTCTTGCGTCAACTCTTCACCACAAATAAGCACTTGGTGGAGCCTTAAAGCAGGCCAGGTAATCAGCTATTATCAGCTACAGAAGCTTGATACAGCATTAGCAGAAAGAATACTATAATCTATGCATGATATTACCTTACCCGTCACAGCTTCCAATCTTCAAGCAAACAAATTCGTTCACTTTACTGTCGATAACATATTTATCCTAGACGCATCTTTAAGAAGTGGCCGAAAGTCGTTGTTGATGAAAGCATTAGTCTGAGGAAGATAGCGTTCAATATATTAGTTTTTCAGGTGAACCAGTTATTATCATTGATGGACATGCCATGATTTCCTCCTTAGAGCGGTCTAACGATCAAAATGCATTTGGTAATATTGCTAATACATTTTCGTCCTTAGTGTTTGAAAGTGCCCAGACTTATAGTAGGATTGATGTCGTTTTTGATAAATATGACAATGCTAAAATTAAAGATAAAACCAGACGAAAAAGAGCGAAACAGACAACACAGATTCATCGTATTATAGAAAATGAAAATGTACCTCTTCTAGTCAATTGGAACAATTTCCTTGCACTCCCAGATAACAAAAAAAAAAAAAAAATGGCAGCATTCTTTGACACAAAACTTTTAGATATGTCTCTGATAAAGAAATTATCGTAGCCGGAGCATTTGACGATCCTTGGATGTACGATTATCCAATCCGAACTTGGACGTTAAACCTTTACAAGGATTGCATGAAGAAGCCGATACACGTACCTCGCTTCATCTGGTAAACATCCCACAAAAGACAGTCGTAGTCGCTTGTCGTAATACTGATTTAGTCCACCCACTTTGAAAAATTCCCAGTAAAGGACGTGTGGATAAGGATTGATACCCATACTTCTTACTGGAATATATTGGAGAAGATGCACTCGCATTGGCAAAGATCGCAGCAGTAGAGGATATTTTTATGCTACGTGTTTGGTTATGCTGATGTTACATCCGTTACCTTCTATATTCACAGGTCGGAAGTTAGAGACGTTATCACTGACAAAGGACAGTTAGAAACGTTATATCTCTATTTCAACACATTGAGACAACACAATACCAGAGCTTTGCGTGGAAGCAAGCTTGCGTTCCCTTTCCCCAACTTCCAGAGCCTCAAAGCATGGGTTGGTATGACAATAATTGTATTCTTAAACCTATCCTAAGACATTGAATCCAATCTCAGAAATTTGTTTTGAACTTATTTACTGTACGATGTAAGAAAGGGTGTTTAACAAAGATATGTAACAACGATGTGTGTACTAGTAGCTGTAAATGTGGACGTGCTACTATTAACTGTTACAGCAAACTTGATAGTTAAGTGTGATCCGTGTGTTTTGAATCCCTCTATTCGTTTATATTTTCGGTTTCATTATTCCATATATCAAAACCTTTCATCCATTACATTTTTACAATTTTCAGAACTTGAAAAAAGTTATTAGTAGAGGTATAGGAATTGTAAGGTTAACTAATTATGTTTAATTTACTTTATGTTTTGTATTTCAAAAGTTTTTTTAAAGTATGGTTCTCTTTGTGCAACCACTATTGTAAAAAATCAAATAAATCATAGGTAATCTTATTTAAAGTAATTCAACAGCGTTTAGTACATTATATATGTGGTACAACCCATTTTTACGTTATACGTTATTACTTAAATTTCGTGTGCTTCAAGAAGAAATCGTTCTACATTTTCTGTACTAAATCAATGGATGATACTCATTTCATTGTAAAATACTGAGGACAAACATATAAAAAATGGTTCTTGTTTTAAGTTTGCAACACTTCTAAGCGAAGTCATTGTAACACTGGAGCATAATTATTTTATATAATAAAATATTGTGTTAATATAATTAATTGTAACGTTTATATCATTTCATAATAACAATTTTCATGTTCAAAAGCTGGTAATATAGCAGTAGATGGCAACAATGATATTTTCAAACCGAAGCATTAGCAAATTTGGCAACCATAATCTTTTTCTTCAGAATAATCAATTCCTTGAAGGTTGCTTCAGAAATCGGTGTTTGAGTTTGTTCGTGTGTGATTAGATTTTTCTCTTTCGTGATAGTGATCCTTCGAGTGCTGAATTTTTGACCTCATATTTTCTATAGATGTCCTTCGAATCTGTGACTTGTGTTCACCTGTTAGTTTTTCGTGTAGTGTTCCTATCTACTCTCTATATTATTGTTTTCCGCCTTGATGGCGGCAACTTCCGACGATTCTGTGCCTAACCAGGCCACTTTGACGACGATTACTTCTACTTCTTCTAATGCCATGGTGATCGATTCTACAGATAATCATTCAACTACTGCACCTACTGTTCCTAATAATGTTTATGTTGCTCATCATTTGGGCCCTTGTATTGTTCATGTCACGGATTCCGGCAGTATTGGTAGACAACATCCTATGAAATTGGGTCGTTTATTACATACACATGGTGTTGCAGACGTATTGGATTTGAAACAAGTAGGTCGTAGCTTACTTAAAGTTTCTTTTCATACTGGTTCTGGAGCAAACCAAATCCTTACAAATCCGTTATTACAGGCAAATAACTGGAAACCTTATGTGCCTAACTATCAAGTTTCCTTCAAAGGTGTTATCCGTAATGTGGACCCGTCTCTCAGTGAAGCCGATCTTCTGTCGCATATAAAGAGTTCCGCTAAAATAACGCATGTGAGACACATATTTCGTACCAATTTTTCTCCTTTTCCGAGTTCTCGTCCTCCCTGTGCAGCGGTCGAGGGGGCTCCATCCCCCGCGCTTCCTCCCCGACCTTCGTCTACATCCTCTTCTTCCTCTGCGAAAACACCTACTAGTACAGTTGTTTTAACTTTCAATACCAATATTCTGCCCGACTAGTGTACCTTTTTTTTACATGAGCCTTCCAGTGGCCACTTATATCCATCAACTGAAACAATGTTATAAATGCTTCCATTTTGGTCATTATTCTCAAAATTATAAAGGGCGCCCCCATTCCGCCACTTGCGGCTTAGAAGGGCATCTGTCTGTATAGCACAACCTCACTGTCTCCATTGTTCAGGTGCTAATGTTGCCATCCCGTACCTGTCCCGAACGGACCCTCCAAACCCAAATCAATCAGCTTATGGCCCTGAAAACCTCTCCTTTCAAGAAGCCAAACACCGCGTGCATAATACTACACCCTCTAATGTTCCTTCGACTTAATTCCCTACGCATTCCTCTACTTTTCCTTCTCCTCCTTCTAGGCGCCCGTAATTCTTTGCAAAACTTCCTCCTCCCGTTTTTACTGTTGGTTCTACTTCTCCTGACACACCCAGAAAGAAACGATCTTTTGCCCACGTCCCTCCTAATTCTTCTAAGGATTAACCTGTTCTAAGGTTCAACCTGTTCCACGGCCTTCGTCGCCCACGCACACTTCTCTTAAATCAGATTTTACTTTACATTCACCTTTTCGTGTATCCTCTTTCTCTTCCTCTTCTCCTACCAAACTGAATCTCATTCAGCCCCATTTCTCTAGTACTCTTAAGACTATCCTTCAAGTTCTGAAAACACGTCCGACACAGTTTTCCTCCCAAGAATTGAATACCTGTTTACAAGTACTGAAATCCCTACCTTGACTTTCATTGTGCAACTCTTAACTGTATCCCTTGCCTCCATACTCCAATGGAACTTCCGTAGTTGCAGTTACAAGATTTATGCTCTCAAAAAACTGTGTACCTACTTTCACTCTGATACTATATTCTTACAGAAGACATGGCTTAAAACTCCTTCTCCCCGTCCCCTTTCTAATTATAATTTTCTTCATGAACTTCGTGCTAATGGCTACGGTGGTAGTTCCATCGGAATCCGTAAATCCCTTACGTATTTTCGCCTTCCCGCCCTCATTCAACACTCCGAGATACATTGTCAGGCCGTTCGAGTGCTCTGTTACCTTTATCAATATGTATGTACCTCCTTATCTTCATCTGCTAGCCTCTGATTGGATCTCTCTTTTTCAATCTTTACCCTCTCCGTGGTATCTTGGTGGTGACCTTAATTGTAATCATCCCCTCTGGGGTCCTACATTCGCCAATAGGTCGGTAATAACTTTTATGATGCTTATTTTCATTCCTCTTGTTATTTTCTAAATGATGGCACCCCACTCGTATTCCCTCACCTTCCGAATCTCCTTCCGCTCCTGATCTCTCTCTCTCTGCTCTCCTTCTCTCAATCGACTCCTCCGTTAGGAAGTGTTCGCTGACGCTTTCGGCAGTGAACATTTCCCACTTCTTATCCATGACTCCTCCCCCACCCTCTTTCTCCGTCTTTGTCTTCGGCTTCACCTCCCTCTAATCCCTCATTTACTCGCCTATCCACCTCTTTAGACTGGGCTCACTATCAAACTATCCTCCAGCATTTACCATCAGCATCGCTTTCCACCTCTTCCCACGACCAGGCAATCCATTTTCGCCATAAAATTGCTATCAGCACCCACCAATCACGTCTACACACTTTTGTTTCCCCTTCTCCAACTCGCTGTTCCGTTCCCCTGCTCGTTCCCCTCACTATCACGAAAGAGAAAAATCTAATCACAGACGAACAAACTCAAACACCGACTTCTGAAGCAACCTATGCAGCTTGAAGGAATTGATTATTCTGTAGAAAAAAATCATGGTTGGCAAATTTTCTAATGCTTGGGTTTGAAAATATCATTGTTGCCATCTACTGCTATATTACCAGCTCTTGAACATGAAAATTTGTATTATGAAATGTTATAAACGTTACAATTAATTATATTAACACAATATTTTATTATATAAAATAATTATGCTCCAGTGTTACAATGACTTCGCTTAGAAGTGTCGCAAACTTAAAACAACAGCCATTTTTTATATGTTTGTCCTCAGTATTTTACAATGAAATGAGTGTCATCCATTGATGTGGTACAGAAAATGTAGAACGATTTCTTCTTGAAGCACATGAAATTTAAGTAATAACGTATAACGTAAAAATGGGTTGTACCACATATATAATGTACTAAACGCTGTTGAATTACTTTAAATAAGATTACTTATGATTTATTTGATTTTTTACAATAGTGGTTGCACAAAGAGAACCATACTTTAAAAAAACTTTTGAAATACAAAACATAAAGTAAATTAAACATAATTAGTTAACCTTACAATTCCTATACCACTACTAATAACTTTTTTTCAGGTTCTGAAAATTGTAAAAATGTAATGGATGAAAGGTTTTGATATATGGAATAATGAAACCGAAAATATAAACGAATAAAAGGATTCAAACCACACCGCTCACACTTAACTATCAAGTTTGCTGTAACAGTTAATAGTAGCACGTCCACATTTACAGCTACTAGTACACACATTGTTGTTACATATCTTTGTTAAACACCCTTTCTTACATCGTACAGTAAATAAGTTCAAAACAAATTTCTGAGATTGGATTCAATGTCTTAGGATAGGTTTAAGAATACAATCATTGTCATACCAACCCATGTTTTGAGGCTCTGGAAGTTGGGGAAAAGGAACGCAAGCCTGCTTCCACGCAAAGCTCTGGTATTGTTTTGTCTCAATGTGTTGAAATAGAGATATAACGTTTCTAACTGTCCTTTTTCAGTGATAACGTCTCTGATTTCCGACGTGTGAATATACAAGGTAACGGATATCATTAATGGATGTAACATCACCATAACCAAATACGTAGCATAAAAATATTCTCTGCTGCTGCGATCTTTGCCAATGTGAGTGCATCTTCTCCAGTGTATTCCAGTAAGAAGTATGGGTTTCAAAGACTTTCTAAGCCTATAATTTCGTGTGACCACTAATAAATGATGCCGTGTCATATCCCCTGAGAACGTGAAATGGAATCAGAGATCTTTCACAGCCTTCTAGAATTGTCATCTGGATTTTATTTATGTTGATAAATTTTCGGTTCGCACTTCTACCAATCTTTATCCACACGTCCTTTGATGGGAATTCTTGAAAGTGGGTGGAATAAATCAGTATTACGGCAAGCAACTACGACTGTCTTCTGTAAGATGTTTACCAGATGAAGCGAGGTACGTGTATCGGCTTCTTCATGCAATCCTTGTAAAGGTTTAACGTCTAAGTTCGGATTGGATAATCGTACATCCTAGGATCGTCAAATGCTCCGGCTACGATAATTTCTTTATCAGAGACATATCTAAAAGTTTTGTGTCAAAGAATGCTGCCATTTTTTTTGTTATCTGGGAGTGCAAGGAAATTGTTCCAATTGACTAGAAGAGGTACATTTTCATTTTCTATAATACGATGAATCTGTGTTGTCTGTTTCGCTCTTTTTCGTCTGGTTTTATCTTTAATTTTAGCATTGTCATATTTATCAAAAACGACATCAATCCTATTATAAGTCTGGGCACTTTGAAACACTGAGGACGAAAATATATTAGCAAAATTACCAAATGCATTTTGATCGTCAGACCGCTCTAAGGAGGAAATCATGGCATGTCCATCAATGATAATAACTGGTTCACCTGAAAAACTAATATATTGAACGCTATCTTCCTCAGACTAATGCTTTCATCAACAATGACTTTCGGCCACTTCTTAAAGATGCGTCTAGGATAAATATGTTATCGACAGTAAAGTGAACGAATTTGTTTGCTTGAAGATTGGAAGTTGTGACGGGTAATGTAATATCATGCATAGATTATAGTATTCTTTCTGCTAATGCTGTATCAAGCTTCTGTAGCTGATAATAGCTGATTGCCTGGCCTGCTTTAAGGCTCCACCAGGAGCTTATTTGTGGTGAAGAGGCAAGACAAATATGTTTTGGTGTCAGTTGCTTTCTTTTGCTTACACAATAAACAGTATCTTGGACAATGCTTAGGATGTGATCAATATCATCAATAATGATGTCACAGTCGTCGTTACCACTTTCACGCTCCGGTATGTCTATTCCAACAAGATTAATTCGCAGAAACACTACAAGACTTTCAGGGACTAAATCGGAAGCATTTTCTCTGCTAATATGAACACACTGTGCCTTTGAATGGTTTTTGATGTCGTTTCGTATTTTCAATGCTGTATGAATGAGAGGAAGAAACCAGATTAGTCTTACGAGTGGGAATGAATACCTCGTCTTCATTGTTCAGCTCTTTGGATGCATTATGAGACATACAAGCATATTGAATGGAATCAGAAGCATGGGAATCGTTTTTCGACGTAAGTTTTCTCTTTGGGTACTAAGATTGCCGTATCCACAAGTACTGGCTGCAGATTGTCTTTAAATGTTCAGTGTCGGCTGATATTGCTAACGGGTATGGAAGTTGAATAGGAGCGGCCCCAGCGATACATCGTTTAGTTCCAGAATATCTCCTATGTTTATGTGACATTGTATTTCCTGAAGAAGCAATACCATTGGTATATAACATGACAGATTTTCGTTCAGTTTTCTGAGTTTCTCTGTAGTATGAGTTGAGGCAAGTGGAATGATATTTTCTCCCTGTGACAATTAGATCATTTACTCCTCCTTACTGAACTGACAGTGTTTTATGAGTTTTTGCTTTCTGTACGATTTTGTCACTAACTGACATGTGGTAATATTAAATAACATGTCCTTCCTTTTTCTGGCAAAATAAACACTTTTTAAAATCTAAAGACTGTACATAACTTCTTAACGTTCGGGAAGGTGATGGTGCAGTATAATTGTTACCCACACTCTCACAATTCTTTCTTCCGAATGATCTCCCCACTGTAACTTGTTGATGATCTGCTCTGAAGCAAATCAAACCTACGCTGCTTACGATAAATTTTCTCTCATGAGTAAAATCAGAATAACAAGAATGATACCATAGAACACTAACACCCGTATTTTCTGCAATTACGTTCTGAATACATTCAATAACTTTTTCATTAGACGCATCCCTAGTCTTCAATCTATGCATGACACACCCCTTGACTTTCAATATTCCATCGTCGCTGGAGAGCTTCTTCGTGGCTAAACGGTTAGCGTACGCACCTGTAGCGTGGGAGACCCGGGTTTGGTCCCCGGTGGGAGTTCATGTGGTTCGCATTCCACGTTGATCAGTAGGTCCACGTCTCATATAGCCTAGCTGGTGAAAAGGACGTTATACTCAAAAGCAATCAACTCCATCGTCACTGGCCGCTCTTACAGGTTCATTATCTGTTACTTGACAAAATATACATTTATCCGAATCATATGTGTCTGGAAATTTATGTTTTATGCTACAGGCTCCATTCCGTTAATTTACAACTGCAAGATAGCTACTATGATGTTTTTCAACACTACTTGAAAAATATATTGAAAATCAAGTTATGACTCAAAGATTCATAGAGGAATGTGTTTAACATAATACTGAAAAAAGTGTCTACAATGTGCGGACAACCAATTAATAGAGAAAAATTTCTATAGTATAGAGTGGAACCGATTGGCAACACTGACATATCTGATGAACCATAAACATAAACATGTTAAACATAACTCATATATTAATGAAAGAAACCACAAGCTACGATTTCAAAACAATTTTATAATAAACACTAATGGTTGGCAACACTGTAAAAGCGTCATTACATGTCAGAAAATTTGGCAACCCTTTTTTTCCCATGTGAACATGTCAATAGTCTTTAAAAGAATAGCTGCACCTAATTCCCCAAAAATGCCATTACCATCTTTATTTTGCTTCTTTCTGAAAATTTGACGTCTAAATGCTCTGGAACGGTATACTTAATTTATCCCTTAGGTAAATCTTCTTCCAGGGATACTTTCGAGGAGCTTTTGCCCTCTCCTGAAGTTGGGAAAACGACCCTTAATCCTAAGCTACGAAAACTACATTCCTATTGTGAATATACCAAAACAGTGTCGTAGTGTAGCCTACTTACATTTTGATTTTGTCACTGGTGGAACAATTTTTTAGGAGAAAATTGTTTCTAGAAGAAAACACATACAACAAATGGTGGAAAATATTTTTTCGACGTTTTCTATATACTTTGGAGGTGGATTAAATACCTACACGCAGGAAAGGGAATGTGGCACTTTTGCTTAGACGTAGCAGCACTTACGGAATTATCGTCCCTTCTGTGCCACTTGCGAGTGGTTCGCGGAAGGCTGTATTGCAGTTTTGGTGTGGAATGGCATAAGTAAGCGTGGTAGTGTTATAGTAGGTATCTGACGCAACTTGTGAGTGATGTACAGACTCCGATGCTCTGATGTTACCTGTGGAATTGCAGTATAATATGATAAGAAGTGTTGCGTTCAAGGGTACAGTGTTGTGTCCAGGTATTCACGGTCGTGTAAAACTGTAGACGTTGGTGTTTAAGTAAAATTAATTTTGTTACTTTTTATGTGCCTGCGCAATGGCAGATTACCCTGTCCACGAGCTGGCAGATATGCACCTCATTTATGGAAAGGTAAGGAGAAATATCTCAGAGGCAACGCGTTTATAACATAACCGTCGCTCTCATAGGATAGTAACTTTCCCTTTTTTCCCTCGCCTCCATATTCGCCTTCGGGAGATAGGGTCTCTTCAATTTCCCATACGTGAAATCGGAGAAAATCGCACCATGTGGACAGTTGAATTTGAAGACCTCGTACTGGGAATGATCAAAGACCGTCCTGAAACTAGCAGTAGCAATGTGTAGGGCGTAAAAATCCACATGCAAATCTAGTGAACGATCACCAGAGAGATTATTGTGAGCGCACGGTGCAGCATGGTGGATAATTTTGTGGTAGGACCTTGTTTATTACCGGCCTGCCTGTGTGGGAGTACGTATAATTTATTTTTAGGTAATGTTCTCTCAAAATTGTTAGAACATGTGCCATTTAACATAAGACAGCAAATGTTATTCCAGCATGACAGTGCACCTGCATATTTTGATAGGTATATGCACACCTACTTAAATGAAACATTCTCAGATAGTAGGATTGGCCTGTGTTGTGACCACCTCTTTCACCCTGCCTCACGCCCCTTGATTTCTTATTTGGGGCGTTATGAAACGCTTTTTGTATGCAACATTAGCCGCGACAGCCGAAGAATTTGTTGCTTGAGTTAACATAGCTGCGACAATCACCTTCGAAATTTCAGATGTGTTTGACCGCTCGCGGAAAAATTTGCTTCGCCAATGTCATCTTTGCAATGCGGTCTACGGTTGACAATATCAGTCTGTGAACTGTTTTTCTTCACAGCTATTTCGTGCACATATACTGCATTAGACAAGTACTGTACAAGGTACTTCCGAGTGTTTCACAGTTATTCTCCTTTTGTAGGAAACAGAATAAATCGGTATTTCTGTATTTCTTTGTATAATTGTGCAACACACACAACAGCTTCTGTTTCGTCGAGTTTCATTGCTTCTGAGCTCGGAATTATAATCTTCCACGGAATTACGTATTACGAGGAGGAAACCTCGTTACTTTTGCAGCTTACTTTTGCCCAAATTGTATTCACATAATTTGTGAAAATCCTTGTTATCATATCAATAATCACTTGTACTCTCGTTCATCATACGTGATCGTTCCTTCCTGACTGTTGTTATAAACATAATCTGGTTAAAAGTTATTTTTTTCATTTTCACACGCTCGTAACTTGGACAGAAAGCCGTTCATTTAGCATCCGTTAACATTAGTCTATAAGATATAACTGAGATACGTTAAAGACTTCTTTTCATTTAAATTCCTTTTCCGAGAGTTTATTCTGTGCTGAGACAAAACAGATCAATCACACATGTGTATCCCTCTGTCTTTCGAATTCTGTGTTCTAATTTGAACGATGTACTATTACTTTTGATTCTTGAGATCTTCTAGGTATACTTGAGTGTTCCTCGTTTTCCTCATTCAACGTTTGATAAAATAGCCGAAGGAATACTCTAGTTTCTTTGGGAGCCACCCTTGCACTACCACGGTACTACATCTGATTATACACTAATAGAATCCCCGACTAAAAATAATGGACATCCCCTTTTGCACGATTTCGATCCGACATTTCGTTCCCGAGTATACCTTCTGTTGCATTTTCTCGAAAATTTTCGGGTGTTTATAGCTCAGAGGCATTTCAACACCCAGGTTGGTCTATACTTTCTGTATTTTTCGGTTTATCTCCGGTGTCAGGAATCACCTCCCGACGTTTAGTATGTTAATTAAGTTACATTATGTATATATATATATATATATATATATATATATATATATATATATATATATATATATATATATATATATCTGTTCTTATGGGTGCCCTTTCGATAGACTTGTCCATTGCCCTCGTTAATGACCCAGCACAGGCCTGTGATAATGTATATAAATGTTTATATTTTAAGGATAAAAGTTGCACTTGTTCCGTTTTCTTCTATTCTTTCTCCTCGTAATTCTTCTAGATATTGCGACTAGATATGCAGAAAAGCCGGCTTTTTTGAATCGATAGTTTTTTGCACATAAAAAGCCGGCTTTTTTTCGAAAAAAAACGAGAATTTTGGAAATTTTTGCTTTTTTTCATTTTCATGATTTTTCTATTTAAATAGCTTTCTTATAGTATACTCTAAAGTTATATAAGATTTCATAACCTAAATGCTATATTTCACTCTGGAATTCACCATCATGATGGATGGAACACATGTTTTATGAATTAAAGTAAGCATCGTACGTCGTATTTGAGGCCAACTCTAGAAGATATTTAACATTATTTTAACTTCTGAGTTATTGACATTCTTTTTCTTTTCTACATCATTTCGTTTTAGTCATCTGTGTTTCATTTCCTAGAGATTAGTAGGTCTACTCTAGCTTCTAGCACGTAAGTTAAACTTTTGTTGTTCAATATATCCGTCAGAGCGTACGTTTGTCAGTATACCTGTCAAAGTGAACTTTCACATTCTTGTTATACTGTAGCTGTGCAATGATTTAGCAATAATCTTCCGAATACAAACTTGAATACCATATTATACAAATAATCAGTAGCAGATTCAGAAAACTATTTTGGGAGGTGTTTCTCTGCTTAGTGTTTGGTTTATCTAAAATTTCCTAATTTTTATTTGGGAGCTTATGAGTACAAGCATATAACTAATATTTCGTTTTGTTTGTATATTCAGCAATAACCTTCCGGATACAACCTTGAAGACCATTTTATACTGATAATAAGGGGCGGATTTAGGAAAGTATTTTAGGAGGGTTTTTTTCTTATTAATGTTTAGTTTTTCTAAAAATACCTCATTTTCATTTGAGAAATGCTTGAAGTTTATGAGTAAAGGTATAACAAATATTTCGTTTGTTTTAGAAATTCTGTAATTTCGGGATACAAGCTTCACCCGTAAAACATCCCCACTCTTACCTCCTTCGCAAATTTGTCACTGCTGGTAATTAGTAATAACAACGATTTAAAAACGATAATAAGGGAAGCCGGCCAGAACTCACAGTACACGCATTATTTTTACATTCACAGATACAATTAAGAAAAACTTTTGTCAAAATGGTCGAATGCGGGGTTGAATCCCGGACTTCCCGATAGAAACGCAAAAGCTAACCACTCACTCGTGGTTGTTGTGTAGTTGTGCCTAACTTAAATATATTCTCTCTCTCTATGGGCTATGGAATCCGAAAGTTCAATGCCGCGTTCACAAAAGCTCTCCACTGACTTCAATCCTTAGCCAACTGGATCCAGTTTTTACTTTGTATTCCTATTTCTGCGAGATCCTTTTTAATATTGTCCTCCCATCTGCGCCTAAGTCTTCCTAATGGACGTTTTCCGATTGGATTTGCAGTTAAAACTTTGAATGCGTTCCTACCTTCTTCCATTCTGGCTGCATGACCTACACACCTGAGCCTCATAGACTTGATGACCGTAACGATGCTCTTGATGACCGTAACGATGCTTGGTAAACCGTATAAATTATGCAGTTTTTCGTTATGAAGTTTCCCTCATTCGCGTTCCTCTTGGGTCCGAATATTCGTCTCTGCCGGGGTTTAATTTCAATACTTTCAGTCTGCGTTCTTCCTTCAAGCGACCATGTTTCACAATCATAAAACACAACAGGCATGATTATCATTTTATATTTTAAACTTCAAATTCCTCGAAAGAATTCCCGACGACGAAATACTTTGAACTGAATAATATCACAAACTTCCTGATTTCAGTCAACATTTATTTTCATTGTGGATATGATTTTGGTGTGGTGATATTGATGCCAGATATTTGAAAGTATCCACTTTGTCGAAAGTATCATTAGATATTTTAACGCATCCATAATTTGCCATATTACGATCCCGGTGACCTTGCGTGTATTTAGTTTTCTCTGCATTTACTTCTAAACCAATGTCGCTGCAAGCGTTTAATAAGGACTCTGCATTTCTTTCTATTGTTCTCCTATCATTCATTCCCTATTAAATTTACATCATCAGCATACGCCCTAACCTGGTGAATACAATTCAGCTCTAGGGCCTGGTTGCTTTCTTTAATTTTCCTTATAGCGTACTCCGGAATAAAGCTGAACAATAATGGCGATAACGCTTCTCCTTGTTTCAGGCCATTCTCGACGTGGAAGCTCATGGACAAGAATTTTCCTGCTCGGACTTTACTTTGGGATTCATTTAAACACGTTTTAATTAATCTAACTAGCTTTTTCGGTATTCCGAATTCTGTAAGAATTTCTTTTCGAGTATTTATCGAATAGTAAATATCTGGTCGATAGTTGATCGATTTCCCTAAATCCACACTGATAATCTCCAATAATTTCATCTGGGTATGGAATCAATCTTGTCAATAGAATGTTAAGAGAATTAGAACAGTGATTGATTCTTTCCACTCTTCTTAAACGTATTCCATAGTTTTTCTCTCTTTTTTTTTAAAAAAAAAAAAGTTTCGTAATGATAAGTTGAATTCTTGTCGTTAAAAATTGAGAAACCTTCAGGACTGGGTAAACCGTGATGGTGGTTATTAGTCTAGGAAACCGCACGATCAGGTGAACAGTCTATTACGCATATGATCGATTAACAGAAAATTTGGTAGTTTCCCGATTCTGAACAAGCTTAAGAAACAGTCAGTGCATTATAGAATTTGGAATTTTACCGATTTTGCAGATTCCAAGCCTCTGATAGGTAGTAACATTATTACGTACGTGATCAATGAATGAAAAATTTGTTCGAAATATTCAAATAATGTATATGAAAGTTAAAACTTAAAAATTTCAAGAATGTACAGAACCACCCGAAACCAAGCTCTTGATGTGCAGCTTTTAAGATTATCGTATAAATGTATTTTTCTCAATTTTTATTTTTTGTTTCAAAAAGAGGGGGTGTGATATTGTGAAGTAAAAATACTACATACAATTTTGCTAGTCATTTGTGTATCTTTCTTTTAAGCAAAGTACTTATTTTTGTGTATAAGAAGTTAAAAAATTATTTTATATATATTGGTTAATCCTTTGGAATTAATAATGTAAACATGTTAGGAATTTAAAAAAAAAAATCTTTTCAAATTCATGGTTTATTTTAGAGGTTCTATATTATTATCTTTAAAAGCCTTTAAAAGAAAGAAAAGTCTGTTTTGTGGGACCTTGAACAAAGAGTTGAGAAAAAGACTCATAAAATGCTTCGTGCGGAGTGTTGTACTGTATGGGGCGGAAACGTGGACATTACGTAAAGGTGACGAAAATCGACTGGAAGCATTCGAAATGTGGGTGTGGAGAAGAATGGAAAGAATTAGTTGGGTCGAGCGGAAAACGAATGAGAGAATGTTAGAAATGGTGGGTGAGAAAAGAACACTTTTGGATATTATTAGGAAGAAGAAGAGAAACTGGTTGGGAGATTGCCTAAGAAGAGATTGTATCATGAGGGACGTCCTAGAGGGTATAGTGGCGGGAAAGAGAGGGAGGGGGCGAAAGAGACTACAATTAATTAATGATATTAAAACAGAAAGATCATACGCGAAGACGAAAAGGTTAGCGGAGGACCGTGGAGCATGGAAGCTTCTCAGCTGCGGCAAGTGACCTGCCAATAAAGGCAGAATACCTATGATGATGATATTATTGTCTACATCAACCACTAATGAAACGAGTTCTTGTGGTGTAGAGAAGCGAAACAAAGTATGCTTTATCTATTTAAAGCAAAATTTTGAATTAAGCCCAAAATTTCCCAAGCAAAAAAACAAAGCAGAAAAAACCGTTTTTTTTAAAAAAAACCCGGTTTTTTTCGAAAGCTTGCATCTCTAATTGCGACGAAACTTTTCACATATATTATGTATAGAAAACAGTATCTTACAGAGAAATTTTATTTAACTTTAGATACACCGAGGAAAAATCAATATTCGTCAAATATTCGTTTCATTTCACAGGTTATAGCATTTTGTAAAATCTCCGAATGTTTCACATTATTTGTTTGAACGTTACCTTCAGTTTTGTTAGTTATCAGTTTTAGTATCTCTACTAAAACTTTATGAAAAAATATCAGGTCGAGGTTTCTTGACTTCCAACTTTATTTTGTTAGAATATTTTTTATTAACAAAACCCTCCTAGTTTTATTTTTTTAAATGTATTGTTATTATTTTTCATTTACACATTAAAGCTTCCAAGAATATTTTTTGGTGTTGAATTACTGGTTTCTAGTGAGTTCGGAAAATGAAACAGAAAATAAAAATAAATACAAAGGTAAAAGAAAAAGAGAAAAGGAAGAACCTAAGAAAGTAAGAGCAAGATGTGCAGCGTGTCAGTTCAAAAATAAAATGAAATCTTTTAGTTTTACGTCTTCGGTTATGGCAGCAAGGCTAAAGGAAACGGTGATTATCATAAACGAATGAAGTGGTGCATGGAGAAAGTGAGGGGAAACGGGAGAACCCAGAGGAAACCCACGAACACGGTGTTTGTCAACCACAAAATTCACTTGGACGGCGCTGGGGCCAACCCGGAACCCCAAGCACTAGAGGTGATCGCTCTACCAATGAGCCACCGCGGCTCAGCGTGTCTGTCCAATTTACGAAAACCATTGCATCAGTTAGTTAGTTAGCACTTTCTAAAACTCTACCTCCATAACTTTTCGTGGATATCGCCCTTTCTTTGTATACTAGCTTCACGAATAAAATGTATACCAGTTCTACAACTACAGTGTCTACGTTAAGTTCACTTCGATAAATTACACAAACAAAATCAATATTATTCTTTGTTTTTTATATTAATTTTGCTCAGGTAGCCTGGAACGATATGAAATTACTACACTCTTGTCAATATAATATATTATACTGAACTAAGTTTCATTAATCAAAATGATATGCAAATTCATGTTTAAAATCAGAAACATTACTTCCTAATTTCTGTTATTAATTACAGTGATATTGACAAAAAGAAATAGTAATATTGCCAGCTCGAGAATCACAAAACGTTACAAATTGAAGCTCAGTATTTGAAATGAAACACATTTAGGTTTTTATCCAGGCATATTACATAACATATTTTATACTATTTTTAAATTTACTGTGAATGATCATGTAGTGATTAAATCTTTCAATGCTTTCCTTGCACTTGAAAACTGCTATTTTATAGTTAAATCTAACGTAAATTTGTCTGTAGATTCTTTAAACATAAAAGCTAAACTGAGTATGAGCATATAAACAAAATGACATTCTATTTAAGGATAACAAACAGAATACTAAAGACAGACTTAAATTATAAAATTTACATTTTAAATTTTAAACCGAAACCCTTACGGAAAAAATGAACCTACAAGATACTCATTAAGTACTTCTCACTTCCATTGCACAAAATCACTTAGAACACACAAACTTCATAAATTTCAAAGTGAAACTGATGAAGGTAGACAGCGTCAAAGCCGGAGTATGCGCGCGCCTAGCCGGCCCGGCAGGATGACTTTCCCGCACCTGCAGTCATTTCGTAAGAACTTACTGGACATCGTTCTGATTCCTATAAACCTATTAAGGCATATGTCACTCTATAGCTAATAAAACAAGTTAAAAGTTTTATTTCAAACATTTTGCTACAATGTTATTAGGCTTTTAGTTCTAATAACAAAAATGTTGAACATTATATTGAACAATCTACTTTTTCAGCAATTTATTTCAATAACACCGTATATACTTAGTTCAGCTAAAAACACATTAGGACATAAGTTAAAGAACATAATGTGAGGAAACTAACTTTAAAAATCATATTGATACGCGCTGCCTTAATCGAGTTATTGACATTTCAATGTGGGTATTCAAATTTGCATGTTTAGGGTCTCGGGGAAGAAGCAAGAGGGGGATGGTTGGGGACTTTCGAGGAAATACTCCCTGTTGCTGTTGTAACAAGTGGAAAAGATTTAGTTTTTTACTAATTAGTCCCAACAAAAGCCTATTTTTTCCCTTTATTGACTGGTCAATATGTGCGGGAATAGTACTAACTGTATGTCATCCAACTCAGTACAAAACAGGTGGAACAATTTGATATATCATATTTGTAGGTGACACCAGCTATGTAGGAGTTATAGTTTTTTGGTATTTATTGACAGTTCCTTAACTGGTAATCACCAATATCAATTCAGACATGATGCTTTCTTCTCTTAATCTCCATTAATTGTCAGTACTAGATTCGGGTTAATAGTTTTCGCTGCAGCGAAACACAATTATTACATTCGTCATTCCATGGGAAGATTCTCATGTTACGACAGTTAAGGACGTTCATTTCAAATTGGCTGCATGCTATGCTGATCTCTGTATATTCTGGAGGGTCCAAAGTACCTTGTAGGTGACAAAAGCAGTAAATATTAAAATTTCAACCTTGTACAGTATGGAATTTCTTATCTTTCCCTTTCTTAGTGCTGTAATTTTAAGGGAGAATAAGATATAAGGAATTTACTAAACCATATTCGGTTAAATAAATAGTAGTTCGGGTAAATCATCTACGGAGGTAATATTTCATGTAGCTTCAAAAGACAAAGACTAAATACTCAAAGTTGTTAATACTAATAAAACTTCCCTCAAGAAGGAAATTTCTATTATTTCAGTAATTCTATATTAAATTTACCCTTATCTCATCTAAATCTCTTCTCCTAAGAGTTAACTACATGGTGAGAACGCAACGTTAGGTATGTGGTTAGCTTATTCATTTTTAGTATGGGATAGCCCAATTTGATTCTCGGTGGGGGATCCCAAACACAGCTGTAGATTCCCATGTTTTATATCCTTGGTTATGGTTATATATGTTGCTACTATCTGTGTTGCTCCTATTGGTCAGTGTTTTGGTATGCTACTTGTAAAAATGTAACGCGTTACAAGTTAATTTATTTTCCCTTAAAGTGTAACGCGTTACTTGCCAAAAAAAAAAGTAACTGCTACACTACTTCGAAAGTAAAGCAAGTAACGGGTAACTTTCAGGTCCGAGACTTTGTATTAAAAAAAAAAGAAAATTCTTATTATTTCAATTTTCCCTACTACTACCACCATCATCACCGCCACCATTATTATTATTATTATTATTATTATTATTATTATTATTATTATTATTATTATTATTATTATTATTATTATTATTATTAATGCACATTCTGAATCGCTTTATCAAGATCCAAGAACCAATTATTACTTGACATCTATGTGAGCATTTTCTAATAATGTAACACAGACTGCGGTAGAAAAAACGGTTCTTTATTATTCTGCTAAACTTATTATAAAATAATAATAATAATATTGTTATGCAAAATTAAAAATACAGAATATAGAGAAACATTACACTACAACTAATAAAATGAGAAGACATGAACTTGTTTTTTTTTTTAACTAGTTACAACTCTATCCATCACGACCCTGGAACTCACTAAAGAAATAAAAAACACTTCTGACCAGAGTACATACACTTGTTTATTTTAAGTTTTTAATACTGTAATTAAAACTGTAAATTAGTTTTTAATAAACAAGTGTATATACTCTGGTCAGAAGTGTTTATTATTTCTTTAAAACTAGTTGGTCTAAACTCTCTCTCTCTCTCTCTCTCTCTCTCTCTCTTTCTATATATATATATATATATATATATATATATATATATATATTCTATAAACAGTGCACTACTATTGAAATCTTATACTGCACTGTAAAAAAATGTTCACCTTTTGTACGCGTAAAGTGCAATGACTTTTGATCACTTCTTTTAGATGTGCATATGTGTGCGATAGGAGGAATGCGAAATGTGTACAAAACGTGTGAAAAATGTGCAGGACTTGCTCCCTTGGAAGTTTCGGCAAATTTCTTACAAATTTTGTACACACTTTTCACTCGTGTTGGATGCTTATATACATGTAAAAGAAGTGATAAAAAGTTATCACAGTTGACGCGTACGAGAAGGGTATGATTTTTACAGTATGTGTTGCTCTATTTGTAGTTGCTATAGCATAATGTAAACATGTTTGTTGACAAGCAAAAATAATTTGAAAAAGTAGCATTTATATTAACCATGATTCTTGCTTATTGATTTATAAGGATAATCATTCCTGCAAAACAGTTCATAATGTTTTTTATATCGAAGTTATGACATTTAGCTGATTAATTTAAAACTACTTATTCTAGTTGAAAGAGTATACTATATAAAATCACTTGTCACGATAAGCAATCAACAGATTGCACCTCCTACTCCACCTACACTCAATATCTATTTCTTTATTTAATCTCTTGAGAAAATGAAATCATACCTATTTTTCTTACTTTGTTGCAATCGAAACCTACGGTAACCGAATCGTATTTCTTTTCCCGAAGAAATTGCAACTTCTAAAGTCTGCATAAGTATAAACAGGATAGCACTATTCCAAGAATGAAGTATTGAAGAAAGCATTAATAGCGTAAACAAGTTATTAGCATTTGGACAATAGTTTGATCCCATGTGTTTGTGTGTGTGCTGTTTCGATCTCCCGCCAGGCACTTCAGACACTTTACTTCTAAGTTCTGTCCATCATCATCCTCAGGTTTTAAGAAAAAAATATTTTTACAAATGTTCAAATGGTACAATATTTTGGTTTTCCATCTTTATAAAAACAACAACAACCAAAGGAATCTAAACTATCATTACATTTGCAGTTCACTCATTGAATGTATTAGTATGGAACGGTAAAAATCTATGACAAAATCTTCCAAGTGCTTGCAAACAATACACGTGATTTCTCTGAGACTGCACTCGTCTTCCGAAAACCGGAAGTGGAACTATGGTCTTATCTGTTCCTCTGTGTGTCGGCGACTGACCATCGGTCACTGACAATTGCTCACTCCATTGCTCCATGCTGGAAAATTTACTTACAGGAAAGAAACATTTGTTTCCGAAAAAAAAATATACGGATGTGGTAGTTACTCATCCGAAATGTAACGCAAACTAGGTACGTTACTTAAAATTTTGTAACCCGTTACCTCCATTACGTTACTTCCCAAGACTGTTGTTGGTGTTGTTACTATCGGCGCTGGCAGTGTTCGTAATACTAAATCAGCATATAAGAATGTAGTACTAATAAATCCGGAAGACGGCACACAAAAGCCTTCCGGATTGAAATAAGGCAAGCCAAAATAACCTAAGAGATACAGTATGAAATGATACTTTTGTTCATTAGTGTGTGCTTGTGATTAATGCAAAATATAAGTAGAGAAGACTGAAACACTTATTAATCATTATCTGTTACCCTTCGTTTATTACAATTACCATAGTACTAAAATATTCTGAATTGTGAAGTATTTCCTATTGAAATTATTTGACGTATAAACTGTATACAAGCACAGAAGATATAGTTGGTTTCACACATTTCAGTTTATTACAACTAAAATTAATATGTACTAACAACATTCCTTGGGAAGAACACATAGTCATAGAAACTGTTTTATAATGAATTACTGCTAAAGAAATAGATATTCATTGTCACATTTTTTATTCTTGTCGTTATGATTCATCTAGCTATGTAAATAAATCTCCTCTTTGTTTTATTTCCAGACAGGAGTGTAGTTTAGTTTTCCAGCTACATTGTACGGAAATTTTTAGCTAAAGACACTGAATGTACGTAAGTTTCATGTATACAATAAACAATTATTTTATTTTAAAAACGGGGGAAAAGAATATTACGAAATTAATAAAACACCTAAGAGTTTTAGTTTTTAATTTGAGATATTTTAAAGTAGTACCAATTTTAATTGATAATCTAAATATCACTCATTTTAAATACTAACGTCTACATAACTGAAGTTAATAAGCGGTAATACAATTAAGATACTGTATCTTTTTTATATAATCCTTGCAAATTTTCTACATCATGAAATTGATACACATTTGTTTAATTGTTTATATATTTGCTCATATTGCTCATTTAATTGCTTACATAATTTATTTCAGTATCAGCTTTGATAATTGTAGCCTAGCGGTATAAAAGAAACAGTAAATAATCCATTTATTCTAATATTGCTATAAATTAAGAAATATATTTTAGAGTACGATATATTCAGTGTAGATGTATAGGGTTGCCATAATTTTTGATCGAAAATGCGGACAAGCCTTAAAATGACGACCCAGACAGCACAATGCACGTACAGTACCCGTATAGTACATGTACAATTGCACGGAAGCAACATGTGCATCATATATATAAATGTACACCTGTATATGTGATGCACATATACGTCACAAGTCCTATTCAACATCTTCACGTGCACAGGACATGTGCAATGCACACGTGCACGTCCTGCACAAGTGATTTACACCTACTGCGTAGGTGATTTACAATTAGCACGTATTCGATTTACACGTAGCACACAAGTGACTTACATGTAGGACAGCGGTGATTTACACGTCGCAGACAGGTGATTTACATGTAGGACAGGCGATTTACATCTAGCACACAGGTGATTTACACGCAGTACCCAGATGATTTACATGTACGACAAACGTGATTTACATGTAGCACACAGGTGATTTACATGTAGGACAGAGATAATTTACATAATTTTCACACAGTATCCAGATGACTTACATGTAGGACACAGGTGATTTCCTCGTAGTGCAGAGGTGATGTAAAAGCATATTCGAGATGCAACGGAAAAACGAGTTTATATATTTGATGCCTTATGCAGTAACACCATCTACAACACCAAAGAGCTTTTTATTTTGCTAGCCATAGCTAGCACCCACCGAAAGGGTTACGCCCTTTATATGGGATGTGAAGTTACTATTCAGTTTTGATTTGGGTGTATTGTCGAGGGGCAAGGAAGTTTTATATAAACTTTATTATAATTAATTGCATTTAAGTACAGGTCATTAAGGCCGTTAACCATAATCATCAGGAAAGGATAGGAATACTGGCTTTCAACTCATTATGATGTTAGTGATAACAAAGCAGTGATGCAGGATGAATCCATGATGTGCACTTGACAACACAAAACAACATAAAGAGGATTAGAAAGACGAATGTACGTTTTCTTCTGTCCAGGGGCTACTCTGGACGCAATGAAGACGAGGGGGAGCCCTATTAGTATTGGGAGGTCACAGTGCAGCATATGATGGAGTGATGTATGGGGTGGAGTAGCAACGAGAAAGTCTTCTAGGAGGAGTAAATCTGGACTATTGGGCGGAAGAACATGATGATACTGAGTAAGTAGCAGGGAGAGTGGAGAATGTCGGAGAGTAACAGAGGGCTTACGAAAAGTGGCTTCATGGTGCATTGCATCAAAGAGTAGTGAATAGTGGTTCTGGAATCGCTTCGTAACGTGCCTCAGCCTGAGATCTTCGAGATGATAGAGCATGTGCGGAAAAGGCGTTCTCTCGTATAAGTCTCTGGTGGGGCTTGGTAATTTAATGCGAAACGCAAGGCGTAGGGAGTGGCGCTCAAGAATCTGGAGGCGGCGGTTATATGACTCAAGTGCGGAGAGCCAAGCTGTAAAACAATAAGTTAAAACGGGTCGTAGAAAAGCTTTGTATGTGTTTAGAAGAATGTGAGATTTCAAACCCCAGGTTGTCCCAGTGAGGCGACGGAGTAGGTTCAGGCGGTTAGTAGCTTTGAGAATGATACCTTTGAGGTGAGCAGACTATCTGAGATGAGAGTCAAATGTAATACCGAGATACGTTACCGTGGGACTAGCGGCGAGGGGTGTACCGTCAACCGTGACGTGGAGGTTGGATGGATTTCGATGGACACGACTGCGTTTGCCTGGTGGCAGAAAAACTATTGCTTGGGCCTTGCTTAAATGAAGTTTGAGACACCACTTTTCACACCACTGAAGGAAATCATTGATGGCCGCTTGAAGGAGGCGATTAATATGTTGAATAGTATTACCTATCGCCAAGAAAGCCGTATCGTCTGCATATTGAAATATACTGACATGTGGAGGAAGGGCAAGTAAGTCTGCAGCATACACTAAGTAAAGCAGGGGCGAGAGGGCTGTGCTTTGGGAAACACCAGAGTGAATAAACACAGGGTGAGAGAGAGTATCATTAATGGAAACATAAGTGAGAGGGCAAGAAAGAAAATGGTAGACGAAGCGAATATAGCAGAATGAAAGTCTGAAGGAAAATAGTTTGTATAGAAGGCCTAGATGCCAGACGTTATCAAAAGCCTTTTCTAAATCGAAAAGAACGAGACAGGACGGTTTGGATTGGTTAAACTGAGCAGTGATGAATGTGGTAAGGCGTAGCAGTTGATCATTAATGCTGTAGTTCGGTCGGAATCCTGCTTGATGTATGGGAATGAGGTTGTGATCGGCAAGATGTGTATGGAGGCGTGAAACTAGAATTTGTTCAAGTATCCTACTGAAAACAAGGGTGAGCTGAATAGGGCGATATGAGGACACAGATGGAGCTGGTTTGTTCGGTTTAAAAAACATTAAAGTTTTGGGTGTTTTCCGATCCTTAGGGATAAACCCAGTGCGAAGAATGAATGTGAAAATGAGAGATAAAAAATAGTGGAGAATGTATGACGATATGTAATTGAGTCCAGTCCAGGAGCTGTATTACGTTTACGAGCAACGGTAGTGGTAATTTCTGTGACGGTGATAGGAACTGTCAACGGCGAATCGTCTGGCAGAGCATGTTGAACATTTGGTTGAAGTGAGGGCGAGTCAAGATTTAGTCGAGTAGTAGGATGAGTACGGAGTGAGAGAGTAGGTCCAAGGGGCGTGAAGACATCTTGAAGTATGTTAGCAAAAGAATTGGCTTTTTCTTAGTCAGTGAGTAAGGGCGTATCGTTAACAATTAGTGGGTAACATGTGCGGGTGGTTTTGCCGGTAAGCTGATGAAATCTTTTCCAGTATTGTGTGGGGTGTGCTGTATCGGATAGATTATTGCAAGCTTTTATCCAGTTTCTGGTCTTGTATGCAGTAATGTATTGGTATTGGCGATGTTGCCGAAGCGATTCCAGGTTGCCTGTGTGAGTGAAATCTCGGTAGAACTGGCGGGAGCGGTGTATTAAAGGGAGATATTGTGGCAGCAGCTTAGGTCTGTAGGAAGTGATTGGGGCCTGAGGAATAAATTGAGAGGATGCCTGGTGTATACTGTCAGTGATGGTGTGCAGGGTATCATAGAGTTCTGTTTCTGTGGTAGGAGCTGGTGCAGATTCAAGCATATTGGAAAGAAGTCCTCTGTATTTTGGTCAATTTGCACGATCGAAATGTGCTACTGAGCGGGGAGGAGCTAGTTGAGGTAATTGAGGATGTCCTTTAAGTTGAAAAGTAAGTCTGACAGGGACATGATCGCTCCCCAAAGGATCAAGTACAGTCAGGGTAGGCTTAGTAAGAAGATTGGGTGAAATTATGACAATATCGGGGGTTGTATTGGAGGATGGTCGTGTCGGTTTAGAGAGATTGTGAAAGAATCCTGTCGTGTGGGTCTGAATATAATGGAGAAAAGTGAGCTTTTGGTGATCGGAACGGCTATGGTAGTTAATGTCGGCCATGATAATGTAACTGCGAAATTGACCTGATATATATTGAAAAAAACTTAGAGGAATAGGTTGGCCGGGTTGGATATAGATGGTGGCAACAGTGATGTAGCAATGTTTGAAATATAAAATGGAGATAAGATGTTCAGGCAGCGTTCGGACGGCGTTATCATGGCGAAGAAGATGATAGGATAGAATTTTACAGGAGATTTTCGGCGTGAGAAATGTCTCATTAAACAGAAAACGATGGATGTGTTCCTCAAGGAGCAGCTGTTCGAACAAAGGCTTATGTTTATGGAGGGAGCGAATGTGCAGAAATAAGAAGTGAACGGCCATAGTGAAAAAAAATGAAGGTAGATGGTGAGACAGATTACACTGCAGATTCATGAATAGTAGAACAAAAGTGTACATAGTTATTGGAATAGGTGCCGGTGAAATTAACATGCAGAATGGTTTTAGCGGCGGGTTGTACTTGTTGGAGAATGTGCTGACGGAGGAAAGGATGGATATTCTGTAAGGTGACTGTAAGAAATGAAAGAAATTGATCGATGGTAATCAGTTGATGGGCCGAGCTGGGAGGTGGTGTGGCAGAATCAGTATTATGTATCCGGATGGAAACAGTGAGTTCAGGTTTGAGTAAGTCTGCCGCGGGTTTAGCCTTACATTTATAACTGTATGTGGGATGCTGATCTGGGTAGGTTGAACATTTAGGTGCATTCTGTAGATTAGTAGAAGACTTAGACGAATGTGGGCCAGCACAATAACCGCATTTGAAAGGGTTTCTGCAATTGTTAGTATGGTGCGAATTATAGACCTGGCAGCGCTTACAACGGACAGGAAGGGGGGGAAGGTGAGCGAGAAGTTCCACTCATGTCTTTTTAAGAAAATAAATGCACCATTATTAAGGAGGTCCTCTACCATCTCTTAACTATTAGTGAGAACACGGACCATGTAAGTTGATCCGGGTGTGTTCTTAATGCGAATGCATTTAATGATTGAATGGCCATCAAGTTTCAGTTCGTCAGCGATCACGGCATCTGTATATTGTGGATCGACTCCTCGGATGACAACAGACAAAGCTGGAGAGTTGCGAGGAGGTGGAGGCTGCTTTGTCTGATTCGACGTAACCTTCTGAATGTTAGCAGAGGCGCCGAAGATCTCGAAAGAGTATGTGTTGCGAAGTGTAGAGGCCATGTTTGGATCGGTCGAGCGAATAATAATACCATTCTTAGTAGGTATTAGCTGTTTAATGTCTGAGCGTGGAACATACTTAAGCAGACGTAGGTAGATTTGCTTTAGATCATGGTACTTCGCGTCGTAATTGGTAAGTAGAAAAGAGTGAACAAGTGGTTTATATGGTGGTACTTTATCAGCGGTCTCGGTCTCCATGTTACTAGATGTTGCTGAGGACTCACTTAAAGTATGATGACATTTGGTTAGTGGTGTCATCTGGAGCGCAGCAGCAAAAGTAGCAACAGTTGTAGAGTGAGCCGTTGGACTACTTGGTTCTGACTCTAGGCGGGCTTTCCGTTTGCCGATCTTTGCCTTCGTCAGAGATGGACCCTGAGCAACAACAAAAGGTAGACCAGTATGACGAGAGAGTTGTCCAGAAGGTCGTCTAGAAGGTTACTGGTTTGAAGAAGACCACCCGTTTGGATAGTGGTCTAGGTGGGCCAAAGAGGCTATCAACCTGTGTAGGTATCTGGTGAGTTGCGCTAGATAAGTCTCTCAACCGACACACACACGAATGAAGCTTCAGTGACCAGGATAGTGGATAGGATATAACAAAAGTCGTCACTAAGTTCTAGTGGCACTTCAGAGCAATGCTAAGCAGAAATCTGGGATAACATGAACACCAAAGACTTTTTGTTCGTCGTCCCGTTTAAAGGGTTGTGCCCTCTCTTCGGGTAAGTGCTGTAATGTAGATCAATTGTCTCTATGGAAATGTAGGTGGTCTAAGGGTTGTCAGGTTTATTATTTCTTTATTCATATTAAACATACATGGGTTGAAATGATTCCAGGACAAAAAACACATAACACAAGCAGTAATAGGTTAATGGCTAGAAGTAAATATTGGCAGTTATTACATAAACAAATTATGAGAGGAAAAGAAAGTTGAGGGCTGCAGTAAGAAAATGAAGAGATGTAATGAATGGATGAAATGCAGTGCTTTGGACGTCACATCACAAGGTTATGTTAGTTCAGACGAATGAAGTTATCTTCCGTTCCTGGTACATCGTTGTCACGGTTGTAGCGGAATATATCAAGTATCATAGGATGGGGCTGTGACATACGTTTGCTGATGTAACGTATACGAAGTTGTTCGAGATGCGTTAATAATGGCGGAAAATCGATCATCTCATAAAGTAAACGTGTTGGATGCGGTAGGCTTATGCGGTATGCTAGGCGTATAGCATGGCGTTCTACTATAGCAAGTTTTTGATAGAATTTTAATACGCAGATCACCAGGCTGTATGTCCATAGGTTAATGTACTCCGCATGAAGGTTTTATATGTATGGAGAACGGTATGTGCCCTTAATCCCCAGGTTGTGCCCACCAATCGTTTCAGAAGATTAAGTCGATTTGGCACTTGATCTATGAGTTTGGTGAGGTGTGGAGTCCAGGTAAGATGATGATGTCAAAACTGACACCGAGATACGTAATAGTACTTGAAACTGGAATAGGCGTAAGATCAACCTGAAGGCGAAGTAGATTCGGGTTTCGATGCACTCGTGAACGGCGTCGACGTGGTAAGAAAACTATGGTTTGTGTTGTGGAAGAGTTAATATTTAACCTCCAAACATGACACCATCGCAAAAATGAATCAATGGCTACTTGCATGGTTTTATTAAGTGATTGTACGGTGCGGCCAGATGTGAAAAAAGCAGCGTCATCTGAAAACTGAAATATTGTGGTGTTATTAGGAACAACAAGATCCGCGACGTGCAGTAAGTGTAATAAAGGAGAAAATGATGAGCTTTGTGGTGCACCTGATTGCAGCAAGATAGGATGAAATAGCGTTCCATTGATTGAGAAGTAAGCTAGTCGTCCTATTAAGAAGGAGTGTATGAAGCGGATGTACAAAGCTGGCAGGAGATAGTTACGAAGTTTATATAATAAGCCAGGGTGCTAAACTTTGTCAAAAGCCTTTTACAAATCAAATGTTACAAGGGAAGAAGGAAAACCTGTATTATATTGATTTAAATAGCTGTGGTGAGACAGAATAATTGATCTTGGGTACTAAATTTGGTCGAAATTCAGCTTGGTGTATTGGAAGAAGATTATGTGAGTGAAGATGGTCGTGCATGCGACGGACAAGGATTCTTTCCAAGAGTTTGCATAGACAACTAGTGAGGTGAATAGGACGATAGGATGTGACTTCTGATGGAGGTTTCTTTGGTTTAGGAAAGAGAAGCACTTTTGAGTATTTCCAGTCGAGTGGATTATATCCAGTTCGCAGAATAAAGGTATAAATGGTGCTAAGAAAGAGTAGAGAAGAGTGAGGCGCTTGTCTGATGAGTACATTTGTAACAGAGTCAAATACTGTTGCACTATTCCGTTTACCTTTAAGTGTATTACTAATAGTTTCGGGTTGAATCGGCATGGTTAGAGGATTATTTGGTTGTAAATCATGATCAGCAGACGGACAAAAGAAAGGAGAAGTTGCATCGGTATGTCGGTTTATAGTTGATTGCAAGCGATCTGGTGTATGCCAACCGGGTAGAGGTGTAAAGATAAAAGAAAATAGGAAGCAAAAATATTAGCTTTTTCTGCATCCGTAAGGACTGCTTGATGATTATGAACAATGGGGTAAAGCGTACGAGAAACTCTACCTGTTAATTGATGAAATTTGCGCCAATATTTGGTAGGATGAGTTTCATTAGCTAGTGTGTTGCAAGTTTGAATCCTGTGGCGTCTCTTGAACGCAACGATATATTTATGAGTGATCCTTAGGTACTGGCGATGAAGCCGAAGCGCTTCAAGGTTACCCGTAGCGAGATATTCACGGAGAGCTCTCCGGGATGCTGAAATAAATGGTAAATATTGCGGAGGTAACTTAGGTTTATGTAGCTGAACTTCGATTGTTGAATGGAACGTTGTGCTGCGTCCTGAAGGGCTGTAGTAAGTCCAGTGATTGTTCGATCGAGTTCGTATTGCGTATTAGGCATTGCAAGCGTAGTTACGGCAGTGTCTAAATCGGTGCGATATTGTTCCCAATTTGCCCTTTGATTGCAGTAGGCCTTCTGAGGAGGAGGCTTCGGCTGAATGTTGGGAGAACAATGAAGTTCGACTTTGATGGGGACATGGTCGCTACCTATGGAGTCAAGTACAGATATGTGAATAGACTGAGATAGTGAAGATGAAGTTATGACTACGTCAGGAGTAGTGCGACTGTTAGGATGTGTAGGTTTCGGTAATGTATGAAATTCACCTCGTGTTTCATTCCGAACAAAATCGAGAAAGTTGTCTTTGTCACGTTGGGGACGGCTATGGAAATTGAGGTCGGCCATGATAATGTAATGACGGAAGTTGGTATCAATATAGCGGAAGAAATCATAGCTGAAAACTCTGCCTTGTCGATAGTAAATAGTAACAAGGTAACTGTTTTGCCTCTAAAATTGTCGTGATGTTATGTTCAGGAAGGTGAAGAGCAGGTGGAACAGTAACTGCACGATAAGTAAAACTTTGTCGAATACCAATAGTTGTGCCTCCGTAGACACGTGGTCCAGTTGAAGCGTCGTGTCGAAGTAAATTATACTTCGGTATATAGCATGTTAAATATGGTGCAAGGTAAGTTTCATTAAGAGCAAATGCGGCAATTTGTTCCTCCTTGAGGAGCTGTGTAAAGAGCAGTTGGTGCGTCAACAGTGACCGTATATTAAGGAAAAGTAAATTGTAACTCATAATGAAAGTGAATATAAATTCGAAGGTACAGTTGTCAATATCAAACATAAACTTCAAGTGGTTGGATTTGAAAATGCACTGTTGGTCCGGGTTACGTTGCATGTAGTTGTAGATTAAATAACAGTTTGGCTGCGTGCATGATTTGAGTTAGCATATGGTTGCGAAGAAATGGGTGGATGTTCTGAAGTGAAATAGTGAGAAAACGGAGTAGATTTTCGACGGTAACTGGATGCCGCAATGAATTTCCTGGTGGACTTGGTGCACCGACCAAACGTATTGGAACAACTAGTTCAGGCTTTGCTGGATCAGCTGAGGCTTAGCTTTATATTTATAGCTGTACGTTGGGTGACGTTCAGAACAGCGATCACAACGTGAGGGTTCTTGAAGGTTTGGACAGCTTTTTGTAGGATGTTCGCGGGAACAATAGCCACATTTGGTGCTGTTTGTGCGTTCAGTTGTTGGGTGTGAATTATATTGTTGACATTTCTCGCAGAGAACAGGTAGTGGTGCTGGCGTGCGAAATGGCTCAACCTTATATTTGCGTATATAGATATATGCGCCCTTGGATAGAAGTTGATCAATCAGCTGTTGTTGTTCAGTCAGCACTCTAACGAGATAAGTTGGTTTCTGGTTGTTCTTGATCCTAATACAACGCTATATAGGTAGCCCTTCCTGATCGAGTTCAGCAAGAATTTCGTCATCAGTTAGATCAGGTTCTACACCACGAATAACTACAGACAGCATAGGAGGTCGCCGTGGTGGAGGATGAATTTTGCGTGTACTCGGCTGCAAAGTAGAAATTTTTGCTTTCGTCCCAAAAATTTCATAAGTTGCCTTGTTGCGAACATGCGTGGCGAAATTTGGGTTAGTAGATTTCAAAATAATGCCACGGCGTGTCTTAAGAATTTCAAGGATCTCAGGCCGAGGGACGTACTTGACTAACTGCTGGAAGACAGTCATACTTCTGATCGTAGTCGGTTAGCAAAAAGTTGTACACGGGATCTGACTGGTATTGCTGATGATGATTATCGGCAGAAGTGGATGCCCAATCCATACAATGGTTGTCAGATGTAGTCTGATTAAATTGGGAGTAATTCGTTGCTTCTTTGAACCTAGCGCTTGTTCGCCATCATTGAAAGATCGAGAACGAATTCTATGTCCTTTAATAATGCAGTCAGCGTAGGTAGACGAAGGAATAAAGTTACGGTCTGAACGAGGTGCTCCCGTAACAATCCTTGGCTGCGTCTTTTGGCGACCGTTAGGCCCGATGTTAAGTGGTGGAGGTTGTGATCCTAAATCCTAACCGAGATTCGTAGATCCGTTAACTTTGCCAGTGTCTGTCATCGTGATAGAGTAGCCGAGGGCCGAAGCCCAGATGAAGATGAAAAAAATGAAAAAGATGTTAGATGAAGTTCAAAAAACAAGACACCCTCCGAAAGTGAAAACTTTCGTCAGACCCCTAAGTGCTGTAATTGTGCTATGCTCGCAAGTACGTATGCTATACTTGGTCCTCGCTGGCACAGTAACTGACACAAGAGAGGTTAGGTTTCTTGGTAAGGTATGTTAACACCAAAGATATCACCTTCAAAGTACATCACAAGTAACTAATAATTTTTATTGAGGATTTTACTTTTGGAGTTTATTATTTGCAACGAGCAAAGCTTTAAGTAGTATCTTTGACATGTTTGCCAAGTAATAAACAACGCAACATATTCTGCTATAATCGGTCACGAAAATAATTTTGTAAACCGTCCGACAGTAGTTACAACAGTACAGTGCTGCCACCTGTTGATCTTGAAACCTAGTTCAGCGGACGTTATGAAGTTTTACAATCGTTCAGCTGTCATTCGTCGAAAAGTCTCTATAACACCGCCTGAAGGAAAAACGACACCTACGAAAAATGGAGGTTACTTTATATTGTTGATGAGAATGAGAGTAAAAGAATGAAAGTAAAAGTATACACTTGCACGGTATTATGGACGTCTCATACACACGTGCAAATGCACATGTGCACTAGGCCGGGGCAAAAAAGTATCCAAGACCCTCATGTTCCTCAAACCAGCTAAATCACCGTCTGATGTTTCTTCTTGCCGACCTATACAGTTAACATCTACTTTCAGCAAAATTTTCGAGCGCATTCTTGTGAAACGTCTACATCCATATTTACTAGACCACCAATTACTGCCGACTCATCAGGCTGGTTTCCGTCCCTCCTTTTCTATTAACGATCAGCTACTTCGTCTAACAACACTCATAACAAATCATTACAATTCCATCCAACCATCATGCCTTGTCCTTTTTGATCTTGAAAAAGCTTTTGACAAGGTTTGGCATATTGGGTTAATTATAAACTCATTAAATTTCAGTTTCCGCTGTCATACATTCGCATCATTTATCATTTTCGCACCAGTCGCATCACTTACATTTCTATTAACGAACAACTATCACATCCAATTTTCCTCATGTGCAGTGTTCCTCAAGGTTCTGCTCTTTCCCCATTATTGTACATCATATATGTTGCCGACTTTCCGCCACTTCCTACTGACGTTCACCTGTTTCAGTATGCAGATGATACAGCCTTTCTTGCTCTTGGCAAAACTATTCAGGATATTAATCTTTCATTGCAAATCGCCATCGATCGTTACTGGTGTTTTAAATGGAAACTCAAGATTAACGCCACAGAAACTAAAGCTATTGTATTCATACCACCCCGTAAACGAACAAAAGTCCACCGAAATCCATCTCTTCTGTCACTTCATGTCCATAATACGCCCATTATTCCCACACGAATCGTCACATACTTAGGTATAATTTTTTACCATCATTTAACATGGAAACCGCATCTTAATCATGTTAAAACTAAACCTCCTGAAACGACTAACCAGCACAACCTGGGACCTCAAAGCACCCGTTGTTCTCAACACATACAAGGCTTTCTTCCGACCCATTCTCACATATGGTTTTCCGGCATGGATTTTCGCCCCTCCCTCATTCTACACGAAACTAGCCATTTTAGAGAGACACGCTTTTCGCATTGCCTTTCGCATTTCTCTCCCCAGCCCAACCCGTGATTTATATTCCTTAATATTATTCTCCCAACTCAGCTACCATCTCGAAACTCTTCGCTTAAAATTCATTACGCAACGCTACGCATATCACCATCCTCTACTGTTTAAAATTATGCACCATCTTGCACTTCACTCCTCGCCTGCACGATACCATAATACTTCGCTTCATCTCCACTTTACATTATATTGCTACCCAGTCCCTCCAGATCATCTCGATCTACAGATCCTCCAAGACTACCGTTTGCATGTACATCTTCCTCATATATTCCCATCATATGCACAGTGATTCCATTTCTCTAACAGGGTTCACCACGTCTCCATTAGCCTAGAGCCACCCCTAGGCAGAAGATAACTACATGCATCTTTCTAACAAACCTCTATTGTGTTGTGGCGTCAAGTGCACTTCACCTCATCCCTCATTTCCATCATGCCTTATGATTTGTTTCTTTGTTCTTTAGCTTTGTATTAGATTTCCCACATCCATTATATTGACTATGTTTTCTACTCTATTTCTGCCTTATATACTATGTTGTATTTATGCTCACGTCTGTATCTTGTTTATGTTCCAGTGTAACCTCAAATATGTTTATGATCGCAAAGATCATAATGACCTTTCCTCCAAATGATGATAAGAATAATGAAGATTAATAAATAAATAATACAGCCCATAGCCCAACAACCAATCCTTCAGTCCTCTAGTAATCCTCTCAATTCCCTTCCCTAAAACAGGGTGTAGCCCTCTTAGAGGTTGCTAGCCTCTGACTAGTTTTAAAAAAAACTTACATTCAAAGCGGACTTCAGTAATTTGTAAGTATTTGATATCTGTACTTGCAAGTGTGTTAGAAACAAAATAATGGACAGACAGTTGTGTAAATGCGGCATAAAAGTACCACAAATTGAGTGGAACTTCTGGGTGGATCAGACTTCGGGTCGGAAAATGGTAATCGGTTCGATTGACAAGATTGTTTCGTGTTGACTTCAGAAAAAAGCAGAGAGGAAGGACCAGGAAGAGCGGTTTAGAAAAAAGCTTTTGCAAAGCCTAACTACGACTAAAACTACTGCCTGTCAGTTGAACTTTATGGAAGAAAATGAAGCAAGTGGTGTGGCCTTGGAAGATGAATCACCTTATGAAGCAAACACATCCGACTCTGAAGACACAGATTCCGAAGAACGGCCAGCACAAGATAGGCATCAGTACCCAAACTTAAGCCAAATGATGGAAAGAACTGGCGTTAGTAACCGAGATGCTTGCAAATTAATTAATGCATGCCTGAAAGACCTGAAACTGGATAAACCGGAAAATATAGTAGAACCAACAAAGTTGCGGAGACAGAGAATTTATTGGAGAGACAAGGGAGCAGAATCTCATTCGTTTGACTTGCGCAGGCTAATTTGTATTGGTTTTGATGGGCTTATAGATGAAACCAGACTATTTGGATTTTGTGGAGGACAACTAGCAAAGAAGGAGGATCACTACGTTATTACTGCATATCCTAGTGAGCAATACGTGGATCATATTACTCCACAAAGTGGCAAAGCAGAAAATATTTCAAATGAAATACTCTCTGTTATACGGGACACGGATTCGACAGCTACTTTGCGTGCTGTGGTATGTGATGGAACAAACACAAACACCGGCGAACATTCTGGGATTATACGTCCACTGGAAACAGCTTCAAATCGACCTTTACAGTGACTCATTTATATATTGCGTCTGAATGAGCTTCCACTAAGAGAAATTTTTAAAAATATTGATGGCAAAACAACTGGTCCAAAGGGATTTTCAGGGCTTATCGGAAAGATGCTAAGTTTTGATTCACGCGATGTTCCAATAGTTGATTTCCAGCCCGTCACTGGAAATGTCAAGGAATTTTGAGTGAATATCACAAAAGATATTAGCGCTGATCAAAAGTAATTGCTGAAGGGTTGCATCGCAGTGCGATGCAGAAAGGACAACGCTCATGCTGCTATTATAAAATTTTTACAAACTGCTTCTCCAGGTGCCTTTAATCACGCCAGGTGGTTGACGCTCGCCAATCGAACCCTTCGTTTGTTCATGAGCACAAGAAATGCATCCAAAAACCCATTGCAGCTTGTAACCTGCATCGTTAGAGTGTATGCTCCAAGTTGGTTCGAGATAAAAACCCATTCCAACTGCACTGATGGATCACGTAACTTCTATTTTATTTTGGAGAAAGAAATTTACCCGATAGTGAGATGAAGGAAGCTGCAATAAGATCTCTAAAGTTAAATTGTTATTTTGCCCACAGTGAAAATATTCTCCTTACTTCTCTTGCAGATCCAGACATTGAAGTAAGAAAAAATGCAGTAAACAAGATTGTTGTTGCAAGAACGACCAATCAAGCTGGAGTGAGAAAATTTTGTAAATCAAATATTATGATTCATCTCGAAGCAGAAAACTACTACAAGCTGATTGATTGGAATGCTTCCGTCACAACGCCGCCTCCTCTTGTAAATTCAATGTCAGATGAAGAATTGCTGGCAAAGATTGAAATAGGACCACGGGAATTTACAGGAATTCAATGTCATTCACAAGCAGTTGAACGAGTCGTAAAAGAAGTTTCCAGGGTCTTCACAAAAGTTTTTGGTCATAAAGCCAGACATGGAATGATTGCTTCATCCGGGGAATCAAGAAGGAAATTTGGATACTAAGCATGCGTTTCTGAAAGCAGATAATTAAGTAATACTTCTTTTTTAAAAAAAATAATGCATGTTTTAGAACAATAAATCTACTGAACAGAAAAACTACTTTTTATCATATGTTAATAATAGCTTCATTGTTAACTCAAAGTTGGGACCCTTAAATCAAAAGATAAAAATCTGAAATTTTACATACGAAATTACCTTTACCTGTATCAACTTTTAGAACTAGAGACAAAAGCTTCTGTTTACATTTCTTGAAGTTCGCCCCGCCCTAATGTGCATACAACGGCTTAAGCACCGTTAATTTAAATGTGCTTATCTACGCAGATGCACATATGTACATGCACGGCTCAAGCATAGGTTATGTACGTGTGCTGCATCCATGTAAATGCACATGTGTACATAACGGCTACAGCACGGGTTATATAAATGTGTGCTTCATCCATGCAAATGCACAAGTGCACATAACGGTTTAAGCACGGGTTCTGTACGTGTGCTTCATCCATGCAAATGAACATGTGCACGTAACGGCTTAGGCACAGGTTATATAAATGTGCGCTTTATCCGTGCAAATGCATATGTGCACATGCACGGCTTAGTCACTGGTTATGTACGTGTGCATAACCCACGCAAATGCACATGTGCACATACACGAGTTATATATGTGTGCTTTATTCACGCAAATTCACGTATACGGCTTATGCACGGGTTATGTATGTGTTCATCATCCACACAAATGCACATGTGCACATGTACGGCTTAGGCATGGATATGGCACGTGTGTCATACACGTATGTGTTGTCTGGGGACCCATCAAAAATACGGTGCCCAAACTCAGAACAAATATTTTGAAATTTCTTACCTCAAATTCACATGTTTAGGTTATCACACAATTGTTTCCAGTACTACTTAAAACACTATTGGAAACTGACATGTTTTATATTTTGTTTCATGAACACAATATAATAACTCACCATTATATTACGCATATTAAAACTAACCAAAAGAACCCTGGAATGGAAAAATGACACTTTTTTTAAAGAAAAACATAATCTATTTTATTAATGGTAACTAAAAAAATTATATGATGAAAACAGAATTCTTTTCACCCGAGATTTTAGCAATTCCCGACTCGGAAATTTTCGGACAGCTCCAAAAACTGTCAAATACGGACATTTTCCTATTTCATGCCTTGTACGATACATACATGGACTCAGACCCAAAAATACAAACAGTCCGTACACAATACGGACATATGACAATCCTATGGATGTATAATTAAGTTAACATGAGTTTTCATTAAATGAAATTATTTTTAACTCCAACATCTATCTTAGTCTAAACAAGACTTGAAAATGGAAAAGAATGTTTATTTTAAAAGAAGCAGCACAATGCATTTTCTGGAATGATATTGAGGGAAAAGAAAAATCATTAGAAGACCAATAGATATATGGAACTGGTCACTCGTATAAGTCCATGGTTTAAAATTGAACTAGGTGCCGTTGGACTAAACCCCGCTGCACACTGACACCAAGTCGTTTAGATATGGATAAAAAAAAAAAAAGATTTTCGATATCAATACATTCTATTAAATATATAAACATCAATTATTTAAACTTCTAAAAGTAATTATTTGCTGCCAAATGAGAGTAAAGAATATAACAATTCACGAAAATTTAAACATAATAAGTAAGAACTAATGATTGGATAATTAAATCTGCAAGGAACCAAGATCCGTTAAAAGACCGTTATTACATCAGAATGGCAGAGTACAAAATAAGTCTGCTATACTTTCTGTGTTAGTATACTCACTTAATATAATGTCATCTTTAGCAAATTTTTTGATTCTGGCCTTCGTGCAGCATTCTCTGACTGCGATTTCTGACCAACCCTTGAAGTATGGAAATAAAGACAGAGCTTCTTTTATTCTTGCCCATTCTCTTTCAAGTGTTTTTTTCAATATCGAATTGAAATCATCTTTACCAAGGCATAGCAGTTCACAGTTAGCTGAAAGAATTTATAAAACCCATAAGTTTTTAAACGGATGCGTCTAATAGAATTTTGATACAACGAACTATATTAAGCCTATAGAAAATTGAAATTTTTCCAAAGAAAAAAGTAATTGATAGAGATCGTTAGTAGTATTTGGAAGTCTTTGCGTGACTGAGTCAACAAACAATTTACAGATACCTTTGCAAACGTCAACGTATAATTACCCGTCAGAAACCTGATAAGTCTTGGGGTCATATCTCAAAGTCAAAGTTTGTCTGGGATACGTTAGCCTAGGGCCAGGATTTGAGGTCTCATTGACAAAATTACAGAGTTCATTGATCCTCAGACAAGGGTGGTATTTTTTCCAAGATGAGAGTTGTGTCTTAAAATTTGGAAAGGTCTATATTATTCCTTGGGAAGTATAAAATTGACAAAAAGAATTCGAATTTGGTAGATGTTATCCTCTGAAAGGAATATGTATCACATCATACAGAGACAGGTGCATGACTTTGGAAATTTTTGAAAGTTGAAGGGTCAAGAACATTTGTTTCGCTTAGGTATCTCCTTAAACTAATTTACAAATTTTACAGGACCACTCAATACGCTTAAATTGTGCTTTGAAAGTGATTTTGTACTAATCGATGATGGGTTCACATATATACTTTTCACCAAACTTTAGAGCCATGATTAGATTGATTTACTTAATTTACCTTGTCATGGATTAAGTAACTAACTAACTCTATGGCCTATGGAACCCGGAGGTTCAGTGCCGCGTTCACAAAAGCTCTCCACTGACTTCTATCCTTAGCTAATTGCATCCAGTTTCTACTTTGTATTCCTATCTCTGCGAGATCCATCTTAATATTATCCTCCCACCTGCGCCTAGGTCTTCCTAATGGTCGTTTTCCTATGGGTCTACCAGTTAAGACTTTGAAAGCGTTTCTACTTTCTTCCATTCTAGCTACATGACCTGCCCACCTAAGCTTCCTAGACTTGACAACCCTAACAATGTTGGGTAAACCGTATAAAATATGTAGTTCCTCGTTATGAAGCTTCCGCCATTCCCCATTCTCGTTCCTCTTGGGTCCGAATATTCTTCTCAGGATCCTGTTCTCAAATACTTTCAGTCTATGTTCTTCCCTCAGAGTAAGCGACCATGTTTCGCAACCATACAGAACAACACGCATGATTATCGTTTTATATATTTTAAGCTTCAAATTCCTCGACAGAATTCGCGACGACAAGATATTTTGAACCAAGTAGTAACACGAATTCCCTGCTTTTAGTCGACATTTAATTTCTTCGTGAATATGATTTTCGTCTGCTAATATTGATCGTAAATATTTGAAAGTATCCACTTTATCAAAAGCATTATTTAATATTTTAACGCCTCCACAATTTGCCGTATTACGGTCCCGACGCACTTCCATGTATTTAGTTTTCTCTGCATTTACTTCTAAACCCATGCCCCTGCAAGCGTTTAATAAGATCTCTGCATTTATTACTACTATTCTCCTATCATCCCCTATTAAATTTACATCATCAGCATATGCCATAACCTGGTGAATGCCGTTCAACTCTAGGCCCTGGTTGCTATCTTTGATTTTCCTTATGGCGTATTCCAGCACGAAGTTAAATAATAATGGCAACAACGCATCTCCTTGTTTCAGGCCATTTTCGACGTGAAAGCTCGTGGACAAAAATTTTTCTACCCGGACTTTACTTTGGGATTCACTTAAACATATCTTAATTAATCTAATTAGCTTTCTCGGTATTCCAAGTTCTGTAAGTACGTTGTATAATGTTTCTATCCTAACCGAGTCGTAAGCCTTTCTAAAATCAATAAATAGTTGATGTACCGGGGTATTGTATTCCCACTTCTTTTCGAGTATTTGGCGAATGGTAAATATTTGGTCGATAGTTGATCGATTTCGTCTAAATCCGCACTGATAATCTCCAATAATTTCATCTGCGTATGGGGTCAATCTTGCTAATAGAATATTTGAAAGAATTTTATAGGATGTTAACAGAAGAGAAATGCCTCGATAATTATTACAGTCAGTTTTGTCGCCTTTCTTGTGAATTGGAACAATGATTGACTCTTTCCACTCTTGTGTCAATTCCTCCTTGATCCAGATAAGGAAAATGAGTTTGTGTATCTTGTTCCACAATTTTTCGCCTCCAGCTAAAATTAACTCAGCCGGAATTTCATCTACACCCGGAGATTTGTGTTTCTTTAATTTCTTTATAGCGGCTTCCACTTCTATTCGATTGGGTTCTGGAATATACGGTTCTGCGGTGTGTATCTCCTTTTCTCCACGCACATTAGTTTTTGGCTGCGTGTTCAGCAAATCGTCAAAGAAATCTTTCCATCTATTTAAGAGGCTATCCGTATCAGTGAGAAGTGTCCCGTCAGATTTCTTTAATATATAAGCACGAGGTTGATAGCCTTTCTTAAATTCGCTGATCCCCTTATAGATGTCCCGAATATTTTTATTTTTACTATTATCTTCAAGTTCCTTAATTTTAGCTTTCAAAAAATCCCGTTTCTTTGTTCTAAAAGTTTTGGAAGTTTCCCGCCTGATATATGCGAAATTTTGTGTAGTTATTTCATTCGGATTTTGTAGCCACCGTAATTTTGCCTGTTTTCTCTTCTCTGCTAGTTTAATGCATTCTTGGTCGAACCATGGTTTGTTCCTACGTATTTCCGTGTGATTGCTGAACTTTTACTGCTATCTCTAATTTCAATCCAAGTATCCTCAACACTAGTGCACTCCGAGTCTTCTAAAACCGAGAATCTATTCGAAACTTCAATCTGGTATTCCTCTCTTATCTGGCTCTCTTCTAATTTCTTTAAATTAAATCTCTCCGTTTTCGGACATTGAATATTACCTTTATTCAACGATAATATCTCCCGTATTATCGCTACTACCAGGTAGTGATCAGTGTCACAATGAGCCCCTCTAAACGACCGGACGTCAATTATGCTAGATTGTCTTCTTCTATCTACTAAAACGTGATCAATTTGATTATGTGTTTTTCCGTCTGGTGATGTCCAAGTGTATTTATGAACGTCGCGATGTGGGAATTTTGTACTCTTCACGATTAGGTTTTTGGATGTTGCAAAGTTCACGAGTCTAACACCGTTGTCATTACTTTCCTTATGCAAACTTTCGTTCCCTATAATCGGTTTGAAAATATCCTCTCGTCCTACCTTCGCATTGAAATCCCCTAATAGAATCTTCATATGGTATCGCGGGAGTTGGTCAAATATCCGTACCACTTCTTCGTAAAACTGTCTTTTATATCGTCACCCTTATCTTCAGTTGGAGCATGTACATTAAAAACAATAATATCACACCACCGTCCCTTAAGAGAAATAAAAGAAAGTCTGTCAGTAACAAATGCAATCCGTTTAATTGCTGGTAATATTCGTTTGTGAACGAAAAACCCTGTTCCTAACTGGTGATTTTTATTTCCTTCCCCGTAAAAGAACGTAAAATTTCCGGAATTTTCAGATCCATTTCCTTCCCACCTAACTTCCTGAACTCCTACTAAGTCCATCCTGTATTTCTCTAACTCACTCGTTACAGGTTTTAACGCCCCTGCCCTATAAAGACTTCTAATATTCCATGTTCCAAATCTCATGTCCATTTTCTTTTGCTGATGTCGTGCCAAGTTATCAGTCCTTGTCCGAGGCTTTTGTGAATGTTTCTGAACAAGTACCTTTTTTTTTACAGGATGAGGGTGTTAGCCTTACCCAAACCCCCAAGCTGGAGGACCACTCCTAGTCGTCTGTCCGCGACTGCTCATTCAGTATATTCGCAGCTAACCTCTATATCTAGAGGCCTTCTCCTCGATCCGCAACCTGAGGACGCGCCATGCCGTGGTGACAGGAACCCACGTTACACGGCTTGACATGGATTTCTATCTTTAAAATGTGCCGGCATGGGAATGCTTACTTTTAACGTCACATTCTTTGTTGCTGTTTTGCTAATTTCCGATATGTAATGTATCGACTATATCAATTTGGATTTCTTGAAGTTATCTTTGTTAAACTCTAATTAATAGTGCACTATGGTTTTAAAGAAAATTATTTCACTTGGGTAGTTTGTGATGCTTCAACTGAACACACTTGGTGACCCAGTTAAGATGTACGATACAAATACTAGCAATACTGCAATGTTCCTTGGTAGCAAAGACGATATTGTTTGTTAAAATTATCTTTACACAAATTTACTACACAAAATTTTTACTTGTACTGGGAAAATACTATTAACTTAGATTCAGACCGATCCGAGAAATGCTCTGAGATCAATTTCGTAGAAATCTGTTAGATGACTCACATTTGTCCCAACGGCCAACTAACTCTTGAAATAATCATTGAACAGATACGCCTAGTTTCATTCTGAAAGGAAAATATTCTTGAAACTCTACGCAACATGTATCAAGAATGAAGCATAACTTATCAGCGTTCAAAAAATTGGAGTTAAGAAATGTAGTAACGAGATTATTACCGTTGGACAAAAAAGAAGTTCAAGAACGAAACATATACTCATCGATAGATGCCACTCTGTTGAACAAAATTTTATATACTGTATATGACAGTTTTTATACTCCTGGAATAGATTATTTATGTAATTATATACGGTATATGAAAGCACACCCCCTTTCGTCATCAGATCACATGGCTTTGGTTGACTAGTGGTACCCTAATGGGGAGATAGGATTCGGGAAGTACGTGGAAACATGCAGCTCTGGTATATCCAGTGCCAAGAACTGTCATGTTTTTTGGGTGTTATTGCGTATCAGGATAACAACCCCGGCGGAGGTAAGGCTTTTGCTATCCTCCGAAATGGGCAACAAACTCGTGCCATTGGATCAGCAAGAGTACATGCTACCTCGTCACGTCCTAATCAATACAAGTAGTGTAAATTGCCACCCCTCCGGCGGAGGAGAGATTACACCTATCCTTCGAAATGGGCAACTAGGTCGAGCTCTTGGGTCCGGGAGTTAAGACCACGTGGTATCCTAACACGTATGAAAGACGGGTAGTGGCCGATCCACGCAATACCGGGAGGAAGATGTAAGTACTGCCATCAAAGAGCGTTTCGTGCGTGCTCTTGGGTCCAGGGTGGGATCTTAATATCCTAATGCATAGTCGTATCTCAAGAATAAGAGACGTAGGGTAGTCCTGTATCCTGGTTGTTACCAGCTAGGCGCAGGGCTCACGACACTAGCAGGGAGTTTGCCACTCCTAAATGGCCATTTTTTATAGGGAGACAGCCCTACGTTAGCCATTGGGTCAGATCCTACCGAGGGAGGATGTAGCGTTCCCTCCCAATGGTGGCTTTACACGTACCAAAGGGTTCGGAATGTAGCTTAGTACGTCGTGAAGATATCTAAACACGTAAAAGACAGGTAGCCCCGTGTTATTTGGGCGAACCTACGAGGGGAGACACAGGTCCCAAATGAACATGTCTGCTTTGACAGACGGTATACATCAGTCGTTGGCTCTCGTAATGTACGTTGTACCTCTACCGTAATTCGAGGAAGTCCCGTATTGCTTGGATGATCCTGCCGGGAGGGGAATTATGAGATTCCTGTCTGCATGGGGACTGAACGGCTACTGAGGAAAAGTGCCAATCCCAGGTATTTGGATAACGGTGTGTTATGCCAGTGAAAGGGATGAAGTTTTGAGGGTTAAGAGCTGACATCAAACTGAAATAGCGACTTAACACGTAAAATTGAATCCGAGATGAGATGCGGGAGCACTTCTACGTGTCTGTGGTACCTCTACGCACGAACGCGGTTGCCGATTAACGAATGAGGTAGGCAGGACCTTGATTGAACAAACCCCCTTGAACATGCTTATGGCTCCTGGATATAACCGGGCTTGGGCGTACCGTGGCTAATGGGAGCTTATCACATGAATTTGGATAGCAGCAATCATGGACAGGAAGTGAGCTTACCTCGAAATGCTCGAGCACCATGCCTACACGGCACGGGCGGACTGGTTCGCCAGCAGTCCTGGCCTCCAACAGTAGGTAAGTGATAGGCAGGACTTCGGTTTTTCCGCGCAGTGGGCATATCCCACTCCCTTAGTGAATATGGGTTACAATGCCAAGGCGAATCAAAGTTAAGGGACAAATCTTACTATATACACGAGGACTAACGTCCAAGAGGGTGCCTTGTTTTGCGGAACCAGTCCATTAAATAGGCCGAACGGCCGCGGGCACGCCCTCCATGTGTGCGTTAAATTGTGGTGGTAGACCACTCGATCCTAACGTATATGAAAATATACACTATCTGCTAGCAGATTGTATGTATGTTAAGCTTCCCAACAGTGACGCACGTACTATTCGTAAATTATATTGCAACACGATTTCAAGAAAACAGAGTGTATGTGCTTTTGAATGAATCTTGTTCCCATTCTCTCACATTTTCTATTCTATAAATGAAAAAAGAACGGCATAAACATCAAATTGTTCACCTAAATGAACGGATTATGAAACAGAAGCGACACCAGAAACTTTTAACTGATGTAACTGGATAATATTGCACATCATTCTATAACTTACTGTATTATAACTTCTGATCTGTAATTTCTATCAAACCTCTGTATTATTCAATTTGAAGTCGGTTGCTTTTTTTTTTTAACACGTTAACTGTCATGTACGCCCCATGGAAACGACAGGTGGCCCGCTCAACGGACCGCGTCGATCCCTTGGGACCGACATGTCTACTCTGTTTCGTTACTTTATTAGGAGGCCGTAAATCTGATCTTGTTGAGACTTTCCTATTAGAAGTGGCCGACCTGGCCCCTTCGAAGGGTTTTGTGCTAACGGCCCAGTAATATTGCATTTTGTTTACTTTTCATCTACAAAATTATTAGCAGCCCATTAAAAAAACACAAAATTCACTGCGGCGCTGAAAGTGTATTTACATGTGGTGCCGATGATGGGGAGCTGTACCAACACACACACACAAAACGAAACTAATAATTCTTATGATTTTCGGAGTGAGATAGACCAACAGCCTTGGAAGGTTTATATCTTTTTATTCCTGCACAAAAGGATGGTAGAGTCGTAAGGAAAACCGCAGTGCGATGGTCAGGATGGTCGTCAGTGGGGATCGATCCTACAACCTCCAGAATAAGAAGCCAACGCTCTATTACTTGAGCTATTTGAAGCATTGGTGGAAAAACATGGAATTAACTACGGTAGTTGAACTCCGTATTAAATTGTTATCCATATATCAAATAGCCTCTTGCTGAAAATGTCAATTAATAAAAAATAAAAGGAAGAAATAGAACAATGGAAATAGGAATGCAAGATTAACATTGTACTAACTTCATATGCTCATTAGCGGTCCAGTAATTTACTCTCGTCTTTAGTCTGTACGCTTTTCTGATTCGACGGTCGTGAAGGCATAGGTTTTTCATGAAAACAAAGTAATTCTTAATTTTCCCACTTTAAGCCGTAAGTACCATATCGTACATTCCCACTGCTGAAAGGGAACGCTTGTCTCATATGAATCTGCCAGAAACTACACGAATAACTACAGATTTTGTTTCCGATCTATTGTGACGAAATTATACACCTTGTGCAGCAACACCAAGTGAGAAGAGAAGGAAGGTACCAGTCGTGTGGGCATCTGGAACCATTGACTATGCATGCCAGGTGTGGTAAGTGCGTATCGGAAAAAATTCCGCCGAAAACAAATGTTTATAACTGACCTTTCCGACGTGAGCTACAGTTATGGTGCCATTATCAAACTGTGCAACAAGCGTGGATTCAATGTATACAAAAATGGCGTATCACGGTGTTATAAGGGGTAGGTAGGGCGAGGTGTAGGATTATTCCCGTGGGACAGAAATAGGCCAACTTTCGGGCAGGCACTTGTCGCACACGAGATATAATTCGGGAAGTCGGGATTCTGGTCAGCAGGGAGAATCCATCCACATAGAGGAGTATCGCGAACCGGCTACAGACATCACTGAAGACAGTGCACACCATCATTCACCGCGATGGAAGGGGCGTGTTCATAACTTTCGCCAAAACACATCCAGAAACGTCGCACTAACTGTCGGAAGCTGTATGACCTTCACCTGACCGGTGAAAAGTGGATTTTTTTGTAACATTAGATGAGTCATATGTTTATCGTGACGACTGGCACAAGCCATGTGTACATTTTAACGATCAACAGGTATAAGGGATTTTCAAACATGTTTTACCGAATGCAAGGAAAGGTTTGGTACAGGTTTCATGATCATTGCATGTCGTACCAGGGCAAGCTGACCATACATCGCGTAGCCAAAAATACGTAGGTGAATTCGGAATATTAATAGGCTAACGTCCTGACCCCCGTTTATCGATATGACATTCCCCATCTCTACGGGGGGGGGGGTCAAGAATCGTGTGTGAGTGTATCAAGACAAGGCATCAAGTTTACACATCTCGCTCAACATGCCTCTTCCTTCAACAAATGATAGGAGAAACTGGAATTCGTGCCATCCCATTTACAGACATTGCAGTGAAGTCCTCTGATACATGACCGATGGACTTTTGTGCCCTCAGCCTCCTGAAACGAGCTTTGTCTCACAGGAGACTCCACACCGTTGAATGTTTATGGAAAAGCCTATCAGGAGGAGTGGTTGCGGCTTGACATGACTACACTGTTTGTCTGTCTCCTACAGTGGAAACTTCGCTGTCAGGCAGTTGCCCAGATGCAGGACCACTAAAAGGAGCACTCTTGATGGTAGCGACATGATTTCTTTCAAAGAAGTTCAGGTTGAAATCGTCACCATAGAGGGAAAACAACCTCTGTATCAGTGAATATAGATATGATCAGTTTGAAATGAAAATATGTAAATTGATGTAATGAGTATATGAGCATAAGCAATTTGATATCAGATTTGAAATAATAAGAATTCATTTTGTTGTTTTTCTTAGAGAGGAAAAAATTATTTTTTTTATCTACGACCGGAAACATTAATGTTCGTTATCTTTAATAGTTACTTTATTTAAAGTGTGAGTTTATGAAGTACTATATGTAACAAACGCAAGATATATTAAAGATTGAATCAATGAAACTAACATTCGAGAGGACATGATCATGTAGATATAGGGACATTTCATCTTCTCTTATTCTTTATTTCATTCGTTATAAAATATGTGCAGTATATTTCCCACATCATAGTTAGCAACAAGTGATTATATTGATTCTTTGTTTAGTATCAAATAATTTCATATTTTCTTTGACAAAATGTGGAAAATCTCACTGAAAACTGTAGCTCCATGACATATTTCGCTTGGTTGGATGGATGTAGTGTTCCTCTTCATCACTGAAGTTACACGAGAAGTGGAACTACAGCTCAAGGTACAATCTGAACTACCATAATTCGTTCAAATTTCAACACTCCGCCAGTGGGAACCTAATTCGAGACCCAATATACTATTCGCGCGTATATTTCTAATAGCAAGTAAACCAGCGGGCAAGATATGTAGTATTTAATATTGGTGTTGTAAACTCTAAAAAAGAAAAAAGAAAATACTAATTTTTGTCATAATAATAAAAATAAATTAATGATCAATTTGTTCTCACAAATTTCCTTGAAAGCTTCTAGACCGTGCATGATATTAATGCATCTATACTTTATTAATTTTAGAGCTCCTTCATGGCTAAGCGATTAACGTACGTGCCTTTAGCGTGGGAGACCTGGAGTCGATTCCCGGCGGGAGCACATGTGATTCAAATGCCACTTGAATCAGTAGGTCCACGTTTCATATAGCCTCGCTGAAGAAAGGGACGTTAAGCTCAAAATGAACTCAATTTAATAATTTTAATGACAAACAAAAGGGTATTTTTGTAGGAGCTACAGATTTGTCTGAAAAGAAATCATATACGTTAATGGTGATTTAATAGGCTGTGTATTTTAACGGGTTTACTCAAACTCCTGTGATACAAACAAACGTTTAAGAGTCTGCACTTACTTTTGGTAATAACAGTTGCTGTGCGAGTAAGACCAAGAAGAAGTGACACCTCTCCAAATATACTCCCCTCATCGATGGTGCCAACAATTACATAAGATGTTTCTCCTGTGATAGGGTCTACTTGACTTATTCCAACATTCAGCTCTCCTCCCACAACAAAGTACATCGCTTTAGGAGGATGCCCCTGCTTTACAATGATTCTATTCGGACCAAAAGATGCAAAATACGTCACTTCAGCCAAACTATGCTGAATGTGCTGGAAAACACAAAAAAGTACTTAATTTGTTAATTACTTATGTAAAACAGAAATATGTTAAACCATACGAGTGTTCTTAAAATTGCGTGGTTCCAGGTTCGATTCTCAATGATACTGATTGCCTCGAAGAAACACAAAGTTTCTATTTGAACCCTACTGCGAAAGCGAATAGTCTCAGGGGTAGAAAAAGGAAGTAAATTCTAAAATCTTACCAATCAATTCTACTCCAAATAATGAAGAAAATGTTTGAGATAGCGATCGAAATAAAAGTCATTATTAATGGCAAATCAAGGCCATATTTGAACTAAAATAATTTATAAAGTAAAACGAAATATATACTCTAATTAAATGTACCCATATGCTCAAAAAGAGTTGCGCGTATACTGTAACTCACGATTTTTTGCATTTATTCCATTCTTCTTGCGTTTATGAGTAAAATTCAGTTATTAGTATGTGGAGATAACAGAAAGCAATTCATATGAGATGTTTTTCCAATAAAGGAATAAAAATATAAGCAAAAAACAAAATTATGCTCGATTTTGTGTATATTGGCAATCATACTTTCGCGGGATTTTTGGAGTAGCAGAGCGCGATTGTGAAGGAAAATTGACAATATAGGTTTGTATTGAAATGAACATTAGAGCACAATATCTGTTGCACATTACAGGGGCTTGCGGACAGGATTGCAGTGCATTTAACTGGGTTCCATATTGTAACGATCCTAGCGAACTACTGAGCCTTCCCCACTGTACACTATGAGTAAAATTCCTGCTTAATTAAAACTCTATTTGTTGAAATTTAAAACTGTTAAGTGTTATCACCTGTGCACCACGGGCAACAATTCGACAGTAGTTCTTTCTTTTGCCCATTGTTTTAGCGCCGTAAATGTCTTTGTTCATAAATTTCTTTGTCTATGATTTTGCATATACCTGGCATGGTCATTAAATTCTGACTTCTACGCCATATGCACCTAATTACAAACACACCTATAGAACAAACACAACAAATTTGGAATATATTCTTTGTGTATCAGGGCCGGCCTTAGGCGGTGCGGGCCCCGATTGGGAACATTTTGCGGGGCCCCAGGTTTACAACTAACTTGCACCAAGGTCTGTAGAACCTCTCTCTCTCTCTCTCTCTCTCTCTCTCTCTCTGTATATATATATATATATATATATATATATATATATATATATATATATACAGGCGCTTACCCAAAAGCGGCTATAGCCCCCCTTGACGCTCAGTTATACACTGGATAAAATAGGCTTCAATCCTGCTTTACAGTGGATAAAGCTGCAAACTATGGTTTTTAGCCCCTCCCTTGATCATATCTGCATCCGCCACTGGATATATATATATATATATACAGTGAGTCCCGCTAGCTTTCGAAACCGAAAAAAACGTTAGAATTTCCGAACAAATATACATAGGAAAATGAAATTCACGATACACGTACCTTGTTTCATGCTGAATATATGACCGTCACAGCAGGTGCTGAAAGTGTCCTCCCTGGACGTCAAGACATGTTTGTACACGGCGTTCCATATTGTGAAAAGTCCGATGTAGAGTCTCCGGTGTGATCTCGTTAATCGCATTCTCAATGTTGTTTCGCAACTCTTGCAGTGATCGTGGGTTGTTTCTGTAGATACAACCTTTAAGAAAACCCCATAAGAGGAAATCAGGTGGTGTCAAATCCGGGAATCTTGGCTGCCACAATCCTTTGGAGATTATCCTGTCACCAAGAAAGAACTCAGTTTCTGCCAGGGCCACGTTGGAAGTATGGCATATTGCTCCATCTTGTTGGAAATAACCGCGACGCAGTTCTTGATCGTCCAGCTGATTCTTAAATTCACTGAAGATGTGTAAATAAACTTGTGTGTTTACTGTATCTTCAAAGAAGATGGGTCCAATGATACGCTGTCGAGAAATTGCAAACCAAACTCTCACCTTCAAGGGATGAAGTGGAATCTCATGGTACACATGCGGATTTTCGGCGGCCCACACCCGAGTGTTCTGCGAGTTCACATAACCGGAGAGATGGAACCAAGCTTCATCTGTGAACGAAGTATAGTCTAGGATTCCTTAATTGCCATGCAACAAAGCTTGCAACCAACGACAATACATCACGCGCTTTTCCCAATCTGTAATCTTCAACTCCTGGACGACTAACGCGATATGGAAAGAGCTTGGCTCTTTTGGCGGCTCTTTGACAGTTGACTTTGACATCCCTACCTCTTGTGATAATCGACGCAGGCCCTTCTTAGGGGACTGCAAAAGACTTTGTCGCACTTCTGTACTGTCTCCTCGGACATCCATGGACGCGCGCCTCCATGTCCCGTAAGCAACGTTCCTGTTTCGAACTTGTTCACCAAATGATGTATTGATGATTTCGATGGTCCTTTACTTCATCCACATTCACGGCAAAATTCACGTTGAACGGTCTGATAGGATCCCGATATCCAATGAACACGCGTTCCTGTACGGTGTACAGAACCATCCTCACAATGCAGCGACTCGAGTCACACTAACGCACGCGCACCACGCCAAGCAGCACTTACCCTGGCGCCACCTATCGTCTTTGTTTTGACGTGTGCGCTTCTGTTCATCAGTTTCTCGTGTTTAACATGAAACAAGGTACGCGTATTGTGAATTTCATTTTCTTATGTACATTTGTTCGAAAATTATAACGTTTTTCTCGGGTTCGAAAGCTAGTGGGATACACTGTATATGCGCTCTCCCTGCTGGTGTAGTGGTGGAAGAGCACATAAAATTTAATTTCATAATCACTCCCTTTCATTAATCATCCTTGGTTTCTTGAAAAAAATCTTCGTGTCATATGTCCTTGGCGATGATTGTGGAAATAGCCATAGTTTTGATTGAGGGTATTGTAGAAATTATCTAAGGTTGATTGTATGATGTGCAGCTTCTTCTGTTGAATCATATTTTTACATATAGTTTCAGTAATAAACTTTGTTTCACTGATAACACATGTCTTCAAATTTCAACTTTAAAAAATGTCCAGAGATAAAACAGTAGAATCTCTACTAAATCAGACGTTCTGAAAACGAAAATGCAATCAAGTTTTTTTTTGTATCATCCTCAGATTTTCTGCTATGATAATGATGATTAACTGCTGACAAGAGTAAATCTAATTTGATATAAAATAAAAGATGCTTATGGCGATAAATTCTAAGTTTTATTAAGAGAAATGCGTGTATGTCATACTAAACATTGCATACACATCATTTACAAACTTTAATGTATATCGTTATTGCGTATTCATATACAGGGTGTTCCGAGGAAAACCGACAAACTTCGCGTATGTGTTCAGAACCTCAATACAAGATAAACTCTGCAACTTTGATCGAAAATGGTTAATTACGGAGGTAGGGATAATAAAAGGGTATGGGGAATGATCAATTCTAGCAACTACTTTTAATTAGCTCTCTCCTTGTAACTAAGCGTTTCCGACCAAAGTCGCACAAAAACATTTTTCTTGTATTGAGTCTCTGAACACATTGATAAGTTCATATCCGGAACCTCCTGGATGTTTACTTACAAACTTGGTTAAGAAAAATGATTAATGACAAAGACAGTTTCGAACATTTTCACGTTTCTATGTGGTGGAGTCCTCTTTTAGGAGAAGCTAACAATAATCTCTCATCATGGACGGGTCCCACTTCCCTTTATAACGTTTATCCAACTGCAGAATGTTGTGGTAAAAACACTCACTCTGTTCACTGCTTATAGCAACAAAGTATTCAGAGAAATAACTCAAATGGAAATGAAGAAAGTGAATGAATTTTAAAATAAATATTTCACCCTTGTCCCTCGCAATTTTTCGGGAAGGTTCTGTACCAGTATTTCATAGGTTTGATCTCTTACAAGTAAATCTGTCGGTATCAAAATCTAGTTTCTTTTGACCTAATTGGGTTTGGGGTCTGTGCAGAATACTCCTTGGACATAATATCTATTTTTACAGCAGAAGTTGGAAACGTACAAACAATAAAGAAACTACTGCAGTATTATATTCAGAAAATATTTGTTTATCCCCGGAAACTTAATGCAAACTATTCATTTACTTGTTAGGGACGGGCCATACCCTCCGTTGTGGAGTTCATGGATGTATCTGTATTTCAATATGTTGCTTGTACTTGACAACCGAGAGTAGCAGAGCCATCTTAACGGTATCATAGTCACTTGGCCGGGGGCCCCGCGATCAGAATGGCATGTATTAATTACATATATCAGGAACAAAACTTAGTCATAGGGAGCACACACTTGTTTGCTCTGGGGCCTAATGTGCTGTTAAAACGGCACTGTAGAGTAGAATAAACGCTACTAGCGCGAGGATCGATTGGGAGCAATCGGTCCAATCGGCTTAAAGCCGGCCCTGTTGTGTATGGAAAATCATACACGCGGCCTGTGTATGGAATTCCATATATATATATGGCAGTTAACTGCCTAAGAAATGTTTTGAGTTTTACGTCCTGTTCAGCAGCGAGGCTATATGAGTGCCTAAGAAATGTATAGAAATAATAATAATAATAATAATAATAATAATAATAATAATAATAATAATAATAATAATAATAATAATAATAATAATAAACAGATAACGAAACAGTTATTTACTTAATTTATTTATTAAAGCATGTAAGTGCAATGGACTTAAGTTATTTCTCCGTCTTTCTCTCAGAAGGCAGCAATCCTTAGGGTGCCAAGACATAGAAGAGGACTTGTGGTACTCAAGACTTTGGGATGGTGTGTGGTCAGCACATCAGGTCCCTTTGTTGTTAGTTCTAGCTTTCTAGACCGGAAGCAGTTATTCCCGGTAGAAAATACAAGAAAATAGACCTTCCTATTACTATTAAAGTAAAAAAATTACACTCATTTGCTCAATGTGATACTTGTTTGCTTGACAGTATACAGACAGTTGATCCGTAGAAGAATCGTTGATAATAATAGGAAATAAAAGAACTCGACAAATATTCTTGTAAATAATGGGTAAAAGTTTGCGTGACACTGTTCATTTTGCTCGGCACGCCAGTGTGCCATGTTATACTGGTTGAGGCACACTGGAATATAGGGTATGGCTTTCTAATTTTTCCCAACTATTTCAACTGCTCAATTGAAATGAATCTCTAATAATAGGAGAATGAATTTAGTCTTCTTACCGATTTAGAAATAAGGTTCGCGAGAATGTTATATATAAAAAATAATAATACTCAGAATGTTATAGACTAGCATGTTTTATTCGATATTACATACTTCCTGGAACTGTTTGAGTTGGAATTATTTCAACTGAATTCTTTAAGTTTTAGTCGCACGTTTACACCGGCTAGGCTAAAGGAGACGGTGATGATGAGGAATGAATGAAATGATGGAATGGAGAAAGTGGGAGAACAAGAAAGAACCCTGAAAAAACCCATGCACAATGGTGTTTGTCCACTATAAAGTTCACTTGATGCGAGCTGGGATTGAACCAAGAACCTCATACACCAAAGTTGAACGCTTTATCACTGACCCACCACGGCCTCTCTGAAATTATTTATAGGAGAGAGGGACTACTTTATGAAAACTTGATATTGAACAATTTGTTAAAAAGGGGGAGCGGTGGCTCAGTCGTAGAGCGTTCACCTCCGTTGCTTGGGGTCTCTGGTTCGATCCCAGCTCGAACCGTGTGGACTTTGTGGTGAACAAACACCGTACTCGTAGGTTTTATCGGGGTTTTCCCGTTTTCTCCCACTCTCTTCATTCCACCATTTCATTCATTCCTCTTCATCACCGTCTCCTTTAGCCTAAACGGCATAACCGTGGGACGTAAAACTTAAAGATTTTCATTTTACATTTGTTAAAAAGCACCAGCTTTTTGTGAAGAACTCTAATTGCTATTTTGAGTTCAAGTAATAATATGTCAGTCAACACTATAAAATGATTCATCAGTCGATAGTAAAACTCTCACGACTAAGAGTTAAAAGTCGCATACTCGTAATTCATTTTCTATCTTTGCTAACTTAAATACTTGAATGTCCAATCAGTTATTCAATCTATGTTAATGTAGTCAAATATCAATGAAGAGGCAAATATCAGATTACTTTTGTAAAATAATTCACTTAAATGTTGTTGTATATTACCATTTCAGTTGTATAACAAACTAAATATATTAAATTTTATGTTGTCATTTCCCTTAGATTAATCATTTTCCCATGAAGATCATGGTGTAGATTAATTATATTACTAACGTGACATCCGCTATCTTATAGTGCGAGCAGATCTCATCTTTGTGTAGAAATTAACGAGCTTAAAAAGAAAAATGAGTCTGCACATCGTCACAAAATTGCTTATATTTTATTTCAAGCTTTCCAGTGATATTTGGCTTGTATCCTACTTGCAATCACCTAAGGGCAAGCGGGCAAATTCACTCCTGGTTTAAGTTCTTATTTCAGGAAAACCTAAGTCAATAATAATAATAATAATAATAATAATAATAATAATAATAATAATAATAATAATAATAATAATAATAATAATAATAAATTTAAAATTCTGGGCTTAGTGCATTGGCACAATTCCAGTAATTTTTTTTTTTTTTACTTGTCATGTAAGTTTAGAAGGACTTAATCGCTGTTGTTTTCAATACACGAAGAAAGTGTCAAACTGTAAAATGATATGCTACAGAAAATACCCTACCCAACATCATGTAGTATAGAGCAGAGATGTTCACCGTCTCCAGGGCATCCTCACCCTCAAATTCCCTCACCTTCAAATTCCCGTAAACTAGCTTATGCCCTTATTACATCACACTTCTCAATTAATCTTGTGTACTTTTACATAATTATTAAAGATAATAATGTAAATGAATATAATATTTACATGTTTCTCATGAAAGTTTCCGGATAGGAATAGCGCTACGTTTAGAAGCGAGTGTGCCTCATTGTTGCCCTGAATGAGCTAGAGACATTTTAGATAAACAGTGTCTACATTGTCATGTTTAATTTAAGCGTACTGGCAGACAGACAGTCACTCACGTCATTTAGCAGTAAATGACATAATCTTAACAGTGCTGATATCTGAACAAACACAATCAGTGAGAGAACCAACAGAATGCAGCAGATCAGATGGAAAAAGACTTGATGGACGGACTTTTGTTCATAGATGGCCATTTTCCACTGGGCTCGTGCTCGCATATTTTCGAAATACACAGCCCTAGCCAGAAGGCATTGAAAGCGGGTTACGTTTGGCAACATCGCACGGAAACAAATGAATGCTGAATTGCAGTCTACCCTGTTCCTACTACTACTACTACTTTTAATACTACTACTACTATTACTATTACTACTACTACTACTACTACTACTACTACTACTACTACTACTACTACTACTACTCTTATGGATCTGTATAGTACAGGGGCAAACTTATTTTAATAAAAGACGTATAATGAAAATTTTAAAAAGTAATCGTTAAATCACTTTGAATATTATTGTTATCTTATTTTAACGAAAGAAGTGGTATAAAAAATTTTAGAAATAATAAAAAAATTTCCTTACGCAGGTTTTGAACCCACGCCAAAAACGATTTTTTCTTACTATTATGTTACGCTAGCTCACTCGACTACGAGGGCCGATAGCACCTGGCGTTTACATTATGCTATATGTATGTGATGTGATGTCACCAATAGGATCGCGATATAGACGTCATTTATTTCTCGTACATTGGTGCCAAGCGTAACCTGTTCACAATGCCTTATGGCTAGAGTTCAGTGTATTTCGAAAATACGCTTCGTGCTCACTTCTCTCAACTGAGTTCGCGTTCACTTTTGGCCCTGGCTCATTTATTTCAACTGGGTTCTTGCTCGGGCTCACTTCGGCTGGCGCTCCTTTATTTCAATGAGGTTCCCGTTTGCTTGCTCCCGGGCTCGCGCTTAATTATTAACTAAATAGTTTATTAAGTTTCTGAAAACAAGCAATATGTTCTGAAGTTGATTGAGCAGAGTTTATTTTATTACGTTTCCAACTTCTGTTATTAAGATAGATATTAAGTGGTATGATACGTCCATGAGCACCCGGTTGGTATTGCCTCAGTGTGAGTTTTTTCTCTTATCTCACCCAAAACCAAGTTTTATATACTAAAAGGCACACACACACACACACACACACACGTGTATATATATTGTGTGTTGAGAATTGAGACGAGACGAGATGATAAACGTTATTTCTTGTTTCGTCTCGTCTCATGATCAACACTAGTTTGCACCAAAAGATGTAAACGAAACTCTCCTCAAGTTTTATTTGAACATATTCATGGTGATATTAAGCGTGGAGTAGTTAATGATTTGTTCCATTTTAGGTAATGCGGAGTAAGTTGTACAATGGTATGTTTTGTTTTCTTTGTTTAGGACGTATGTTAAGGAAACAATTCAGCAAATACACTTGAAAATTGAGGATTAGGTCCTAGCGAGGGAGGCCTTCGCGAGGGCTTCCTCGCCCTCAAACGGCGAGGGCGAGCAAGGGCGATGGACAACTCCCTTCGCGAGGGCGAGGAAGAACGAGGGCGAGAGCCAACTGTCACAACGAGCCCGAGGGTGTGCGAGGGCGGAAGAAGTTTCCAGTAAGAGAACGAGGGCGAGCGAGGGCGATGAACAACCATTCTTGCGATGGCAAGGATGAACGAGGGCGAGGGTCAACTTTCACTGCGAGGGTGCGCGAGGGTGATGACAACTCCCTTCGCGAGGGCGAGGTTGCGCCAGAGCGAGGACAAGATTCCAGCACGAGAGCGAGATTGAACGAGGGCGAGGACCAACTTTCACAGTTAGAGCGAGGGTGTGCGAGGGCGAGAAGTTTCCTGCACGAGGGCGAGGGTGAAAGAGGGCGAGGGCCAACTGCCACTTTGAGGGCCAGGATGAGTGAGGTCGGAGTAAAATGAAGGTCTGTGGCATAGTCATCATTTCTAGATTGTCTAAAGAACATTTTTCTTATAGGAAGAAAGGAAGAAAATAGGAAATGCTAAGTCCTACCCATTAGAGAATTCGCAGATTTAAGGGAAATGCACATAATTGTTGGATATTAAATGTAGTTCTGATTAATGGAGTAAGACACTGTAAATAGTTGATTTTTTTGAAGTATACTGACAAGGGAACAACTTATATTGATAGTAGCAAAAATTTTCCTTTGGCAACAATGCTTCAACACTGTGCTTCGTCCGTTATTTTTGTATTTCAGTGATTATATTTGTTTTGTGGTCTCATATTTTGGTTTCAATCGGTTCCAATCGTGTACTGTATGTACTCTTCTACATCAAAGTTTCATAAGTTATATCGTCAAAGTAAATAGATAAGTATCATCTTAGGCCCGAACTTCATCTATGTTGAAAATTTAATCGAAATCGATCGGCTGGTTCGAGAGATTAGGAGTCACAAACATAGTTACTTTCAATATTATAATATAGGTTATTATTATTATTATTATTATTATTATTATTATTATTATTATTATTATTATTATTATTATTATTATTATTATTATTATTATTATTTGCGTACTTTTGAACTTGCATGGCGAAATTACTGCAAAATATGTTCATTTCTATTTTTTTCTCCATTGTATGTTTTTCCTTTATCAGTGGACACGAATTTCTCTCTAGGCCGTCGAATAAATCGATTTCATTGTGCACTTTGGTGCAAATAACGTTACAGGAAGAAGCCGGTTCGTCCCAAAAATCAGGGCTAAAGTAAGTAATATTTTGCTTGTAATTTCAGATGGCATGATGGTGTAGGGGTAACGTAATAGCCTTATGAATAATACAGCTATCTAACACAGGTGCAAATCCTTTTCATGCCAAAGTTAATTCTTTTGCAAAGTGATTGTGAAGAATCAACTTATCATAATGGACAAGCAATACGTAAGAATGTGGAAGCAAACACCTGTATCATGATAGAGACGATTTACGAATGCTGGTTGGGAAAGGGCAACGGAATTACCAGGACATTTCAAAGTCATCATTGATCTCCAGCATATACTTTCCGTGTTATCGTTCACAGAAAGAACCACTACGCCATTTGTTAAACAAAGTAAGGTTAAAGCAATCGGTGCTGTAGTGGTAACGTGCCGACTTCCAAATGGAAAATCTTGGTTCGATTCCCCATCAGGTAGTATGATTTTTTCGAATAAAATAATGGCTGCAGAGGTTTATCTTCTGATGGAGAACTTACAAGGCATCATTGGCGATAGTTCGAGTAAAGAGTATGTGCGTTCTACATCACACACTGCAATGCTAAGTATGTTTCATATTTATATTTGCCCCTCTCTCGCTCTCTCTTGAGGTTTCCCAATCCTATCTTTGCATCTTTCACTTCTCCCCCTCTCTCCCTCACTAACACACACACACACATCATGTTCTAAAGTTAAGACGGAGCAAGAGTCCGATATACCTGGTTTGTAGAATCTAATTAACTGTTAACTTCGGCGTCGTGTTTTTCGTGATCTGGGAATAACATCTCCAGTCCTGATCATCTCTGACAGAAATACTGTTTAAATCCAAGGGAATAAGTAAAATCTCTTTCTCATCTTCTGGGTTACCGAGTCTCAGTCGAATTACCGGGTCACTGCGGATTTGAATCTTCGACCCAGTGGTGGTCTATAACCTAACCAACATCATCCGACTGACACGATGATCCGTTTGAGCTTTTAGCGTGTTCATTCTATCAGTGCAAATTACGTTATATCCGGAAGAGATCAAATCAATGCTGGATGTTCGGAACAGATAAATCTTCGGAAAAGACTAGAAAATGGTAACCTCTTTGGTTATTTGAAAACAAAATTTTATTTATACTAGTTCGACACAAAATGTCTTCCTATGCTATAATTCAATGTTTTTTTCAGGTTGAAATTTACCCTGAATACCCAGATCAGCACGAATAAGATGTATGAGGAACATAAGCTTTTCCTTTCCAACATTTGTAACTTTTCGTTACGATACAGTTTGAACTTTTAATATAGGGTATTTCTGATAGAATAGGATTTAGCAGTAAAATAGAATTGTTCAATTTTCTCTTTCTTTCTTTCTCTTTTCTTTTCTTTTCGTTTTTTTTGTTTAGTTTGCATTAGTAGTCTGAAATCGAAGATATGACCAACGTTATCTACTTGGTATATTAGAATGTATTTTGCAATAGTACGTTTAATGAACACTATCGAATTTGCAATCGAACGACGCGGAAACAAAGCATGTGTGTTATACTTTTGACATTATCCTAGATGTGTCTCGGAGATCTACAGCTCTACTTGAAATTGAGTATGTTATTCATTACGAAAGTGACATAATGAATGTTTAAAGCATCTTCTATATATTCGAATAGTTCTGAAAAAGTATGTAAAAACAAACGTTATTTCTATATTACTGTTGGATTTCTGCAAACGGAACTTTATAATGTTAGGTTCTTTTCTTACTACGTTTGATTTCTACAGTTTTATCTTTTCTCCCTTTTTTCTTCTTCTCTCCTCTTCTCTCTCTCTTTCTCTCTTTCTCTGCCTGATTTCTGAATCTCGGTGTACTACATATCACTTGGTTTAAAATTTTCATTGTGTGTGTTTCAGTTTCTCTATACATCAACCTATGAATCTTGTTTCGTCTCGGTTTTGTTATTTCATTTTATCAAACTAATACATGTCTAGTTTGAAATAAGAATTGCGCTCATGTTGTTAGCTAATTTCAGTATAGCAGAGAAGAAAGGAGGAGAGAGAGGGGGTCTCTTTACCTGACACGATTATGGGATAAAAAGGTGTATATTGGGTGGCCCAACTGCACGGCGTTAGCTGTCGCATTTTTTTTTTTTTTTTTTTGATGCGGAGAATACAATTAATGGAATGTGTAGTGTATCCATCTTCAGAGGCTCCAAAATCTCCATAACATAAAGTGTAAAATTTAATTCATAAGTATTTTACAAAATACTGGCCTTAGGGACTTCTAATTTTGTACACAATTGCCAAAGAGTAATACAACTCAGATGACTGTCACAATTTTGTACCTAATCACTTAGATTAATGAGGTAATCTCTACTGCACGTAAAGAGTCAAAAGACCACTTCCAAAACGCATGAATTATTACAAGTGTCATTCTTTGAAGAACATATGCTGGGAGAGGGATGCATTAAGGCAATTCGAGAAGCGAAAGTCGTGTTTACCACGTCCATTTTCATTATCATTGACACCTTGAGTAGTTTCCCTTCCCACCTCTTACAACTTTACGACAAGAATACCTGAATTTGCTTTTTGGGCCGAAGCTGATGTGATTCATGTAACAAAATACTTCCTACAGCAGTGATAATGATCTTTGAAACCTCAGTATGGAACATATACATCCGACTGCTTTTCTATATCTTTCGTTGCTTGAAACGAACTCCTTCGAAGAAGTGAGTTTCACCTCTGCCACTCACAACTATACAACCAGGGAAAGTCTAAATGTTTCTTATTTGCCTATATCTTTTGTTTTCTGGAATGATAAGTTGCTTTCCATTTTATTATTTATCACAGAAAAGACATAGTATGACATTTATGTAGTTAGAACGGATTAATTGTATGCAGGGCTGGCAAAAATCAAGTACTTTTTTTTTTTAATAACTGGAGTTCGGTTTACCAAAATTCCTTTATACGAGTGGGGACCCAAAAGAAAGAGGATTGAAAGAGCGCCGCTTTTCCTAGCGTAGTCTTCCCACAACGTGGGTCTAGTAGAGATGTTCCCAAATCAGTCGGCCAAGCGGCGTCTGCGTAGGAGGTTAACATTTGATCATATTATTGTCTCTCTCAACTGTTCTCGTTTGCCGCCTGTGAAATCATTTTAGCGGATTCAAAGGAACAAAGAGTATGTTTGAAATTTTACTACTTGGAAAATCGGAAACGAAAACTTAACAAATGGTTCAACAGGCTTTCAAGAAGGAGACTATGAACAGCACACAGTTTTTTGAGTGTATTGGACGCTTTAATTGTCGTGAGGTGAGTGTTGAAGATCATGCTCGTTCTGGGTGCTATTCGTTATTTCGGAACAACGAAAACATTTTTAAAATCGTCCCCCCCAAAAAAACGAGGATTGTCGTTTCATGATCAATAATATTTCTAAACAGACAGGAGTGAGCTTGAGCTCGTGCCAGTGTGAGATTTTGCAAATAAGACGTGGTGCTGCTAAGTTTGTTTCTCGCCTGCGCACACCCAGGATCAAAAACATTCCTTTGTATTTTAGCCAGGACTTGAAAAATCAGATTGAAAGCGATCCAAACTTTTTGACCAGCGTTATGACAGTTTCTGAGAATTAAACAAAGAAAAGTGTTTCTATTGTGTACAAGCTGTAAAAAGAACTTGGCAGAGTGCACTGGACGATATAAGCGATGAAAAATTTCAGAGGTGCCTCAAACAATGGGAAGGAAGACTGGAGAAATGAATCCCATTTTATGGAGAGTACTATGAAGGAGATTGAAAGAATTTCCTAAAGAACTTAATATTATTTTAAGAACAAAAGTCTGGTTTCTTTAGCGCCCCTTCGTGTATTTACCATATCCGTGTGTGCATGCATGTCCGTGTATGTGACAAAAATAAAAAAACTAAAGAACTACTTCATGGATCATCACCAAATTTGGTCAAAATATAGTCATGAATTAGGAATTGAGTTTGTTCTTAAAACAACCTTCTCAAACCAGAAGTTGTTTAAATAAACCATTTACGGTTTGAACATTTTTCCCAATAAATCGAAAACGGCAATACGTACTGAAATCTGATTTTTTGCTTCGTAAGAACATATTTAATTGCTATTATTAACGCTTTACTAGAACCGGTAATGGTTCATTCAACTATAATTTTTGGTTTCAATAAATATTGATCTACATAGAGCAAAACCGCTAAAAGATAGATGAAAGCGTTTCCTCCACTCACGTAGCTCCCAAGAGTCTCATCTCCTCTATTGATCTTGAATTGAAACCGGAAGTCGTTGAAATTAACCACTCACGATTTGAACAGTGATCTCTATAGAACAGGAACGGTAACAGCGAGAAACGGTTTTCTTGCATTGTATTCAGCGTTATAAAAGTAACTACCATATTCTGTCTTAAGCCCATATTCAAACCGTATGTTGTAGAAAATCAACCACTTCCGGTTTTAACGTTGGAAACTATAGAATTAAAACTGTAGTAGATAACACGAAGCGGTTTTCTTCAATCAATTAGGCGTCCCAAGAATACATTTCTTTAGTCTAATCTCTACTAAAACTAGAAGTGGTAAAACTCTACTACTATTTTCGGTTTCAATATTAATTGTGAAAACATTGCATCACAGAAACCACACTGCTACTTGTTTTTTGATTATTATTATTATTATTATTATTATTATTATTATTATTATTATTATTATTATTTTATTATTTGTTACTTTGTGGGGTAGCCGTGGGCTGTATTTTTAAGAACTCAAACTCGAGGCCATACGCAAACTAGTACGATTTTCCAGTAGAGCACAAATTATTTACCACTCATCCCATTGAAGCATATGTTCAAGCTTGACGAAGTCAAACCGAATAGCGCGTCTGAACAAGGGATTGTGAATTAAGAAAACTAATAGACAGGAATTTTGCATTAAATTAAACCTACTTTAGATTTGTAATAAGGGAGAAGAAATCGTAAACATCTGAGAGGTTATTTGCTTCACATGGTTACAGTTAAGAAATAAATAAGAGACTAAGATAGGTTGGGTTAGAGCCTCAGTTGGGATAAACCGCGAAGTATAAAACCTTCTCTCATGCTATTTGGTGCTAACCAATTAGGTTATATAATGTCCAATAAAATTCATAAGCGCTTGCACACTTTTGTAATAAAAAGTCTTGATTCTGAGGGAAAAGAGTTAGTTAACCTTTGACTTCAATTTGGACCAGTTTGCGGTCACTTCTTAGGATTGATACCGAGTTTAGTCGAATTAGCATCCTCAAGTTGCAGTTATTCCTTTAAAAAAGCAAGGGCCATAGCTACAACACTTCTACTTTATTTAAATTACATGCGTATATAAATAAGTTTTTTGCCCGTTCTTATATAACAGCGGGGTTATGAATGACAGGATCTACAGCCTAAAGTGGGATATAAATCACTACTCGGTTTGCATCCGAGAGAAATCGTCCTATAGCTGAGCTCAAACCCGGATCCCGTGATCGAAAAGGTCACAATTCTACAGACTCATCCACGGAGGACACCGGATGAAATGGGATATTCCATGTGAAATCAACCAATGAAATGAAAAAATCTGACCTGACCATCTTAGATTTTTGTAAAAATTGGTGCACTGCTTTATTACAGAGGGAAATGAAAAATTACCAAATATTACCCCTGTCCTCCTGAAAGTGACCCCATACAGTGTGTTCAAAAATTTCAAAAAGGGTTTTTTTTTTTACCGTTACAGTGATTATCAAAAATTGTCATAAAATAGTTAGTATGTGCTCTAGAGACATAGAAACAAACACCAATGAAAAGCTTAAGGATCGCTCTACAAATTTACTAAATTGGCGTAACCTGCACAATAAAAATAACACTTCAAAATTTGAAAGTAAATTTTGAATTTGGAATTTAGAACAGAAATGTTCCTATGAATTAGTTCAAAATTGTCCAGATTATAATCTTATATGTGTATTAAAACACCACAAACTTGCATTTTGGGCACTCAATGAGATCCGATACAAAATTCAACATAAACTAAACATTACAAGATATTGACCATGTGAATATTTGAGTTCAGATCGGTTACCATTTGCCTGTAGCTTTTTACCTGCAGAAACCAAGGAATTTATATTCAACTTTAATTTGTTTCTTGATGTATTCATTTGAGTTTACACAATTATCCAACTTTCGAGTTATTTAAACAGGTATTACTTTCCTAACAGTACTCAATACAGGTCATTATTCTTGTTAGTCAGTATGGATGTTTCTAAATATACCTAGGTATATTGGTAACATTGATACATGTTATTTTCATTCCTTTGTTTCAGGATTGTTGTTACAGACATGTAGAAGTGTACCATTGAAGAAGGAAAACGAATTTATTGACTAATTTTTTGTGCTGAAAGTGTGTGAAGTGATTGTTAACAGTGCCACAGTATTTCATAACACATTTGATACAAGTGAAACATAGAGAGAAACATACAAGAGAAAGTGAAACATATATCTAATGTTGCCACGAGTCGAGACATTTCTCGTGTCTCGCTTCGTATCGTCTCGTAAACGAGACGGGACAGAACCCTTTTAGACGAGACAGACTACTTGTCCCGTCTCGAAAACGAGAAGAGACACGAGACGGGACAGCATGTCCCGTGAAATGTCTCGTCTCGTGTCTCGAAAATGAAAACGCTGGCGGGAATGGCCAAGATTGAAATTGCCAGTGGTCATATAGATTGCAAAAGGAAAATTCCCTTTGTGAGAAAACATGTTGAAAAGCCTTCATAGAAAAGTGTCCTCTGTCTATTGAATGAAACAATCCTGATACATGAGCTTCCAGGAATATCATCCTTAATGTCTTGTCCCCAATTCCCCTTCCTGTAAACTGAGAAATTCTCTTTTTTTTATTTCTGGTTGGAATGATGACAAACAAAATCAAAGACAGGGAAGATTTTTACAAGGTCAAGAAACCGAACTACCACCACCATCTATTCAATTTGAAAACTGGGTAAGATCTACACTCATTACAGGCTGTAGTTGAAAGTTCTGGCTGAGATGGCGGAAGAGAACAGAACAGACTACACTTGTCTTTATTCTCTGGTGGCGGTATTCTTTTTGCTATATGAACCGAAAACGGCAATTGAAGTATGTCATCTTGCAACTAAAATTTGGTCTTCTCTCTCTCTCTCTGTCTCTCTCTCTCTCACACACACATACACATAAAAACATACTTTTACCATTTTACCGATCACTCGCTTATTATACAGCAGTCATGTTGTAAAATTCACCTCTTCGTTTAGAAGGCGGGCGAAGGACAAAGAAAGCAAATATATTATCGACGAACCCTTCAAATTGTTTGCTTTCAGCAAATTTATGATACTAACAATTCACTTTAGGTGAAGAGATTTTACAGGGGGACCTTCGTTTTGTTACGCGGAAATGTTTGATCTGACTAGAGTGCGAAATTGCCCTCTGCTTCTATGTTGAGAGGAGGGGAATACTTCCCTTTCCTAGTGAATAATATTCATTAGAACCTGAATTATCTTCAGAAATTGTTTCTTACAGGCATATAAAACCTCTCGAACTTGATAAGTTTAAAGAACATTTGGTATAATATTCATGGAACTCCGTTAAAAGCAGAAAATATCATGAGAATAATCAAAATTCGAACATTGGAGAACATAATTAACAGAAAAAAATAGGATACTCAAACCATTTTTTTAAACTTGCTATAAAATGTATATCCTATATTTTTAATAATTCCTTACTCCCATGAAAGTATCCTGGGATATTCTCTCCAATTTTTTCAGACTGAAATCCTTTTATCACGTACGATTTCGCCCCCTGACACAATACGAAAAAACAAATGCTGTTAAAATCCATGCACATGACCCTTCCAGGACTCAACCCGGGGCCTTCAAGCCATGGTCTATCGCCGCAGACCGCTCGGCATGGTATGAAGATGTACGTTGAATGATTGCGAATAGATCACGACAATATAAGAAACTTTAATCCAAAATGGCCAACCAAAAATCTACTTTTTTTAGCCACTCGCTAATCTGGGTGTACTGTCATGAGTTTGTTACACAAACGGGGCAACCACCGCATAGTAGCACACACCCCGCGGTTATGGGAACAGATTTGAAGTATGGAGGTGAAGACTGGCCCCAAGCATTCTTTGGGCAATTTCTTGTATATTCGTGTATTGAAACTGGTGAAACCAATTTCAATATTTCAGAATGTAAAAAAAAGCCAGGGTCGAGAAGCCTCACACAACTAACAGCAGAGATATATTATCTTGTAAATTATTTGTCCTTGCCTTGTGAGCTTATTTGAATTTATTTTTAAAACCTTTAGGCAACTTTGGCCGAATGGATTATGATGGGAAAATTAGTGGAATGAAGAAGGTGGTAGGATACTAGACAACTTCGAGAAAACACACACACTCGAAAAATGAAATGAAATGAAATGAAGTCTTTGAGTTTTACGTCCCACAGTTATGCCGGTTAGGCTAAAGGAGACAGTGATGATGAGTAATGAATGAAATGGTGGAATGAAGAAAGTGGGAGGAAACGGGAGAACCCCTAGAAAACCCACGCACACGGTGTTTGTCCACCACAAAGTTCACTTGGCGGGGCTGGGATCGTATCCGAGACCCCAAGCACCAGAGGTGAACGCTCTACCACTGAGCCACCGCGGTCCCCACACACATTCAATGTTTGTCCATCACAAAACTCACATCGAACTAACCGAGATCGAACCGACTACCACATACACTAGAGGTGAAGGCTTCACAGTGTAGCTACCGTGACATTTCTTGTCTTGTGTGTTCTGGGTAATACTTGTAACTTAGTTGTATCTTGATTAGCATGATGCAGCCTGCTACATTTTACTTTCGTTCCCATAGTATACTGCTATATTTTTTTACGAGACGAGACAAAAACGAGACAAAGGAGACGAGACGGGACAGAACCTCTCGAGACGAGACACGAGACGGGACGAGCACATTTTTTCGAGACGAGGCACGATACGAGACATGCTTTGCACCAGACGAGACGAGACAGCCTGAAGTCTCGTCTCGTCTCGTCTCGTGGCAACACTACATATATATCTTTCTTTCATAGTAAATTATTTTTCCTATTTCAATGGTGCACTTTCACATGTCTGTAACAGCAATCCTGAAAGATAGGAATTAAAATAATATGTATCAATGCTACCAATATATATTTGGAAACATCCATACTGACTGACAGCAGTAATGACCTGTATTGAGTACTGTTAGGAAACGTAATACCTGTCTAGATAACTCGAAAGTTGGATAATTGTGTAAATTGAACTGAATACATAAAGAAACAAATATAAAGTTGAATATAAATTCATTTGATGCTGCAGGTAAATATATACAGGCAAATGGTTATCGATCTGAACCCAGATATTCACATGTTCAATATCTTGCAATGTTTGGTTTAGGTTGAATTTTGAATCGGATCCCATTGAGTGCCCAAAATGCAACTTTTTGGTGTTTTAGTACACATATGAGGAACGTTTTTTTCAAAACTCGATAGAGCACAAAACTTTTTTTTTTTTGCAACAATTGAGTTTTTGTTCATGTTGAACATAATCTCTATCTAGTTCTGACAAAACGCTCATGATTTAGTATTCTATACACATGTCACATTTCGATATCTGTCAATTCTGATTTCACAGTTCAATTGGTAGCGTATAATCACCAGAATAAAGCATACCTCTGTTTCTCAAAACTTTCTGTATCGAGTTTTCAAAAAACGGTCCTCATATGAGACAATTTTGGACAATCTGGACAATTTTGAACGAATTCGCAGGGACATTTGTGTGCGAAATTCAAAGTTCAAATTTTACTTTGAAATTTTGAAATATTATTTTTTATTGTACAGTTTTTTTTCAATATAGTACAACTTGTCGAGCTATCTTTAAGCTTTTTATGGTGTTTGTTCCATGTCTCTAGAGCACAAATTAACCATTTTATGACAATTTTTGTTAAGGCGAGAATGTCCCTGCCTTATTATTAGTGAAACATTTCTTTATGAAGAATGAATAGAATGACGTGTACTCTTTCTTTGAAAGGTTTCTCCTTAGAGAACACGAGGAAGAGGAAAGACGTATGTGTGCAACAAGCAGTGGTGAGTAGGGTATGAATGTATGTTCTGCAGACACTTTTCCCCTCCCAATATTTTTCGACCAAGACACAAGAAAACACAGAACATTTAACATAAGGTTCAACTAACTATACATAGCGCAAAGTATATAGATGAGAAGCGTGAATAAGATAGAATATTTTAAGCCAACACACATGATGTTGAGAAAGAAGTAAACAATCTACACCTGGATAAAAAAAATCACTAAATCTAGTTACAAAATTACAAATAAATCACTAAATCTAGTTACAAAATTATAAATAAATCACTAAATTTAGTTACAAAATTACAAATAAATCACTAAATCTAGTTACAAAGTTACAAAAAATCACTAAATCTAGTTACAAATTTAAAAAATCACTAAATCTAGTTACAAAAATGAAAAATCACTAAATTTAGTTTAAAAAATCACTAAATCTGGTTATAATCGGTTTTGGCTTCAAAAAATCACTAAATCTGGTTACAAAAAATCGCTAAATCTAATTACAAAAATGAAAAATCACTAAATCTGGTAACAAAAAATCGCTAAATCTAGTTAAAAAAATGAAAAATCACTAAATCTGGTTACAAAAAATCACTAAATATCTTATAACCGGTTTTGACTTCAAAAAATCACTAAATCTGGTTACAAGAAATCACTAAATCTAGTTACACATTTAAAAAATCACTAAATCTAGTTACAAAAACAATTTTATGACTTAAAAATATCATAAAGTTAATTAAATTTTACTTAAAACTAAACTATACATAATTACTCACTAACACCTATCAACTACACTACACATAATTACATTTTAACTATATCTTATAATGCCCCCAAGCTAATGTACTTACACCACCCCCTAGTATATATCTTTTGTCATCACTTGAATCTAATGTTAACTTATTTACAGCTATGGTATACACATCATGCTTACAACTTCGAATTAGATTTATATTTTTGTATGTTTTCGTATCATTGAATAGGGTTCGCTTATAATCATTAAATTGTAACTCTATTGCTACTACACATTTCGTTATTCCTTTTGCTTTTTCTTCTCTTTATTTTCAACTTTAAAGGCATACATCTTTAATCTTAACCCAATAAACTCTGTCATTATTTTACCATTGTTTTCATCCTTCATCTTTCCTAGTACTTTTTTGTTTACTAGTGGTATTCCATATTGATTATCCTTTCCATATTCACTTGTATCAAATAGATCAACCATTTCCTTTAAGTCTTTGTAGCAGTCATCTGTATCAATTTCATATATAAAACTACCAGTATCCATGTAACATAAGCCTATATCAATATCATATTTAGGTTTCATAATCTTGTAATGGAAGTCATACATTAATAGTTTTGACAAATGTAGCACACTCATACCAACATATATAGGTTTGTTGAAGGTCAAATTCTCTTTTTTCATATGTATCGCACACAAATTTTCAGTAAATATTGTTCTGTAATCAAAGTTCGGTTTCGCTATTAACTTTCCCACCCTCATTGGATCACATTCTAAGGTAATAATGGTCTCTTTCTAATGTTTTCCATTGTTTTACCAAATACGCTATTTTTCATTAACTTGTAAAAATCTTTCTCGAAATCATTCTTAGCTCTTGTTCTCATATTTGTATTTAGATCAATATATTCCTTTAACCAGTTTGATTGATTGAACACCAATACTCTATGAATTTTCTTTAGAATCATACCAAGTGACATATATAGTTTTAAGTTTCTGTAGTGAATAACATATCTTTCTTTCTTGTAAAGCGTTGTTAATAATTTTGAATGTTTCGATCCTGGTGGAAACATTTTCTGGAGCTAATGGTAGATCTGAGTGTTTATTTTGTAAGTATTCTGGATATTCTAAATCAACTTCTAATATGTAGCCAGTTTCTGAATCATCTGGAATATTCATTATGTTTATGTAAGGTTGAATCCATTTAAAGTCTTTGTAAGGCATGTATTGACTCATAGCCCATCCATATAAATTGTTTGCATCTAGATAAGCTAAATACTTTGAAGGCTCGTCTTTGTTATAACTTTTCATATACTTATTATTTGCTTTTACATATCTCTTACTACATTGTGAAACTCCACCTCTTATACCTTTCTCTATCATTAATATTTTGTCATAATCAGTTAACATTTCTAGTTTGATCTTAGTCATCTTTAACATTGAATCCCACGATAAACCAGGAGCAGTGAAAAACCAAGCAGGATCTAAACCATATGCTTTTAAACACACATCTCTAAAACTTTCAAATACATCAGCTAATATTAATACATCTGTCTTGTTATAAAGTTCTGTATATTCACCTAGATTTTTAATATTGAATGACTTCCAAACATTTTTCGCATGCTCATAATCTTCATCACAGATGTGGGTTTTAGTAAGTTTATTAAAGAACATTTCTTTTGAAGGTAGTTTTGTTTCTTCTAATCTTTCAATTGAGTCAATATAATCATATGGGTACACACCTTTTTTAATTACTAAATCTAATAAATCATTAGGGAAATACTTTGACGTTTCTCTATATTGTTCTTTTGTAAGGTTATTTGCTAGTTCTGCTAAACTCCTTGACATAAACCTAAATGAATTTAAAAATCGTAAATTAATCCCATTCTTTTTATCAACTTTCACATATTTCGAGTATGTTATATATTTTTCTTCATTGTTTGCAATTAGTTTTATTTCACTCTTATCATAAGCAAGTTCTTTAACAAACAGGTGAGTATCATAACCACTTAAGTTGTGAATAAATACTGGAATAAAATTAGGATTTCGATAGCTTAAGTTACAATAATTGTGAGCTGCACCTCTAAACTTTCCAGTTAAATGATCATGATCTCTTACTTTTGCTTTATTTTTATTTATCTTATACAAACATTTTTTTAAGTCATGCTTCCATCCTTTTATCTTTTCACTCATATCATCTCTATCCTTATAGAACTGTATTTTCCCCTTTAATATATTTATTTTTTTCTCAACAGCTGGTGGTAAGTCATCCAAGTTTTTCTCACATATATGACAAGTATCCGAACTGTTGTAAGCTTCTATTTCCTCCTTACTAAGCGGGGTCATATCAACTACCCTGTTATATATTTCCATAATTTCTATTGCTTCTTTTTGAAACATTTCAATAAATACTTTTGCGGCATCTGGACATATATAACTAACAGGACTTTTATAATCTCCATTTGAATATTTAACATAGTAACAAAAACTCATTGGCTCATGCTTTTGATATTTTACTGTTTTACTACAATTATGCTCTATTTTTAACTTACATAAGATACATTCAAAGTCAGCAAATATGACAAATGGAACTCTTAATGATCGATTATAGTTTTGAAACTCTATTTGATTGTCGTATGGTTTTGGAAGTTCTATTCTAACAGCCTCATGTTCTTTACAATATAGCTCATGGTCTTGCAACTGCTTCTCATTTCGAAAGTGTCTTGTTAAACATCTATCACAAAAGTATAACTTCTCAGTATGTTTTGTCACTTGACTTCTTATTAATCGTGATAAGTCTTTTATCCAACAAAAATGACTGTTTTTTTCATCTTTTACATATAATAAATTGATATGAGTTTCCTGCTTATTTTTTGTGATTCGAATTGGATATACAATATAGTTTTTGTCATAGCTGTAAACATTGATGGAAATATTACTTCTTTCAAATTTCGGAATATCTTTTAATTGTACTGGAAATTCAATGTTATCACAATACTCCCTTTGCAACTTATTAAGAAGTTGTTTACAATGTGAAGGTCTTTGGTACTGAGAACATCTGCCTATAGGTTTTAAATAGCTTGCAATTGAATACAAGAAATATTTATTGTCTTTATTTTTAATATTAATCACTGCTTTCTTATCTTTAATTGGTTTAGGAAGTTCAATATAGGAAGAAGCTCTTAATGGTACATACTTGTTTAATCTGATTTGTAAATATTTAATTTGATGCAATGTCCATCCTGATTTTCTAGCTTCAAATTCTTCCATTTCTCTACATAGTTTTTGTTTTGCATGATGTATATATTCATTTAAGTCAGTTGATTCTAATATTCTCTCGTTCGATGTTTTGAAATTGCGTTCTTGTATTTCTTTATATTTTATATAATCACAAATGAAAACAAGGTGTACTTTAACTGGATGAAATTTTAATTCTTGTTTAATTTTGTTAATAGCAACTCTCCCACTTGTATCTAAAAATTTTATTGGGTCTTTATATCCTCCTGTGTTTTCAACTTTAATAGTTTGTAAACGCTTCTTTAATGCGGTTTCCTCTAATTCTACTTTTATAGGTATACGTGTTGGTTTTGATTCTTCAATCACAGCATCTTCAAATGGAAATATCCTTTTTAATTGTTTACTTTTTACTTTTGGTTCTTGTTGTCCTAGCTTTGTATTTTGAAAAATGTCTTTATTATTTTTCTTGTTTAGTTTTCTTATAAGTTTATCTTTTCTTAACGTTCTATAATTTTGTATATTTAATTTTCTCGCTTCTTGTTTAAGCTGTGTAAGTCTTAACGTTCTATAATTTTGTTCTTATAACGTTCTATAGTTTAACGTTATATATTATTATGTATATAGAAATAGAAAATTAAGGTGAAAACGAATCAAGTGATGATGATGATAATGTTAAAAGTATAGTCTTAGGTAGTGATAAATTTTAATTATTTTGTTGATTTTCTATACAATAAATAATGATGATGTATTGTGTTAAGTGTAAGAAATTGACAGATACGGAGAAAGATACAATTAGAATTGAACAAACAAAGAATGGAAGATATCTAAAGAAAGGTATTTGTTCTGTATGTGGTGTTACTGAAACTCAATTCGTTAAAAAGAATGATTGACTATATGATGGTAAAGGTGTTAGAGAAGAGATTATAGAAGAAATTAAGAAATTAACAAAGTAAGTCTTAACGTTCTAAAATTTTGTTCTTATTACGTTCTATAGTTATAACGTTCTATAATTTTGTTCTAACGTTCTATAGTTTTCTTATAAGTTGATCTTTTCTTAACGTTCTATAATTTTGTATATTTAATTTTCTCGCTTCTTGTTCAAGTCACTATAGTTATCCACATTGTGGAATGGTATTTGTATAAGGTTGTCATGTTCAATATGTTTGTCAATAAGTTCTGCTTTTCATAATCGGGAATAACCTTTTATCCCCTTCTCCTTACATCATCGCCTTAACTCCACTACAGTAAATCTAATATAATTGCTCATCTTTTAATATATAGAAAATCCTACTACTCAACTTTTTATCTTCGCCGGATTATTTATTTTTATTTTTGTACTATTTTTACTTCCACTTATCCTAATACAACACTTAACATTGTACACTCCTGCCATTCTCTACATATTACGCGTTGTATTAGAACTCAACTTTCATGGGAATAACCCATCAAAGTTACATATACGCATATTAAATTAAATCATTTTTGTAAACTTACTCATCATCGTCATAATCATCACTACCATATTTATATTCATCATCACTATTCAAATCAGATGTTTTTTGTTGCATTATTAATAATTCTTCTTCCTTTAACAGTATTTGTTTCTCTAATAGTGCTGCTAAGAGTTTAAGATCATGATGAATGAGTTTAAGTCTATCATGTAATAAATCAAATTCTTTCTCCATATTTATTATATAAAAAACCAACAAAAATGAGAGAATATTTCGGAAAGCCAAGACTTATCAGAAGACTTTATAAGAGAATTTGCAGATAGAGTTGATTGGAAAGAAGTATCGTTAAATCAAAACCTATCTGAAGAATTTATTAATGAGTTTATAGACAAAGTTGATTTTGTTGCTATATCTTATGGAAGCAAACTCTCTGAAGCCTTTATACGAAAACATGCAGATAGAGTTGATTGGTGGAGCTTATGTAGGACTCAGCAATTATCAGAAAACCTTATAAGAGATTACGCTGACAAAGTAGATTGGGAAATGACTTCGATGTTTCAAAATTTAACAGAAGGATTTATTGCAGAGTTCAAAGACCGCGTTTATTGGGATAACATTTCAATTTTTCAAGACTTCTCTGCACAGTTTATATATTTATTTAGACATTTTGTGGATTGGAGAGTTGAAATAAGAAAATACCGTAATAATGCTGATTTAGGTAGTATATTGAATTTAGCATTCGATGTTACAGCACATGGTTTTTTTAATGTTTAACTAATTACATTTTATGACTATTATATAAAAGTCGTAACATTAATTATTAATTACCTTTAATCTGTTCGAGCGTTTTATGGTTATTATTCCATAAAAGACAACATTTATATTTACATTACAACATTACTTTTATCTATCCAGCTATTATGCGAATCATCAAAACCTAGCCATTTAACATATACTTTATCACCTTTCTTTCCTAACATTTTTTCCACCAAGTATTCATCTTTATGTTTCGTCTTTAATAGTTCTAGTTCGTAAAATCTACCTTGTAAATCCTCTTCTTCTAAATCTTTAATTCTATATGTAGGTGGATAAGATGGAATAACTTCACTAATAACAAATACTACTGTTGACCAATTAGGTGTATATCCTTTCTCAAATAACCCTTTCGACTTACTTATACGAACATGATCACCTAATTTGTATTTGGGTTTAACACGCTTATATTCTTTTTTATATATTTTCTCCAATATTGTTCGCTCATTCTTCTTATTAACTTCTATAGGCTTTAAACCAATTGTTCTATGTACTCTGTTATTATACTCACTAACCATTGTTGGTAATATCTCCATCCATTTATAATTTCCTTGTGTTGTGAACTTTTCCACATGTTTTGTTTAAGTGTTCTATTAAATCTCTCAACAACAGAAGCTTTCTTAGCACTATAGGTTGAGTAATGATTAATCTTATTTTCCTCCATCAACTTGTTAAACACTTTATTGTAGAACTCTTTACCTTGATCAGTTTGTAAGTTACTAGGTTTTCTCGTTCTTAATATGGATTCGAATGCTTCTGTAACATTCTTACCACTCTTGTCTTTAACAGGAACAGCAAACGCATATTTCGAAAACACATCTATAATCTTTAGCAGATACTTATAGCCTTTATTTAATTTGGAAACACCTTTTAATACTCCACTGTCCATTTCTACAAGATCAGCTTGCCAAAGATCGTCGAAACCTTTTATAACTACACTTAATCTGTTAAAGTTTTTTCTAGATGGTTTGTTAATTTCTTCTATAATCTCTTCTCTAACACCTTTACCATCATATAGTCAATTATTCTTTTTAACGAATTGAGTTTTAGTAACACCACATACAGAACAAATACCTTTCTTTAGATATCTTCCATTCTTTGTTTGTTCAATTCTAATGGTATCTTTCTCCGTATCTGTCAATTTCTTACACTTAACACAATACATCATCATTATTTATTGTATAGAAAATCAACAAAATAATTAAAATTTATCACTACCTAAGACTATACTTTTAACATTATCATCATCATCACTTGATTCGTTTTCACCTTCATTTTCTATTTCTATATACATAATAAGCAATAATAATTTGCCTTCTTTCAATTCAGAATCTTTGGATGGTCTAATTGTTAACTGATCATTTATATTAAAGTGTAATGGAAAACTTTCAACTAAAGAATCATTTAAAAATAAGCCTATAAGATGTTTATTAAGACTCGATTCTATATGCATTAACCTACCTCTATAAATAAATTTGTAGGCGGCAGCTAAATTATATACAAAAAAGGCTGGTTTCCCAAGATCATCTTCTGCCAATCGACATGGAAATTCAACAATTTCTTTTCTTGTAAGTAAATTAAACTCTTCTTTCACTGATTCAAGCTGTTCTAATGTTATAACATCTTGTTTATCGATAGCATTAGATACATTAACCAATCTTTTGTTCTTAAAATCAACCCAGGATGTGTAATTTGATGTAAAAACTTCTCTAGATTCTTCCATTATACTTTTTGACATTACCAAAAATATCCATATTTATTATATAGCAAACGTCTTTAGGAAAGCTCTCTTTCTATGTACATTATAACAAACAATAATTGACCTTCTTCCATAGCTGAATATTTAGTTGGTTTAATTGTAATTATATCGTTCTTGTTAAAGCTAAAGGGTAAATTTTCAATCAAAGTATCACCCAAATATACCTCTAGAAAGTATTTATCCAAACTTAATTCCATGTGCATTATTTTCCCATTATAGAGAAATTTGTAACCACTAGAAAGATTAAATATTCTAAAGATTGGCTCCTTAACGCTTTTAGCTCTTAATCGACATAAAAAGAGTATAGTTTCTTTTTGCATAATCAATTTAGTAGTATCCATCCTAATCTTCTGAAAATCTTCTTTCTTTATGTATGTGTCTTGTAACGTTTCTAATGCATCTTCAAATCGTTTTCTATCGTTCTCTAATTGAGCTTCCATTGACCTAAGTTGACTAACGCTAACAACATCATTTAAATTCTCCAACAATTTTAATTTCTCTTCACTAATATCAACATTATCTTTTCTATCTTTAACATTACCAAATATATCCATACTCATTTATTATATAGAAAATGCCCATCCTAATTTTTCAAAACATTTCTTCAACATCTCTATTTGTTTAGGTGAATGTTTAAAACCAATATCAACATGAACATCATACTTTTTCAACAGATAGTACAATACACATTTTAAGTTAATAAAAAATGCTCTTTTCGGATACAGTTCTTTAAAGGTTTCGTATAAGTTTTTGAAGTCGTTTATAAGTGTTTCTTCCATATGTCGTAAGTTTAATGGTTTTTGATCGGTAACGTGATAGTGTATTAAATAGACATCATCATGATATTTTGTGTATTTGTTTTTCTTTAGTACTTCTAAAACATCTTTTATTGATATTAAATCTTTTGATATATCCTTAAATTCATCATTTAACACCTTGAACACATCTTCGGGAATAATTCTATCCTGTAAAGCTTGCAAACGAGATAACTAACTTAAATCTTTTTGTAGCATCATACTATGATTTTCTTGCATAACCAGCTCTCATTCCTTCATTAGTACTGAAAACGCTACTATTCGCTACAGAACTATAATCACAAATGTAACTGCTCATACCTTTTGTTAATGACTTACTACCACAATAACTGCATTTTAATGGTCTGGTGTTATAATTTGATAACATGTCCTTTAAGGTAATTATTGGATATAACTTACCCAACTCTTCTTCCGTATACAAAAATTTAGGTATTAACATTTTCCATAACTGAATAACTGTATATGCGTTGTTTTTATTTTTTAAGTCTATCTTACTAACATCCCGAAAATACCAATTAAAATTAAATTTAACTAGTGCATCTAGTTCATCCTCATGCTTCTAAAATAATCTAAAAATCTATTGTGTATAGCTTCCATATTTATCTTAAAACAAAACTTTTATGCATATACCATAAAAGCACTTAAACCTAATCATTTTTAATCATATACATAACATCACTAAAAGAATACCCTTGATTTAGAAGATTTAAAACCTTAATACAAAGATGACCACATATAACTGAATTAAAGTCTTGTATTCGTTCGCCATTGTAAAATAAGTTCTTGGTACCAAGATATTGTACTAGTTGTTTAGGAGGAACACCACCATAAGAATCGAACACGTACTTTATGGCATTATCTTTCCAATAGCATATCCAATGAGTACCAATGTTTTCTGATTTATCAAGGTTAACTACACCACACTCATTTACATAGGGTTTTTGTGGAAGTTCGTCACTCATAAATACACCTCTAAATCGTTCTATCTTTAATTCTTTAACCAACCTCTCTATATCAAAGTTGGTCAATGGTTTTAGTTTTTTGACTTCTTTGGTTTACCTGCTCCCTGCTTTTCTTCCATAGCCATATTGTGCCTTTTTTGTTTTTTAAGTTCTTGTTTATTCTTCTTAGCATCCATTTTAGTAATCGCTGCTGCATCACCTGCTAATGAGCCAACTGCTCCTAAGGCTGCTAAAATGGCCGGAATTTAAAGATAAAACCACCCATATGCTCTTTCTTAATCTTTTTCATTTGTGCAGTAGTTGAAGTTAAATCCATTCCTTTACCTTCTTTAATTTTCTTAGATTTATCACTAAGTTGTTTCTTTGTTAATACATGATCGATATTTAAATCCTTTAGTTCGTTATAAGGAATACTAAACATACAACCTTTAATAGAACACATCTTCCTATTTATTTAAGAGAAAATCTTAGTTTGTAAAAGTACAGTTGTTGTGGCTCCACCAAAATCAATTAAGGAATCATTCTCATCTGTTATCCTTATCTCAAAATTGTCAACCTTCTCTTTAGATATAGGGAAAAATAATGGATAAGTAGGCTCATAAATAATACTATGTTTAAACTCAGCATCTGTTTTAAATGATGCTATAATCACTGTTTCTCTATGTGTGTACTCAGTATCTTTAACAAACATACCATCTGCTATATTACAGTGAACGTTAATTGTATCAAATGGGTGAAGCTTTGGTGGCTTATCTCCAACATGTTCTTTGTTTTTAGCCAAGTTTTTATCACTAAAACCTAATACAGTATTAATGGTATCTAAGGTTATATCACACGATACGCTAAATATTTTAACTATTTTTCTCAATGTCCTCAGTAAATTTAAGATTTTTAAAAGCATCGGCTTTGTATGGAAGAATTGATTTAATATGTTCTTTTAACTCTTTTAAACTATATTGTCCAGTTTGAACTATGAGTTGTTTTGTAAGTTTAGGATGAAGGTTACTGCAAAATGTTAATTTATTATTTTTCTCTGTAATGTTTGGTGTTAAGTATGTTGTGTAAAACCCAACTAGTCCTATATTACATAGTTGCTACTGTTCTTTAATTCGTAATGGAGTTTCTTCTTTAAAACAGAAGTATCACTCGTTAACCTAAATAACTTAGACATTTATTATAGAATAAATAAACGAGTTTGATTTACCTAAAGATATTCCAAGAGAGAAAGTAATCAAGTTAATAGAAGATATCATTCAAAAGTTAGAATACAGTTTAAAGAAGAAAAAGAGAAAACTACGAATTGTTAAATATGCATACTACACTTTGATTACGTTATCAGTTATACTTTCTGCAACAACTGGGTTTATTAATATTTTTGTACCTGTAACAATTTACTCAATATTAACAACGTCTCTTGCAACTGGAAGTGCTATTATAAGAGGTTTGTCTTCTAAGTTAAACATAAGCAAAAGAAAAGATGAATATAAAACCATTATCGCTTGTATTAACTCATTTAAAGAACAGTTACAGATGATAATAACATTCAATGGTGAAATGGATAACGAATATATAAAAGATACGTTGCATAAGATCAGAGAACAACTTAAAGATACAAGGACCTAGCAATTTATTGAGTCTGAGTCAAAATTTTCTCTATAATAAATGAGTAAGAAAACTATTAATTGGGAAGTAAAAGAGATGATAAAAGAACAACAGTTAAGAAAAGAAATGGAGAGCTTATACCTGATGATATTCGATGTCTTATTGTGGGTCCATCTGGGTGTGGTAAAACTTTTTTGTTATTTAATTTTTTATTACAGCCAGGTTGGTTAAACAATAATTACTTCTATATATATTCTAAAAGCATGAATCAGCCAATGTACGTGCAATTAAAAGATCGATTTGAAAAAGCAGAACTAAAGTTCAATATACAAATAGCAACGTTCTTAAGCGGTAATGATTCTATTGTACCTATTGATGAATGTGAAAATACTCTATAGTTGTGTTTGACGATTACATTTCAGAGAATCAAGATACTGTTAGAAATTACTTTACAAGAGGTAGGCATAGACATTTAGACTGTTTCTATCTTGCACAGACATTCAAAAGTACCTAAACAGCTTATAAGAGATAACGTTAACTTCTTATGCATACTCAGACAAGATGATACTAATCTTAAACATGTGTATAATGAGTTTGTTGGAGGAGATATGTCTTATGATAAATTTAAAGAGATATGTTCAAAATGTTGGCAAGAAGATTATGGTTTTATAGTAATTGATATGACAAGGAAGGTAAACAATGGTAAGTATAGGAACAAAATAAAACACTTTATAAACGTTTGACGTTTTTTGATGTTTTACGTTTTAACGTTTAACGTTTTTCACGTTTATTGACGTTTATTGACGTTTGTTCGTATTTTATATAATAAATGGATAAGAAAGAAATTAATAAGAATATCAACTTAAAGGAGTTCTTGATAAAGGGCTTCAAATCTTGGAAGAAATAAAGAGCAGGTATATATGATAAATTTAAGACACAAGAGCAACCTGTAATTGATGCTATTCAAAATTTAGGAAGTGAAATCAAAGAAGTAGCAGTACAAAATAAAAATCTAATAACTGAACTTGTTCCAGTTGTACATAAGACGGCTTCAATAGATTCCTAGTCTACTAGAAACACCTAAAAAGATAACTTATGATAGTTCTCCAAGTAGTAGTGATACACCTATAACAAGAGAAATAAAACAAATGAGAAAACAAATTAAAGACAAAGTCGAAGGAGTAGAACCTTTAACAACAGCACAGTCATTTGGTAAGATTGCAACGAAATATTATAGTAAAAGAAATGATAGTGTATTCGGAATAAGAACTGTAGAAGAAGATGGAAAAATAATAAATAAGATAGGAAATTCTGAAGTTAAAGTGATTTGTGATGATTTGATAATTAATGGTAAAACTGATAAAGGAACAGAAGGTCTATGGGAATTGTTAACGATGAATACTAAGAAAACCATTGAAGATTATGACGATGACGATTTTGAACAGTACAAGGAAATAATGAGTTTGTTCCATGCTGCCTTCCAAAAATATAATCGAGATAAAAAAAGTAGCATCTAATAGAGGTTATAAGTACATTAATATTATCAAGCCTATTTGGGATAATTATATTAAACCATCTTTACCTCCAACTCCTAAAAGGACTGGTGAAGGAATTAAACAATATACGGAGATACCTAAAGAATATATATGGATGGATGATGTGAGAAAGTTAATTGATCGGTTAATAGTTATAGATGGAGGAGAAAAGGCTGGTAATAATAACTTTTATAATGAGAAAGTAGGTATAGTGAGCATGATTAATAACAAGCTTTCACAATTTATTCCTAATGACCCAAAAGGTATAGGTTATTTGATTAAGATCTTAAATACATCACCACCACGATTCTGGAATGATGAGAAGCTTGGTAAAGGATTAGTAAATGATTTGATTAATAAACTCCCATTTTAATTACATATTCCAGGATTTTCGTATTGTGGTCCGGGAACTAAGCTACAAGAAAGATTAGAAAGAAGAGATAAAGGTATTAACCCATTAGATGAGGCTTGTGAAGAACACGATATATACTACAGAGACAATAAAGATACACAGTCAAGACATGTTGCAGATAAGGAACTAGAAACTAAAGCATGGAATAGAGCATTTAGTAGCGACGCATCAATTGGTGAACGATTAGCTGCTTTTGGGGTTGGTACTGCTATGAATGCTAAGGTTAAGTTAGGATGGGGATTATAAGTTTTTTAAATGTTATTATGTATGATTCTTTTATGGGTATATCCCATAAAAGCGTTGTTTCAAGATTTTCTTTAATGGTTAGTGTTGAGAGTTACGAGTTACAGAGTTTTAAAGCTAACACAAGAACATTTAATAATTTGAATGAAGCTAACAAAGATATTGAGTTTGATTTCGATGTGGGGGAAGGGTTCATACATCCACACAAAGCAGATTGTCATATGACTTTCGAAGTTGTTGGTGCATCAGTTGGAGGAACATTTGGTGCAAATGATACTATAAAACTTGTAGATAACTTCTTACCATTCTTCTTTTCTCAAATTGAGGTTAGAAAGCATGCAGTTGTTATAGATAAGATTGAACTACCTGGAATAACATCTACAGTTATTGGAACATTAAAGATTTCCAAGCCAGAAGTTGAATATCTAAAACAAGCAGGATTTGAAACAGATGATAAACTTGGTCTAAGAAAGGACTTTAGTGTTATGTACCCATTAGGATTAATTCCAGGCTTCTTAAGTGATTATAAAGAGGTTATGTGGAAAGGTGGATTGAGAATAACATTTACAAAAGCTAACAATAACTATGTCTTATACAAATGGGCTGGAACAGAAGCAGGTGCAGCAGCTCCTCATGATGGAAAAATAACAATAAAAAGTATGGAGATAAGAATGCCTATTGTTGAATACGAATCTAATTATGAAAGTCATTTAAAGTTGATATTCTTAAAGAACCTAAAATCATGTTTTCATTCCATACGTATCAATGTGTTCAGAAAACTGTTGTAGGTTCTTTCTTGGAGTTTGATGTTACTACTCAATTTAATTCTAGACAATTTGATATGCCTGATTTCGTAGTTGTAATGTTCCAAACTGATAGAAGTGGTAAACAAACAGCAGATGCAAGTAAGTTCGATCATTGTAAAGTAAAGAATATATATATCTCAAGAATGGAAGGAATGAGGTATTTCCAAAAGAATCAAGAAACTTAGATATTGCTAACAGGGATTATTTTAAGATGTACGAACATTATACTGCATTTAAGAGAATAACATGTGGCAATACCGAAATGTACTATGATCCTAAAGAGTTTATAGATAATAGACCAATGTATGTGATTAATTGTAGTAGGAGGAAGAATGTATCAGTAAATGAGAGAACAAACAAAGATTGTAGTAGACTTTGCAGAAGTTGTAGCTGCTAATACTATATGTTATGCGATTTTAATTGGACAAAAGAACTTTACATATGATCTTAAGAATGAGAAAGTAGTTGAAGAGTTTAAATAGTTACATGTATTTTTTGTAATGTTTATGGAGGTTCTCCACAAACATTACAAAAATAATTAAAAAGTTTATAGTTAAAGATAAAAATTAATTTTCTATATAATAAATACGATGGCGAGTCATATTGAGCTTTTAAATAAACTTGGAAGTCTTGAGCAAACACAAGTTATTGGATTAAGAGAATTAGAATTAAATACAGAATATAAGATTGTGAAAATGGAAAAGTTTAAAACTAAGTTTGGAAAGAGCATTTTAGTTGAGTGTGAGGAGTTTAAGGTCATTCTTCCACCTAGATTTACAAAACACTTAACAGATAAAATGATTGATGAGATCGTTAAAGATGGAATAAAAATCAAATACACTGGTTTAAAAGATAATTATCCAACTGTTGAGTTCTGTATGTAAATTTCAAATGAGGATCGGTTTTGTGAATCCAAAAAATAATAAAAATGACCACAAATATGCCGTCAGAAGTAAAAAAAAATGGAGTGGATAGAATGAATCCTCAAAAAAGTTCATTCTTACTAATAAATTCAATGTAATTGTGAAAAATGTGCAAACCGAAGTTCAACTAGTTTTTGATATTAACGGCTGACTATTCAGCTTGAATTATGATCAGTGGACAGAGTTTAAGAAGTCATTGTTTCCTATAGAGAACGAGGTTAGCAGAAGATTCTATTATCAATATCCGAACTTGTAATTTTAAGTATGTTATAAGTGTATAAGTGTTTTTATGGTTTTATTATCAATATCCGAACTTGTAATTTTAAGTATATTATAAGTGTATAAGTGTTTTTATGGTTTCATTACTATAAAAACTAAGACCTTTGGATATATAGAACACAATGTCATTTGAATTTTAAAGATCCATATATAAATAAGAAAGTTATTTGAGTTTTTTGTAATTATATCCTTAGAGTTATGCAATTTATAAGACATTCGATAGATAGTAAATTTATTTCTCTGTCGAATGTCGTTTGAATTTTGAAAATCGGTTGATAAACAACGAAGTTATAACAATTTAAAAAATAACATCCCTCGAGTACGCCATTAAAAACAGGGTTGGTTATCGTTTCCAAAAAATATCATATTTACTTTATTTACTACTAGTTCATTTGTAATAGTTTCAGAGCTTAATTCGTAATTTTAACAATTCTGGAAAAACATGTTTAAAAATGTTAGTTTCCAACCCAGTTTGTCACGTGAAAGCAAAAATCATCACGTTAGAACTAAGAATTTTAAAACTTTTTCGATTGTGAAGAGAGAGAAAATTGTAACTATATAACGTGACAGTATAACGTGACAGAATTGGTATTGTTATTACTACACTTCCATATACTGCTTGATTACTAAAAAAAAGGAAAAGAAAAACATGCATGACTGCCTGAGGGGAATGTAACTTGTGGCTTCTACTACAGCTATGTTCATATGGAAGTCACGTACGCAGCTTGCATGTGGAATCATTCTCATATACAATGGAAGTAGATAACCTTGGCTGGATTGTGTGCGTGTGTCTGTGTACATCTATCAGTGAGTTAGATGAATGAAAATATATATATACTGTTTGGCTGTGCATTTATTCAATACTCATATACAGTCTAAAGTTCATCTTCTTATTACTCGGGCATTTGTGAACCGATTTTATTCAAACAAAAAGTATCTGTTAAATAAAAGACAGCACTATAAGTTATATGATTTTAGATGTAAGCTTTTATGATTTTAAATGTCTTAAAAGCCTATTCAATCTCACTTTGGGTTATCCCTCTGTGTTAAAGTACAATAGTCAGTGTACATAGGGGTGGAGGGGGAAAAGTGTCTGCAGAACATACATTGATACCCTACTGTGGTGCAATTGTCATTGTGGAGAAACAATGGTACAAGGATAAATTGACTGAGATATGTAATGAAACGTTCAAGGTAAAAGGAGTGAAGACCTAGTGATGTCGTTCACAAAAGAAGGGCATAAGAAATGTCAAAAAGAAGGTTGGATACAAGTTATAAGGAGCTTCCCGAAAGTTCAGAAAGAAAATACTAAACTAAGACCAGTATTGAATTGCACACGCAATACACTCTATTTGATCCAAGGAGGAAGAGATAAAGAAAGTGGTAGAGGTAATAAGGAGACAACAAGAAAGTAGAAATGTGAAGAGCTCGGTGGAACTGAGAGCTCATTCGTGTCTAAGCGGTTAAAGTATGTGCTTTTGGTCTGGGAGACCAGGGTTCAATTCCCGGCTGGAGTTCATGTACTTTGGATTACACGTTAATCAGTAGGCCAAGTCTCATATAGCCTCGCTGCTGAAAGGGACCTTAAACTGAAAATTAACTCAACTTGGTGGAAATGAAGAGAAGGTCGGAGGAAATAAGTCAGATTAGGATAAAAGGATCATATTTAATGTACTCCCATGCGCAAAAAATTGCGCGTATACTGTAACTGAAGATTTTTCGAATTTATTCCATTTTCCTTACATTTATAGGTAAAATTCAGTTATTAGTATGTGGAGATAATAGAAAGCAATCCATCTAATAAGATATTTCCAAAAAAATATAATAAAATAATAAAAATATAAGCAAAAAACAAAATTATGCTCGGTTTTGTGTATACTGGCAACGATGATTTCTAGGGATTTTTTCAGTAGCAGAGCATGATTGCGGAGGGAATTCAGTAGGGGAGTCGAGGAGTTGGATCAAGGAACTCGATAGTGGACTAAAATGTTGCATTTATTGGTTAAAACCTAGTGTGTAGATTGCCTGCCAAATATAAATTAGCTTCTGTAACTAAAATGGCGTTTTAACAAAAGAGACACTGTCCAAAGCTTAAAACTTTAGTTTATTTTAAATTATAATTTGTAACTGTTTCGGATATCTAGCATATCCTTCTTCAGACACGATCGAAATTAATGAAAATACAGACATATATATAAATGTTATTTTTTTTGTCTTTTATATAACAACATTTATATATATATATATGTCTGTATTTTCATTAATTTCGATCGTGTCTGAAGAAGGATATGCTAGATATCCGAAAGAGTTACAAATTATAATTTAAAATAAAGTAAAGTTTTAAGCTTTGGTCAGTGTCTCTTTTGTTAAAACAATTAATCCGAAGCCATGAATAGTCTTACTATATAAGATGTCGTACGAAAATATAGAATTAAAAAGAAAAACTCTTATCTTAAGGTTCGAAGCAATACGCACCATGGCTATGAAGATTATTTCTTTAAAAAAAAAGCCAATACAACGTAGCCTCAGTGGTTAGGTGGATAGAGTGGCGGACTTATAGTTTCTTTTATTATTTTGACACCACATCGAATCCCATCCCATCCCATCACTTTTCTTTTTTTACAGAACATTATAATTTTCATGTTAATAAGAACCGAAGCAATATAATAAGGACAGCTTACTGATATTTTGCTGTAATGACGTATTTATCCAGGATTAGAGAACTATTGTTAATAGCTATTGTTTTCTGTTCATGCTGTTGTGTAGCTTCTCTCATCCTGTTTTCTTGGGGAAAGAACAATTTTGTCTCCAACAAAGTGTGAAGGATATATAGGGACAGAAAAAGACATCTTAGTACCAAAAGTGATTTATCGTAATGAAATGGACTAGTTTGCCATTATTATTAAAAAAAACTAAATTATTGAAGTTGGCTTTTCTTTAGGTTTTAGCTATAAAAAAAATATTTTTTCTTTATAAGACTATACTTTATGAGGCAAGGTGTGTGATCATATCCACAAATTTAGCTAGGGAGTGAAAGATAATTGTTTATACAAACATTTTACAGGTTTAGGTGCGTGAAACACCAATACACCATGGTCTCGCTTATCCGACCATCCTTTGTTCCACATACCGTATGATCTGATATATCATTGCAAATAGCACGAATCGGCAAGAAGAACTGCAAGTTGTGGTCTCAATCTATTTTTCATGCTCTGGAGTCTAATCGCCTAGCGCGCCCTCTACACCTTGATTCATACGTCTATCATTCAGTGTAGACACGTATCCAGGTTTTCTATTCGGAGTGGGTCCAACACGTATGATTCTAATTACGTAGAATTACGTCCTCGTAAGCACGTAATTCTAATGTTTTAAAAATATCAATAATAATAATAATAATAATAATAATAATAATAATAATAATAATAATAATAATAATAATAATAATGCAACAGTTCTGTAAAACTGTTTCCTACACTTAAACTTTTTCCTACTTTTCATTTATAAACCGCATTTACTTTACATTTACTTTGTAAACTGCATTATACCACAAACAAAATGAAACATATTTTCGAGAAAAATGTAACTAAAGAAAACTGTCTGCTTAACAAAAATAGCAAGAAGACATTGAGTGTATCGTTCTAATATATTAAAGTTAAAAACAGAACGGAAAAGAAATGTTAATCCTATTTAAAACTGTTCTTTAATTCCACCTGGTATAATGGCATTATGGTATGTTCTTACAATTATAACAAGACAACAGCACATTGCCCAAAGTTTGGACACTGACTACTAGTAAACTGATATAAAAGAACCTAAAAAAGGGTTTAAAAAAAGTTTATTAAAAAGTGCTTGAGTTTCGGAGAGTGACAGTCCTCAGGCTCTCACGCTGGATACGTCCCTGATTCAGTGCAGTGCAGTTATTTGTTATAAAACATTATTATTAGATGCGTAATATGTAAAATTATATCATAAGTTTTACTTTTAATAGGTCTTTTCTTAACACATCCATATTACCCAGCGTTCTTCCTGCCTGTTTATGTCGGATAAGTGAAACTCTACTGTATTTCCAAAGCTAGCATATACATGAACTAGAATTGTATCATCCTAGAACAGACAATAGTGTGAAATGCTTATATTAAAAGGGTGGAATAAAAAAAAGCGTAAGTACTGTTTTGGTAGCGTGAGAACAAATTAAAAACAATTGAATATATTTTTTAGGTATCAGATTATCATCTTATTGTGTCGATGTGTATTCTTTTTTAAACGTTGTTTTAAGTCATACCATTCGCAATATTCCTAAGGAAATCGAAAGAAAAACTCCTATGTGCCTCTATGGCAAAGCGGCTTAAGTGCATGGTCCGAAACCGATTCCCACGTTAAGGTATAGATAAAGTTCCCGTACTTCAAAAATGCAAATCCGGGACGCTACTAAATTACGAGAATCTTTGAAATGCTTAAAATTGAAAGAAGTGTTGAATACTAATTTACTTTCCTCCATTAGATAGAGTTATTCAAGTATTACGTTATCACATTTATATTCATTTCACTAGACCTTCCAAGGACGCCAATTTCTCTGTAAATTGGGGGGGGGGGTCATTCAAATGCAGAAGATATATATATATATATATATATATATATATATATATATATATATATATATATATATATATATATATATATATATATATATATATATGAGGATTTTAAGACAAATTATGCCAAATATTGTGTATTCATAAATACCAAGGTGGCCTACATGAGCTTTGGGCGGGCCCGGCCCCCCAGGATCGGCGCCCTTGCCTTCTTCCTAGTTAAGAAAATGTATGCAGATGATTTACTCCCTCCCTCTGGTAAGCAAAATTGTTTTTTTTTTTTTTCCCTCAAGATCTGTTGTGTTTCGTGAAATAACAGCAGGAATTTCCTGATTACTTAACCATCTAAATGAATGTTTTCACTTAGAGTCATCCCATCGATTCGCGTTGCCTAGGACTAAAATAAATTAAGGGTCAATAATGAAGATGAGACTTCCATATCAAACATGAAGAGACATGTGGATCGAAGATCTTTCTTTGTTCCAACTTTGATTTTTTCAAATCCATGATGGGAAATTATATTATGAGTACAATTTTCGAAATTAATAGTATACAATCGTAAAAATATCTTACAAAACGATGGTTTATTGTAAAATACTTTGACTCAAAGAATGAATTACAAATAATAAACTTGTTACTTTTCCTGAAGAGTCTAAGTCTTGAATGAGACGGAAGCTCTCGAGCGTAGTGCTTGGAACGATTGCCTCACTTGTTCTACCTTCCCGTGGCGCAGCCTCGATTCGACTTGATCCTAAACGTATTATTCAGAAGTCGAAGTCGGAAGATGTTTCTAATTTTTCCAAAACACTCTTGGTCGATTACAATCTGCCTCACTCGTGAGGGGAAAATCCCATGCCGTAAGCGTCGGTGGACCACCGATAGGCAACTAGTGACATGTCCCCAAAAATTGGCGGTCCCGCAGCCAAAAATTGGTAACACTTCCGTTTTGAAAATTATACCACCACCGGCAGAGAAGCGACGGGACGCCAACGAACCACAAAATTATTCCCCTAAAATACGTTAAATCGCCTATATGCGTAATTTCTTTGCATCAAGGTGTCTAAAAACATTTTTTTAAAAAAATAAAACAAAAGTGCTGTGAGCTGGGCGTGAACCATCAACCTTAGGGATACTAGTTCCGTAATCTTCCGAACTCGCCACGGAAGCGACTATGAAGACACAGCTTGTAGATTGATAAATCGTTGAAGTCTTTTTAATATTTCTAATCAGAGTGCTCCTTTAACCGTGTATATTTGAAGATAACTGTTTGGAATCAGATCAAATGCACTCGTCATGTAGTTTTATAACAAAATGGCAAGCGTCTATTTACTTTTTTCATAGTTTTCCCATATTCACTTGCTAGTGATCGGCGACAGTTGCCAACTAAATTCATACAATTATATGCACCCATCTCAAGATTTTTCACTTCATGATGTAAAGGCAGGAGTTACTCTTGACCCCCGGAGTTCAAGTATTCTCCTTATAATAACAATTCGTCAGCGAAAAATAATATATAATAATAACCGCATGCACATGACTGGTGATAGTTCATGTTGGCCCCTTTACGATTCTCCGTGACAAATCAAACGAGCGCGGACCAAAATGAAGTCCTCGTTCTTACGTGGTGGTAACTTCAATACCCCGATATTTTTTTTTATGCTCAGATCTGCCTCTTCAGTTTCGGCATCTGAAGACTTTAACCGAAACGGGCTATCATCATCGCATTTTGTTTTTCTTTAGCCTTTTTCATCATCCTTTATTTGCAATATAATTGGAAAGAAGGCAGGGAACAAGGAAAACGGTGGGAAGGACGAGACGACAACACTCAACATCCAACAACAATGAACAACAAATAAAACAAAACAAAATTTTAAAAACAAAAAGAAAAACGAAAAGATAAACAAAAGGACTTGAGCTATCTAATCAATATTAACTAACTAAACAAGAATTAAATTACTATCTAATTCCTACCTAATTTTATTATCGTATTACGTAACAAATTTGATTGTTATCTGGCTACTACCTAAATTGTCATATATAGTAAGTTGACAATTGTTTAATATTTCCAAAACATACATTTTCTATTTTCGTCTTATTGATTTTAAGAGTTTATTAAATAACACGAAAAATTCCTGTTATCACACTCTGATAACTTCGGTGTCTGCTTACTGCTGACTGCTGATACTGTTCCTAATCTTGGTTTCTCACCTAAATGATTTTCACCTGTATGTGCGTTCCTCTCCTGTGTCACGGTTTCCCCTGTGTGGTTAATAATCACTATATACACATCATTTCACTAAACACTACACTACACATCACTTCACTAACACACCACTTTTCTATAATGCATTTAAGTGTCACATCGATAAAGTTGGTTCACTGATTTTTTAAAAAATTTGATTATGGCTGTATTTGTTGATGTAGCTGTATTATTCATTGATCTCGGTTCATCCTACACATCAGAAACGGACCGTGAGTATCGACATGAGGCCCAGGACACACTCGGAGCACTTAGTGCGGGCCCTGGTCAGTTGTGTCCCGCCGCCGCGTACCCACGGACCGAAAGTCGCACGCTATCGTAACCGAATCGCGAAGCGGCTTCGAGATGATGCTCTATTTCCGAGTCTTCATGTCAAAATTGGGATATTTTTATATGATTGTTTCTATTACATATTAGTGTATATTTATTCCCACGGCTCTAGATTTAACACTCATTCCGTCACCATCGCATCACACATACGCTCCCAGAGCATCCGAAGTTCCTTACCAGTCAAAGACCGAGAATGCTCTAGGCACTCACACACCATCACTCAACCTCCTTCCTGGGGGCGCGGAGATCCAGCGCTTCCAGAAGTTTCCTTCGGTCCAGGAGGGAGGAATCCTCATTCATTCTGTTTTCCATATTTTATGTTCATTTAGTTTGTGTTTTCTCTGTAAAATATTTTCTGCATAGTTCTGAGTATTCCTCTGCTACATGTGCCAGGATTCTATAATCCTCTTCATCTTCCAAGATAGCTTTTATATCTTTCTGTCTAATTTGGTCACGAATTCGCAAGTACTCCTCCAGGAACGGGCACCACAGAACACTGTGTTCAGGTGTCCCTTGTTCTCCACATTCACAGCTATCATGTTCTTTTTTGTTGATTTTATAAAGATGGGTTGGAAAGGGACCATGTCCTGTTAGGAAATGAATTAGTCCTTTGTTGGGATTGAAGTAATTCCATTTGAGTCGCGTTCCAACGTCTGGAATAAACGTGAATAATCTTCTTGATGTTTTGTCTACTTGCCAGTCCTGTATCCGTTTCTGTTGAATTTGTCTTTCTATTTCATCGAGTTTTTGTGCTTTGGTCCCTAAAAGTTCTTTCGTCTTATTTATATTTCCTTTTTTATACCAATATGTTGCCGCTCTCTGGATTACTGTTAAATACATTGGTTTGAAACCCATCAAAATACACAACGCGCTGTGCGGTGTCGTGCTGAAGGCACCAATGAGCCGAATTAAAAGGTTTCTTTGTGGGCGATTTATTTTTGCTTTTAAGGAGTTATTCTCTAATAATCAATGTGCCCATACGCTGGAAGCATAGTTCATCGAGGAGCTTAGGATTACCTCCTGATAAGTCTTAATTAATTTTCTCGGTAGCCTATAATTTGTTTGAGCCAATGAAATGAGTTTATTAGTTACTTTATGACCCTTTTGAGTAACATAATTAATATGCTCTCCAAAATTCAGTTTATCGTCTATCATAATCCCTAAATATTTAAATACTGATACCCTCTCGATCTTACTGTTGCCTATTTTGATTATTGGTCCTCTTAATAATTTACTTCCAAAAATCATGTATTTCGTTTTCCTCTCAGAGATTTTTAGCTTAGACTTTCCACACCAATCAAGTAATTCGTTTATAATTCGTGCTGATTTTCTTTCCAATTCTATTCTAGAGTTTGCTGAAATTATTACAGCAAAACCATCAGCAAAAGCAATTACTCGTTCAGTTTCCTCTAATTGGTTTAGTCTTTCTAAACACGGCTGGTATTCCAAATCCCACATCAATGGTCCTAAGATCGATCCTTGCGGACATCCCTTTTGTGCAGTAACTTTGATATTTCCCAGGTTTTCATGGATGATGATCTGTCTATTCACGAAGTAATCCCTAACTATATTTACTAAATATTGTGATAAATTTAGCTTTTTTAACCTTTCAATGAGAGATGGTGTCCATAAGTTATCAAACGCTCCCTCTATGTCAAAAAACAGGGCCAGTGCATATTTTCTTTCCATGCTACTTTCCTTAACTTGATACATAAATGCATTTAAGGCATCTTCCGTAGATTTGCCCTTTCTGAAACCATATTGTAAACTATCATCTTCGATATTTCTAAGCTTTCGTCGAATTCTATTTGCTATTATCCTTTCTAATAATTTTGAGATGTTTCTCAAAAGGCAGATTGGACGGTAAGAACTCACTTCTGTTAAATCTTTATCCTGACTTTTTTTAACAAAATTAGCAATTTCGATTATTTCCACAACGAGGGAAATATCTGCTTCTTAAGCAGGGTATCGAACAATTTTGTTAGATATGGAGTCTAAATATCCTTTTTATTTTTGTAGATCTCATTTACTATACCATCCAATCCTGGAGCTTTTTTAGTTTTTAGTTTCTTAATTATTGTTTCAAGTTCCTCGTTGTCCGTTAGTTCGATATCTTCCTCTGCTGTCAATGCGATGGGTTGCAAATATTTTCTTCCCGATACCTCCGATTCTAGATATCTGCTTTGACTCGACGAAACCCTGCCACTAGTGGCACATTAGCGGCAATCCTACGACGCGTCGCTATATCGACGATCGCCATTTACCGGCAAGTGGGCCACTAGGAGTTGGCAACATTTACGGCATGGGGAAGCTAATAAACAAACAAAATAATAAATCTAAAGCCTTATAAAAAAAAGTTTTCCGAAAATTTACATCTAGCAAAATCATTTGTTGGTATTCCAGAACTGTGCATTCACCTTTATTCATAATTTATTCCTATCGTAGTTTTGATATGAGAATGATATGTCTGAAACTGTAACACATGTCATTAATACTTTTTTTTTTTACTTTACTCAGATTTAGCACTTTTACTTAACAGTCAGTCAACTTGGATCTGTGATATCAGAGTTTTAGAAATTTCCTTAAATTTTTCATTTCTAAAACAGTTTGCAACTAACACCATTAACGTATCTCTTTCGATATTTCCATATGTAATGGCTTGGTCACTCCCAGTATATTTCAAACAATAAACTATTTACGGTGTCTTACTCCATTAATCCGAACTACATTTTATATCCAACAACTCTGTGCATTTTCCCTTAAATCTGCAAACTTTCTATTAGGTTAAAACTGAGTATTTTTTATTTTCTTCCTTTCTTGCTAAAACGAAAGTGTTCTTTAGGCAACCTGAAATGATGACTCTATACTACATTACGTTGCATAGGGCATTTTATGTAGCATATCATTTGAAAGTTGGACACTTTCTTCGTATATTGAAAGCAACAGGGATTAAGTCCTTCTACACTTACATGAGAAGTAAACACATTCTTTTTAATTCGTGGAATTGTGCCAATGCACTAGGTCCAGAGAGTTTTTAATTTAAGCTAATTAATAATAATAATAATAATAATAATAATAATAATAATAATAATAATAATAATAATAATAATAATAATAATAATAATAATAATAATAATAGTTATTATTATTATTATTTTACTGACAGGTTTTTCTGAATATTAAGCAATATTTCTCAAAAAGCTGATATTTTTAAACAAATGTGTTCGATATCAAGTTTTCATAAAGTAGTCACTCTCTCCTATAAATAATTTCAGAGGGGCCGCGGTAGCTCAGTCATAAAGCGTTCACCTTTGGAGCATGGGATCCTTGGTTCGACCCCAGCTCGCACCAAGTGAATTTTGTGGTGGAGAAACACCATGTGCATGGGTTTCTCGGGGTTCTCCCGTTTTCTCCCACTTTTTTCGTTCCACCATTGCATTCATTTCGCATCACCGTGTCCTTTAGCCTAGTCGGTATAACCGTGGGTCGTAAAACTTAAAGATTTGACTTCAAATAATTCCAACCCAAACAGTTGCAGGAAGTATGTCATTTCGAATAAAACAAACTACTCTATAAACTTCTGAGTATTATTATTTTTTATATATACAATTCTAGCTGACCTTATTTCTAAATCGAAGGGTAAGAAGATTAAATTCACTCTCTTATTATTATAAATTCATTTCAATTGAAGCAGTTAAAATAGTTGGGAAAAATTAGAAAGCCATACCCTATATTCCAGTGTGCCACAACCGGATAACGGGGCACACTGGCGTGCCCAGCAATATGAACAGTGTCACGCAAACTTTTACCTATTATTTACAAGAATATTTGTCGAGTTTATTTTATTTATTATTATGAACGATTCTTCCACGGATCAGCTGTCTGCATACAGTTAAACAAACAAGTGTCACATTGAGGGAATGAGTGTAATTATTTACTTTAATAGTAATAGAAATGTATATTTTCTTGTATTTTCTACCGGGAATAACTGCATCCGGTCTAGAAAGCTGCGACTAACAACAAAGTAACCCGATGTGCCAAACACACACCACCTACGAACTTCAATACACCAACAAAAGGTGCAGACTATTCATGAGTTAAAGACTCTCACCCAATGTATGCTCCTAACATGTCTCTCGGCGATTACAACTTTTTTTGGTAACTCAATCACTTCCTAGTAGGATAGCTTTACCTACAGACCACTGATTAACCTGGTATTGGATGTTTCACTTTTTTACCTTTGGAGTTGCCAGTCATCGTTTGGATATCTCACACGCAAATATCTAATATTAACAACGTTTCTTCTATAATTTCGTAATATTGTATTATTTCTTTGTATTATTCATTAGCTTGGTTAAGCTTGTTTAAACACTTTTCTCTTTGCACCTACTTATTACCTATACCTTAACGTTGTATAAAAATACACTAACTCTCACCGGGAATCAAATCCAAAACCAATGCACTTGAACCATTTGGCCACAACAAAGCACATTTAAATAGAAGTTTCGATTTTGTTAGGAAAATTGTGATTAGGTGTAACATTTAAAATATATTTAAGAATGAAGATGAAATGAAATCTGAGTTTTACGTCCCACGGTTATGCCGATTAGGCTAAAGGAGACGGTGATAATGAGAGATGAGTGAAATGGTGGAATGAAGAAAGTGGGAGAACCCCGAGAAAACCCACGAGCACGATGTTTGTCCACCACAAAGTTCACTTGGCGGGAGCTGGGATCGAACCCGAGACCCCAAGCTCCAGAGGTGAACACTTTTTTTAAACTTCATGACTATTTTTTTTTATTTTAACCACTTCTCAGGACTACTGGACACGACAGGGACACGAACACAGAAACATCGAGGACAGTTAAAATTCCACCCTTGCTCTTCAGAGGGACTCGAACCCCCAATGGGCTTCACCTTACGATCATTAGCCTAACGCCTCAGACCGTTCGGCTACACCCACCGGCTACCACTGAGCCACCGCGCCCCCCATATTTAAGAATGGGTACGGATGAAACGCACTGATTTTTCTCGCTCGAATTTCTTAAACTGACTCGTGTTAGGCTGCAGCTATTACTGAAACATTTATTTGGGAAATGCGAATAAAATAATGTGTTTTGGAAAACTTTGTTCAAAGCAACTTATGTCCAAAAGTAAAGTACCCATTGGTCATATTTCTGTTAGAAATAACATATGCCATATATTAGAATTATTAAGGAAATAATTGTATGTGAACTATGACCAAAAGCGTCTGAGTACTTTCTGTGAAATCGTCAAAAAAGTCATCCCGAAGAATAAAATATCCCTTGTGTATCTTTTCAGGATAAACGAGTTATGCTATTTATGAAATACGAACAAAATTGCCAGAGTCATTCTCGACAAAATCGTAGGGTAATCGTAGGGTAATTACTTGCTCCGAAAAGTAATATACCACTTCTAGCTTTTTAGGATGATGGAATTATACCATATCGTTAGGTTATTTATGTAACATTTATTTATGAAATATGAACAAAATTGCGTCAGGCGTTAATGGGAAAATCGTCGGAGAAGAGTAAACTACCCCTTCTGAATGTGTCATATTGTTAGGTTATTAATGATACAATTATTTATGAAATGTGATTGAGAAAATTGTTCGAAAAAACGCATCCCATACAGTAAATTACACCTTATGTATTTTTTTTTTCAGAGCAATGATTCATACTATACTTGTAAAAAAAAATAAGCAAAATTTTTACAGCTATTTTTGAAACAATTTAATTATTTTAAATTTTCATTCATCAGTAAACTACCCTTATTTTTAGGTGTCGGAGGATATAGAATTCGAAACGATAAAGTGTTATAAAAAATTCGTCTAGAATTCGGTCCAGATACGTCGAACAGTATGGCCTCTATTTGAATGCATGTAAAAGCGTGACGAACCGACAAACGAACAGATGGACAGACATCAAAATAACTTTTTCGATATGTTGGGACGTGAAACTTGAAGTCATTGAAATCTCGAATTCGATTTTTATCACTATTACTACAATTTCTTCTTTCGTCGCTTGAACGTGAAAAAGAATAGGAATACAACGACACGTAAGGTGATAATTTGTAATTCCCAAAATTTAATGAGTTAGGTTTAATGTGTTGCCATGCTAGAAAAAAAAGCTTATGCCTGTTTGTTACATCATTTTAATATCAGTTTTTCACGCTACTATATAATGTAGAAATATGGTATGATTATCGTTCATATTCATGCTATCTTTTGGAAATATTCGTGTTCGGCATACATAGATATGTATAATTTAGTTACGTTCAACGAAAGCATTCTTGCACTTGTGGATATGAAAAAAAGAAAAAGAGATAGAGAAAGTCAATACTCTAAAAAGCAAAAAACACAAGCACACACACACATAAACGATAATTTAACATCAGGTCGATGTAACAAGGGGTAAGACTGGATAGGCTGTCAAGGTTGCGTATGTTCTTTTTCCTGCTCCAGACACACAAACCGGAAGTGAGTTGTCTGCTGTTCAAGAACGGGAAGTAACATACAAGACTATAAACTGAAAACAATAACTGTTTCCAATAGTACACGTATTCTAATACAGAATAAATACGTCGATTAAAGGATACTACCAATAAATTATTTCCTTATTATATTGTTTCGGTTCTTATTAACATCAAAATTATACACTTTCTATAATGTTTTGTAAAAAAAAAGGATGGGATGGGATGGGATTCGATGTGGTGTCAAAATAATGAAATAACTATAAGTCCGCCACTCTATCCACCTAACCACGGAGGTTACGTGGTGTTGGCTCTTTTTTTTAAAGAAATAATCTTCATAACCATGGTCCGTATCGCTTCGAACCTTAAGATAAGAGTTTTTCTGTTTAATTCTATATTTTCGTACGACATCTTAGTTACAGAAGCTAATTTATATTTGGCAGGCAATCTACACACTAGGTTTTAACCAATAAGTGCAACATTTTAGTCCACTATCGAGTTCCTTGATCCAACTCCTCGACTCCCCTACTGAATTCCCTCCGCAATCATGCTCTGCTACTGAAAAAATCCCTAGAAATCATCGTTGCCAGTATACACAAAACCGAGCATAATTTTGTTTTTGGCTTATATTTTTATTATTTTATTATATTTTTTGGAAATATCTCCTTAGATGGATTGCTTTCTATTATCTCCACATACTAATAACTGAATTTTACCTATAAACGTAAGGAAAATGGAATAAATACGAAAAATCTTCAGTTAGGCTACAGTATACGCGCATTTTTTTTTGCGCATGGGAGTACATGTAAAAATAATTTTTCCTAGTTTAAGAAGAAGATAATGAGGTGATTACAGAAGAGATGAAAGGTAGTAGGATAAATGGCTGAAGTGGGGAACGTGTTACATATTAACGAGTTACATGTTAAACCACACAAGGAACACTTGCATTCAGTTTAGGAAGAAGTATGCTGAAATAAGGCTACTTTCATACACTGTATTTTCTTCCTTTCTTTCAGTGCAGCAAACTTTGAAATATTGTTTGATTAAAAGTCCAGCTCCCCAGTTATGTCATGTTCCGACAATAGAATGGTAAGAACATTCAATTTATCTTCCTTTAATCCAGTTCGTAGTAGGTTTCTCATGAGTGATAATTTTGAGAGTGCTCTTTCAGCCTCACAACTAGAAATAGGGAGTGTTAGATATAGGCAAAAAACAATAAACATATTTGGAAAAGCCGATGGCGAATCATTGTTATACTATGTCTATATACCTTGCGCAGCCTCATTTTGTGCTTCAAGCTGCGTTTCTATCATTTAGTTAGAGAAATGAGTGATTTCATCTTTTATATTTTCATTTTCCACGTCCTCCTTGTAAATTGCAATGAATTCTTGGACATCTTCATGGACATTTCCGTGCCTAATTTTGGAATAAAGTGGAAAACAGAACAGACGTGTTCATATGAGGCAATTCTTCTCTTGGGTTCGACAAGAAGTATGTCGATAATGACGGGAAATGTCTCAACTTGGATTTTTTCCTTCGCGTTAAATAAATGTCATCATTACTGTCACAGAATCTCTTGGTTTTGCTTCTTTCAGATGCATCATTACCATTTGTTACATTTTCTATATACTGTATATCTGTAAAACTTTTTCTTCAACTTTATCAAATTTATCTCTTAGAGAGGATACGAAAATTTCCAGACTTTTCATCAAATTAACAGCTGTTACCATATCCAAGCCAGGCTCTTGAAAGTAGTTACTGGTTTCGTTAAATCTGGTTAATATTCTGTGCCACAAAACAGCCATAAAATGCAGTTCATATTTCATCATCTTTCCGTAAAGAGTATTAGCATCTCGTCGAGTATCGGTGCGGTGTTCTACATTCTTTCCTATTTCCTCAAGAATCTTCATTATTGTTTGAAAATTTAAAACTAGAGCCATAACCGTCACCAGGTTGTATTAGTAAATTTTGTGAACGCTCTGTATATATTGGAAAGACAGAAATAATTTTTCAATTTATACTTTATTTTGCGACGCAAATAACTTCTTTTCTTCGGTGGGAGCTGTGAGTAATTCAATTTCTTTTCCATCAATCAAGAACAAGAAAAAGTCTTTCATCGCTCACTCATACATATATGTGAAACGTTGTTTTACCGTGAGAAGATTTTAGTGAGTAATATAGATCGCATTCATTATCTGAACTACATACACGATACATGTATTTCTCTTACTTGATCCTCAGTGTTTGTTCCTCACTCCTTAATATGCACGCACTACGTTCTATACTTATTTGGAACTAAATTAAGTGCTTTCTTTAATTATTTATGGAAATACTGCGGCAGGCCAGAGTAGACTGCCAGGTGTAAGAACGACTCACCGGTGCCAACCATATCGTTCAGCCAGTTTTATCTAGAAGTTCTCACGGTTAGTTATCGTGTTATTCTGTATCGTTGTCAGTGAACTGTGAATTAACGCAAATTCTTTCGACGTTTAATTTGCATATCCATACAGGTGGCTTAACTTAATCACATTTAACACTCCCAGCCCCAATGGCCGACACGGCGTAGGATCGACACGGCATACGACCGAAACGGCATAGGATCGACAGCAGAACTTTCATACGATCGAAATAATAAAAAATACATTATTTTATAATTACGCAATATTAAGTAACAATTATTTTCTTTAGGATATATAGGAGAGAACCGTCAGACGATCGAAACGGCATAGGAACGAAACGGTGTAGGATCGACACGGCATAGCACCGAAACGGCACAGGGCCGTCACGGCATAGGACCGAAACGGCACAGGATCGACACGGCACAGGACCGAAACGGCATCGGACCGAAACAGCGTACGACCGACATTCTGTAGCGTGGTCAACACCTTCTGAATATATCAATATCGCATATCCCTCACCTTGAATTTGGGGATATAAAAAATTGTAAGGATAATTAATTCTAAACGGTCTATTTAAATATAGGTCTATATATATATACAAATTGTATAAAAATATTGTATATCCATGTCAATGTCCCATACCTTTAATTTTGTGATATTAAAAAAATTCTAAATAACTCCAATAGTTGATTCGAGGTTTTCAATACTGAATAAATAATATTATTTTTGTCTGATGTTTTTATAATGTATTTTTTTATGTATACTAAGTTGAAGTATGTACTCCCATGCGCAAAAAAAAATTGCGCGTATACTGTAACTCACGATTTTTCTCAATTATTTCATTTTCCTTATGTTTATGGGTAAAATTCAGTTATTAGTATCTGGAGATAATAGAAAGCAATCCATCGAAGGAGATATTTCCAAAAACTATAATAAAATAATAAAAATATAAGCAAAAAAACAAAATTATGTTCGGTTTTGTGTATACTGGCAATAATGTTTTCGAGGGAATTTTTGGAGCAACACAGCACGATTGTAGAGGGAATTACAGAATTGGTAACAGAACAGTTGAATCAAGGAACAGGAAAGTGGAGTAAAATATTGCATTTATTGGCTTAAATCTAGGGTGTAAATTGTCTGCCAAATATAAATTAGCTTCTGTAACCAAGATGTTGAACGGAAATATATAAACAAAGAGAAAAACTGTTGTCTTAAGTTTGGAAGTGACAAGCTCTATAGCCATGAGCATTTATTTCTTAAGAAAAAGATAAGCAACAAAAGAAAGTCTGTGTGGTCAAGTGGGTAGAGTGACGGACTAGTAATTCTTATACTGTTTTGACCCCAGATCGAATCTCATCCGATCCTGTTCAATTTTTTTTACGAAATATTATAGAAGTGTATAATTTGTATGTTAATAAAAACTGAAACAATACAATAAAGAAATAACTTTTTGTTTCCTCTGATGACGTATTTATTTATAATTAGTGTACTATTAGTAATAGCCATTGCTTTCAGTTTATGCTGTTATATAGCTTCTTTTATCATCCTCTTTTCTTGAAAAAAAAAACAAATTTGTCTCCAATAAAGTATGAAAAATATATATAGAGAGAAGCAGACATCTTAGTATCAAACGTGATTTATCGTGATGAAATAAACACGTTTACCGTTATTAAAAAAGAAAACTATAGAAAATCATTGAATTTGGTCTTTAGGTTTTTAGCATGCTATATATATTCTTTATAAGGCAAGATGTGCGATCATACCCACAAATTTAGCTAGTGGGTGAAAGATGTTTTCGGCACAAATATTTTACAGGTCTAGGTGCATGAAACACCAATACGCCATGGTCTTGACCTTCGTTTATTTCACATTATTATGCGACATATCATAGCAGGTAAAAAGCAGCATCAATTGGCAAGAAAAACCGCAACTCTGTTTTTGATACTCCGGACTCGGTCGCCTAGCACGCCCGTCTATACCTTGACTCATACGTCTATCATTCAGTGCAGGCACATATCCAGCTTTACTTTTCGGAGGGGGCCCGACACGAAAGCTCGTAAGGACGTAATTCTAATGTTTCAAAAATATCAAAATAATAATAATAATAATAATAATAATAATAATAATAATAATAATAATAATAATAATGCAACAGTTCTGTATTTCTCTTAAACATTTCTTACTTTTCATTTATGAACCGGTCAAACTGCATTCTAACACAAACGGAATCAAAAAAATATTTTCTAGAGACATGTAAGGAAAACTGTCTGCTACGTATATCACATAACAAAAATTGCAAATGGCAATGAGTGTATCGTTCTAATACAGTAATGTTATAAACAGAACGGAAACGAAATTGTAATCCCATTTAAAAGTGTTCTTTAATTCCACCTGGTATCAATGGCATTACGGTATATTCTTACAAGTAACAGTTCCCAAGTGTAACACTCCGATTTTGATAAAATTTGACAGGCAGATACTACACATAAAATAAACGATAACATGTTTTTTTTTATTTTCTGCGGGAAAACGGTTTTAGGGGACAAAAGCCCCCATCCAAAATTTTGAAAGTTGACGCCCGAAAGGCAAGAAGAAGTGAACCGAAATGAATGAAATTGTGCAAAGATATTGCAGACGAAAAATGAGGGAATATGGGTTTCGTATTTTCCTGAAAAAAAAAAAGAAAAACGTTTGGGTGGGACACAGACCCCTCCAAAACTTTGATCGTGAAATATCAAAAGTGCTAATAATAGTATGTCAGAAGTGCTTAAAGGACATGAAGAATTTGAACGACATATTGTGTAGGGACAATACGCAAAAAACAAACGAATACGGGTTTATTTTCTGCGAAAAAATGGTTTTAGGGGGCAGAATTCCCCACCCAAAATTTTGAAATCGTGCATAGATATTCTAGACGTAAATTGAGGTAATTGTGTTTCGTATTTTCCTAAAAAAAAAAAAAAAAGCGGTTGAGTGGGGAACGGACCTTCAAAGCTGTTTACGAAATATTAAAAGTGCAAATAAGTATACGTCAGAAGTTCCTAAAGAGTATGGAGAATTGCAACGAAACTTCGTATAGGGACAATTTGCAAAACAATAAATGAAATGCGTTTTAATTTGTACGACAAAACAGTGTTGGGGCCTAGAGCCCCTCCAAAAAAAAAGTAAATATTACCGTAAAAGTGCAGGAAGGAATGGACCGAAGCAAATGAAATTGTGTGTAGATATTGTATAGACTGTATGTAAAATAAGAACTTTCGTGTTTTTAAGATATCCCTATCAATTTTGGCACATCAACAACAAACAGGAAATTAATAGGCACGTGTTTTTGTTTATGCGGAAAAACATTATAAGGGTTAAAGTTGCCTCGTGATATACTACAAAATACGCTAACTGTTTGTGCTTGTTGTTGATCTGCCAAATTTGAAGAAATCTGATGGAGACGCTTGTGAAACACGAGAGGCTTTATTTTTCATATCCAATATCTACAGACAATTTCATTCGCTTCGGTCCTCTCCTTCCGACACTCAACGCCTCGGTCCAACAGTTTTTTTTTCTTTTCAGGAAAATACGAAGCACGTATTCCCTCATCTTACCTCTACAACATTTGTGAACAATTTCATTCAGTTCGGTCCTTTTCTTCTTGCCTTTCTTGCGTCCAATTTCAAAATTCTGGGTGGGACCTTTTGCCCCCTAAAACCGTTTTCTCGCAGGAAATAAAAAAGCCGTATTTGTTTATTTTTTGCTTATTGTACTAACACAATGTTTTGTTCCAATTCTTCGTGTAAATTTAGGCACTTTTGGCATACTGTTATTAGCACTTTTGATATTTCATGATCAAAGGTTTGGAGGGGTCTGTGCCCCACCTAGCCGGTTTTTCCAGGAAAATACAAAACACGTATTTCCTAATTTTATGTCCGCAATATCTGTTCACAATTTCGTTCACTTTGGTCCACTTGTTTTTGCCTTTCGGGCGTCAACTTTCAAAATTTTGGGTGAGGGTTTTTGCCCCCTAAAACCGTTTTTCAGCAAAAAATAAAGAAGCACTTATTTGTTTATTTTATATGTAGTATCTACCTGCCAAATTTTATCAAAATCGGAGTGTTACACTTGGGAAGTGTTACTTGTTAGAATTATAACAACAACGCATTGTCCACAGTTTGGACACTGACTCAAAGTACTCTGACATAAAAGAACCTCAAAAGGGAAAAAGTAGGTTTATTAAAAAGTGCTTGAGGTTTGGTAAAGGACAGCTTCCAGGACCTCACGCTGGATATGTCACTGAGTCAATGCATTGTATTTGTTTCTTGCAAAACGTGACAATTAGATGCGTAATATGTAAAATTATATCATAGTTTGACTTTTAATAGGTCTTTCCTTAATACATCCATATTATCCGGCGTTCTGCCTGCCTGTTTCATGTCGGATAAGCCAAACTCTACTGTATTTACAAAGATAGCATATACAGAGGGACTAGAGGTCTGCACGGGCCGGTATTTTTAGAACGGACCCGGCCCGTCCCCTTTAATTTATAATCTATAGGCATTAGCGGATTAAGGGCGGAGCCAATGGAGCCCAGGCTTCGGGGCCCCAAGCTCAGGGGGCTCTTTAAAATCCCTCTGTTTAATACTAAAATATAGTAATCAACTTATTATATTATAGGCTTCAGACCGATGCTATTTTTTTCCCGCTCGTTACGCTCGCGGTATCGCTAGATTTAAGTCTTTCTATCAGCAGCATTTACCTGTTAATAATGAATGCAATTATTTAATTGTTAATAATGAATTTAACTAAACTAATTATTCTAAACTTGGAGCACATTCAAATATTACAGCATAGTTCTCAGTAGTTCCATAAGCCTATGAGGCTGTGGAAGGCAGAAAAGAAAATTTATGCACTGGAACTATTCTTAACACGGGTCCCCCTAAAACAGTCGGTTCTAGGTCCCCAAAAGCCTTAATCCGCCCCTGTCTATCAGCAATATTTCACGAAAAGCTGGTATTTTTTAACAAATGTATTCATAAAGTAGTCCCTTTCTCCTTTAAGTAATTTCAGAGCCCACGGTGTTTAAGTGGTAGAGCGTTCACCTCTGGTGCATGGAGTCCTTGATTCGATCTATGCTCGCGCCAAGTGAACCTTGTGCTGGACAAACACTGTGCGTGGGTTTTCTCGAGGTTCTCCCGTTTTATCCCACTTTCTTCACTCGATCATTTCATTCATTTCTTATCATCACTGTCTCCTTTAGCCTATCCGGCATAACGTGGGACGTAAAACTTAAAGATTTCATTTCAAATCATTTCAATCAAAAAACAGTTGCAGGAAGTATGTAATTTCGAATAAAACAAACTACTATATACAATTCTGGGTATATTATTCTTTTATGAAATTCTCGCGAACCTTATTTCTAAATCGAAGGGTAAGAAGACTAAATTCACTCTCTTATTATTATAGATCCATTTCAATTGAAGCAGTTGGAATAGTTGAAAAAAAAAAACATACCCTATATTCCAGTGTGCCACAATCGGTATAACGCGGCACACTGGTGTGTCCAGCAAAGTGAACTGTGTGATGAAAACTTTTTCCTATTATTTTCAAGAATATTTGTCGAGCTTCTGTTATTTATTATTATTATTATTATTATTATTATTATTATTATTATTATTATTATTATTATTATTATTATTATTATTATTATCAACGATTCTTCCATGGATCAGCTGTCTGTATACGGCTAAGCAACCACAAGTATCACATTGAGGGAATGAGTATAATTATTTACTTTAATAGTAATACAAAATCTATTTGCTTGTATATTCTACCGGGAATAACTGCATCCGTCTAGAAAGCTAGGACTAACAACGAAGGGATCCGAAGTTGTGACCACACACCGCCCCAAATCGTGAGTGCCACAAGTTCCCTTCTACGCCTTAGCACAATAAGGGCTGTTGCGTTCAGGGAGAGAGAGAAACAACTTAATTCCATTGCAGTTATATGCTTATTAAATGTTAACTTATATTTACAAATTATGTAAGTGATCGTATCGTTTTCTGTTTTATTATTATTATTATTATTATTATTATTATTATTATTATTATTATTTCTTATTATTATACATTTCTTATTACGTTGATTGCCATGTGTATGGAATTCCATACACACGGCTCTCCTGTGCAGTAGAGCGTGATTAATTTCCATACGCAAACAATGTAGATATTCCAAGTTTGTTGTGTTCGTTCTATAGCTGTGTATGTAATTAGATACATATGGCGTAGAAATCAAAATTTAATGTCCATGCCACGTATATGCAAAACCATACACAAAGACATTTATGAACAAAGACATTGAGTTTGAGTTTAACGTCTCGCTCAGCAAGGAAGCTATATGAGACGTCGGCCTACTGATTAACGTGGACTCCGAAGCACGTGAGCTCTCGCCGGGAATCGAAGCCGGGTCTTCCACGCCAAAGGCGCGTACGCTAACCGCTTAGCCACTAAGGATCTCATGAACAGAGACATTTAAAACAAAGGCGTAAACAAAGATGTGTAATGTGATTTTGAGTTTAACGTCCCTTTGAGCATCGAGGCTATATGTGACGTGGACCTACTGATTAACGTAGAATCCGAATCACATGAGCTCCCGCCGGACGAAACCAAAGGCCTTTGGAATTGACAATAATCGTTTGGACATTTCAGTCACACCTACCTAATATTAACAACATTTCTACGATAATTTCGTAACATTGTATTATTTCTTTTGTTGATTAGCTTGGTTAGGCTTACTTAAACACTTTTTTCTTTGCACCGACGTGTCACATCTCTTGGATGAAAATACACTAGCTCTCACTGGAAATCAAATCCAGAACCAATGCACTTGAACCATTTGACCACAACAAGGCACATTTAAAAAGAAGTTTCGATTTTGTTCGGAAAATTGTGATTAGGTGTAACATTAAAAATATATATATTTAAGAAAGGATACGGAGCAAACACACTGTACTTTCTCGCTCGAATTTTTTACACTGACTTATGTTAGGTTGTAACTATTATTGAAACATTTATTTGGGAAATTGCGAATAAAATAATGTTTTGGAAAACTTTGCTAGAAGAAACTTCAGGCCCAAAAGTAAAGTACCCATTAGTCATATTTTCGTTAGAAATAACGTGATCCATATATTAGAATTATTAAGGATATAATGGTATGTGAACTATAAGCAAAAGCGTCTGAATAATTTCTGAGAAAATCATGAAAAAAGTCACCCCCAAGAATAAATTATCCCTTGTGGATCTTTTCAGGACAAACGAGCTATGCTATATTGTTAGTGTTTTCGTAAAACATTTATTTATGAAATACGAACACAATCGCCTGAGTCGTTCTTGAGAAAATCGCAGGGTAAAACTTACTGTCAAAAGTAATATACCATTTCTAGTTTTTCCGGATGAGGGAATTATACCATATAGCTAGGTTTTTTTATGTCACATGTATTTATAAAATATGAACAACAAACATCTCCTGAGTGTTTTTTAGGAAGGTCATCGGGAAAAGCTTACCCCCAAAGGTAAACTCTTCTATCTGTAATTTTGACAGTATATCGAGTAATTTTTAAGCAAATCGTCGGGAAAAAATTCACTGTCAAAGTATCTCTTTTGGATTTTTCTTTTCGGAACAAGCGAGTTATACCATATCATAAGATTATTACAGAAAATATATCACTGAAATTAGAACAAATTTGTCTGTTATTACTGAGAAAATTGTCCAAAAAAATTCAACCCTTGAGAAAACCGCTTCTTCTGTATGTTATCGGAATAAACGATTTATGCTGTATATTAGTTTATTAATGAAGCATTACTTTACGAAATATGAACAAAATTGCCTGAGGCGTTAATGGGAAAACTATCGGGGTAAAGCTCACACTAAGATTAAGCTACTCCTTCGAACGAGTTGTTTGTTAGGTTATTAATGATACGTTTATATATGAAATGTGGTTGAGAAAATTCTGCAAAAAGAACGCATACCATACAGTAAATTACATCATATATATTTTTTTCAGAAAAAATATTCATATGCGGTGGGGATTCGTTAATAAAATATATAATTATAAAAAGTAAATAAAATCGTCACAGCTTTTTTTACTTGAGAAAATTGAGTTGCTTTAAATTTTAATCCTTCAGTAAATTACCCTTACTTTTAGATGTCGAAGGACATAAAATTCGAAAAATAGTATGTTATTAAAACGTTATGTCTAGAATTCGGTCCAGATACGTTGAACAGTATGGCCTCTATTTGAGTGCGTGTAAAAGCGTGAGGAACCGAGAGACGAATAGATGGACAGACATCGAAAAATCATTTTTTCGATATGTAGGAGCCATGTAACTTGAATTCATTGAAATCTGGTATTCGGTTTTTATAACTATAACCACACTTTCTTCTTTCGTCGCCCGAATGTGAAAACGAATAGGCCTACACCGACACGTAATGTGATAATTTGTAATCCCAAAAATTTGATTTGTTATGTTTAATGTGTTGTCACGCTAGAAAAAGAAGCTTATGCATGTTAGATCATTTTATTATCAGTTTTTCACGCTACTGTATAATTCGTCGGAAGCTTTCGTGTTATTCACAAAGAGAGCTGTAAAATTTAATTTTGTTTAAAGAAAGCATTCTTGAATTCTTTTTACACAGACTTGCATTTGTTGCACTTGTTGATATGAAACAAAAGGAGAAAGAGAGAGAGAGAGTCAATACTCTAAAAAGGAACACACATACACAGAAACACTAGAACAGACAACGAGCTATGGCTGTGATTGTGTTCGTCACGCTGTGTTTAAAGCTGTAGGTCGCGCTTGTTTTGTTTTTTTACAGACACACTCGCAGTGAGTTTAAGCTTGAAGTTACTTCTGCTGTGTTAAAAAAAACGGAGAGGGAATGATTAAGCATACCATACCATAAACTAAAAACAATCGCTATTAGTAATAAATAGTAAGCTAATTCTAAATAAATACGTCATCAGAGGAAACAAAAAGTTATTTCTTTATTGTATTGTTTCGGTTCTTATTAACATAAAAATTATACACTTTCTACAATGTTTTGTAAAGAAAAAAATTGAACAGGATCGGATGGGATTCGATCTGGGGTCAAAACAGTATAAGAATTACTAATCCGTCACTCTACCCACTTGACCACACAGACTTTCTTTTATTGCCTATTTTTTTCTTAAGAAATAAATGCTCATGGCTATAGAGCATGTCACTTCCAAACTTAAGACAACAGTTTTTCTCTTTGTTTATATATTTCCGTACACCATCTTGGTTACAGAAGCTAATTTATATTTGGCAGACAATTTACACCCTAGATTTAAGCCAATAAGTGCAATATTTTACTCCACTTTCCTGTTTCTTGATTCAACTCTTCTGTTACCAATTCTGTAATTCCCTCTACAATCGTACTGTGCTACTCCAAAATTCCCTCGAAAACATTATTGCCAGTATACACAAAACCGAACATAATTTTGTTTTTTGCTTATATTTTTATTATTTTATTATATTTTTTTGGAAATATCTCCTTAGATGGATCGCTTTCTATTATCTCCAGATACTAATAACTGAATTTTACCCATAAACATAAAGAAAATGAAATAATTGAGAAAAATAGTGAGTTACAGTATACGCGCAATTTTTTTTGCGCATGGGAGTACATGTAACTGCAATTTTAAAACTGTAGGCTTAGAATTTGCGTTTGGAAATTTGGAATTTTTTAAGCGAAGCAATGCAGCTATGTGAAGTTGCCTCATTTCAAATTTCTACTTGAAATCGGAAGCCAATCGTTTGTTTTTCGTTTGTTATTGAGTTTTTTGAAGAAAAAATCGTAAAAAACGTATCTTTCTTAAAACATAAAGAGATGTTTACAAAATAAAGTTGGTATATGGCCAAATTTACCCTTGTTCCTCGACTTAAAATTTAGATTGAAAATCAAAATCAATTGTTTGATATGCGTATGCTATTAATTATTTTGAAAAAGAATAGCCTGTTTCGAAAACATAACGAGTTTTTTCAAGAGAAATGGGTGATGGAATTTCATATTAGCTCTACTTTAAAGTCTCGAATCAAAAGCGAAGCTAAGCGTTTCTTATTGGTTGTTTTTAAGAGCAAATCGCTTGTTTCGAAAAAATAGAAAAAGAGATTTACAAAATAAATTTAGAATGTGATCAAATTCAATCTGATTCCTTTACTTACAAATTTCGATTCAAGACCAAAATCAATCGTTTGATATGGATTTGTTGTTGCTTGTTTGGAAGAAAAGTAATTTGATTCGAAAAACATAAGAATATATTTAAGAAATAATGTTGATGAAGGTGATTTGTTTCGGGGCGGGTTGCTTATTTTGAAGAAAAAATCACTTGTTTCAAAACAACCAGTAAAATATATCAATTTGCAGGATACATTTGGTGGTCAACTTCATACTGTTTTTTCTGCTTTTAAATATCGATTCAATACTCAAGCTAATAACGTGTTTTCCTTTCTTATTGATTGGTTTGAAGAGAAAATAGTTTGTTTTCAAAATTATTAAGAGTCATTTACAAAATAAGGTTGGGTGGGACAACTTTTTGGTGGTATTTCAAATTTCGATTCTAAACCAAACTCAATCATTTATTTTTCGTTCGTTATTGATTGTTTTGAAGAAAAACTGAGAAGCATTAAAGAAATTTTAATGGTAAAGGTGGTCACCTTCACAAGGTCCCTGCGCTTCAAATTTCGTTCTAAGCATAAAACGGTTAAAATAATAAGAGAAACACGATCAGTACTCTACGCAAATGTTTAGGGGGTTCAGGGGTTTTAGGAACATAAGTTTCTATAATATCAAATGTTTATATATATAAACGTGCTAATACGATAAACGTGCTTACTTTTGCATAATACCTTGCTCAAGGGGGGTTTCAAAGTCCGAAATCCCTTTCCTTCAGTACGCCACTAAACATCAATTATAAATCATTCGTTATCCAAATTGTAGTTCTTGTACTGATTCAATTCTTAATTTCAAAGTTTAAAATTATATGAGCACTTATTATGCTATTGGAAAAGAGCACATATTTTATGACAGTGCAAGGAAGTTTCTTGTTTTAACAATTGAAAGAAAGGAAAACACCAATAAAAGTAATAATAATACCTGACACGAATTCCGATTCGATACTAAATTATATTTCATTATCTTATTTGAAACTTTGAGAATTGAAGCTCTACACCGAATACAAATTGGATAATAAGCAATGCTTTATAATTGCTTTATACATTACATTGCATTACATTCATTATATTAACACAAATGATATCGAGAGAACCGTGACGAACGTGCATTAGGAACAAAACATATAGGTGTTGTTACGGAATGAAATAATAGTTGAAGTGAATCGAAATTCAGTTATTATTTAGTCTTCCTATTGTTTCTAAATACATAATTTTAGAAAAGACAGATTTAGATTTGTACTGTTATGAATGATATAGGTTTTAAGCGGCCATCTTGCATTCAAAGAAGCCATAGACCTTTCAATTTGGTTTGTGTTTATACTTTAACCCGCCGCCATGTTCCACAAGATTATCGTAGAGAGTCGAGACTTATTCCATCTTCTTTCATTTAACAACAGCTTTAAAACGATGTGCTACTTAACCTCCCTTGCCATTTGAAACTTTTGAATTGGACCTCACCTGGGGGTCCTGGGACAAGACGTTTCAACTTAAATCGTTTGAATATAATGCCGCACTTTGCAAATAATGCCCCACGTCCTTTCCTGTTTTCAAATTTGCCTCACCGTTCCCGATTTATAGGGGTAACCATTGACTTTTCAATTAATTTTTTGTTTACATTTTGACCCGCCACTATTTTGCATAGAGTTGTCGTAGAGAGTCGAGACTTGCTCCATTTTCTTTCATTTAACAACAGCTTTGAAATGATATGCTACTTAACTCCCCTTGTTATTTGAAACTTTTGAGTTGAACCCCGTCTGGGACCCTGTGAGAGACCCTGGGACATATTATTTTACCCCAAACTGTGTGCCCTTGAAAATGGTGGGATCCGTGTTCGCCGAGTTTTCCACTTACCCAACCGTTTCCGAACAAATTACCCGGTTTCAACTATTCTGGTAGTTTTGTAGCTTTTACACTAAAAAATATATCGTAACTCAAGATATCCCGCCCGGTGGCACGTGTAACTTTGGGATTCGTCTAGTTATTATAACATATCAAATGCAAACACAATTGTCTCGTTCGGATCTCAGCGGAGCCACTTCATGACCCTCCGTTGTGGGTATAAATCCCCTTTAACTAATTTTCGGGATAACAGGAAGTGCTGATGCGTCGAACATGGCCGCCTGCACAGGTGTGCGATAATTAAGTAGGCAAAAACATTCGGCGAAGCGGAAATAGGCGAAACAGGAAAATACAACATGTTGCAAGAAATGTAATTTCCAATTATTTGTCGCAAATTCTATAGTATCTGGCTGTGGAACAGAAAACCACTTTACACAAAATAAACCTAAAGTAGCGTACACAATAGTCCAAAAGTTTGATTAATAATTTGTTAATCGTGTGTTCAAGACATGGAGAAAGTCATATTTGATTTTTTAATTTCCTTTCTACCCGGAGACTGAGAACATTTTTTAAAAGTAATTCTTTATTCAAGTGTTTTCGTTTCAAATTTGATTAGGAAACCATATCATAAGAACTGTAAATGTAAAATGCCATAGCTGAAAACAGGATAGTAAATATTTTCATTGTTTCAACGGTATTACTGTAATTTCTTACGCGAGGCACCATATTTCGATTATAGGTAGAAGCATATACGGTGCTGGTCCCACGTTGAGTTGTGTTTCCATATCTCAAGTAGGCCCGCTGCTGAAAGGGACGCTAAACTCTAGTTGAGTTGATTTTGAGTTTAACATCCCTTTCAGCAGCGAGGCTATATGAGACATGGACCTACTGATCAGCGTGGAGTCCTAACCATGGCTAAACTCTAATTAATTAACTATTACTTTCTGATTTGTAACATAAAATCATTCTTCAATGCGTTCTTGACAAATAGAATAATTCACTGGTTTCTTGCTATACATCTCGAAATGGCAGAATTATAACTTTTGTAGATAGAACAAAGAAATATTTAGATTAATCTATTACAATTGCCATGTATAATATCGATTTCAGCGGAAGGAAGGTGCTTAACTCGCTCATGTAAAAACAGTATTGAAAACGAACGTTAAATCTTAATTAATTTATTAATCAATCAATCGAACACAGTATGAAACGTCGCAGTGGGGTGGGATGGAATCCACTCCATCGTTCTTGATTGATTTTAAATCTAACAAAGGACATCACTCAATTGTCCGGCTCTGATTTCAATGATTTTTTTCTGTTAAAGGACATGTATGCACTATTTGTGATGATGGAAATATTTGCCGTGGTGCATGTTTCTATTTTTTATAATTTTTAAGAGTTGTGATGTGGTTATTAGAGATTGCTGCAGAATTTCCTTACTACCCTTTGTAAACGGAGCGTTAATGAAAAAAACAACAATGTATATATATAAAGCTTAGGGGGAAGTCGTATGGTAGGTATGACCTTGACGGCATCCATCTTGAAATCCGCCATTTTGAATTAAGGCCAAGTTTTTTAAATAGGAATAGGTAATACGATACATAATTTCGGGCCTCCCTTCCAGTTGATTCTGGAGGTCTTGGTATTCGTCGGGCTGTCGATTTGGCGTATCCTTCATTTTTAGCGTCGTTCTATGGCTCCCGGCATACCATTGAGATACTCCTCAACCAACTGAATGAGCCTCACATAGAATTTGACGTCCAAGACTGCATATCTGACTGGTCTAACCTAGTTGGTTTAAGCCCTCCTGAAATAACGGGCAGAAGTTCGCAATCAATTTGGGACAAGCCAATCATCAAATTACATCAATCAGTGTTATTACAAGAAGCAGACAGTCAAGAGGATAAGGCTAGACTTCTCGCCTCCTCATCAGCAATTTCAGGTGCTTGGCTACAGGCATTACCTTCACACACCCTAGGACTGCACCTTCCAAACGAAAGTTTTCGTATTGCAGTTGCACTTCGCCTAGGAGTAGACATCTGTGAATCACACAACTGCTCTAAATGTGGTGCATCAGTCAAGCAGAATGGTCTACACGGTCTGTCTTGTATAAGTAGCTCCGGAAGACATGTGAGGCATTCGAACGTGAATGACATTATCTGGAGAGCACTCACATCGGCGGAAGTTCCATCTGTCCGTGAACCTGTGGGGTGTAACAGATCTGATGGCAAAAGACCAGATGGCATGACGCTGGTACCATGGAAGAGGGGAAGGATTCTTCTCTGGGATTTTACCTGCTCTGACACTTTCGCGTCATCTAATTTGACTCTTTCTTCATCTCGAGAAGGGGCTATTGCAGCCCGCAGAGAATGCGAGAAAAGAAGAAAATATAAAGAGCTGCTCAATAGATACATGTTCGTGCCCGTAGCCATTGAATCGAGCGGCATTTGGGGTCTCGAAGGGCTCAATTTCATCAAAGAAGTAGGCCAACGTATAACACACCTTACTGGTGACAAGCGGGCTACTGCTTTTCTGATACAACGTATCAGCATAGCAGTTCAGCGAGGAAATGTGGCTTCCATTTTAGGTACATTACCTCCTGGAAAATTATTAGAAGAAGTTTTTCTTTTATAACTAACTGTTCAAAATTTGCTGTTTATCAGTCTGCAAAAAAATGTCAAATTTGTTCCAATTTATAGTTAAAAAAATATTCTATTTAAATATAAAAAAAAATTTCGGGCTATAATTTAATTAGGAAGACAATGGTGAAGTTAGTTTTAAGATATGCCAATTTGGGTAAAAGTTACAGGCATATTAATTGTTTAGTAGCTGAACCTGCGCTCTCTACACAGCGCATCATTCGCATATGAGCATAAATCTTATACTCATTCCTCACAACATCTGTACATGTCCCTTTACAGACACAAGTGAAAGACGTATTGATTAAAAAAATCCAAGGGATATCATAAATGGGAATTTTTTAAATTATTTTTTCTCAATATCTCGCACCGTTTGCAAGATTTGAGCCTACTTCCGGTTGAAGTTGCTAATTCATATATGACCAGTGTTTTCTTTCTTCTTGCATGCAGTATGTAATAAGACAATACATTACATACACAATTAATTATAATGTCAGTTATAAATGGTGTTCATTGGGCAAAACACTCCAAAAATAAAGGTTCATCTTAAACTGGAGAAATGGTTATCCTTGCCTTTCCATTATTATTTGTATATATACAACTCCTATATACAACTATGTGGTGTTGGAATGTATAATGCGTAGGATATGATGCTTTAGTTTTTTTTTTTAATTTCAACCCTTCCAATGTACCCGTAAAAATGTAATAAAGAAATACTGTCCATGTTTTTTAAATATTCAATTAGAATTGGACAATCTACATGAAATTTGCAATCGATCAGTGAAAACGTCATTTTTCTAGAACCTGCAGTTTCCAAGATCTCATTGTCGAAAGGCTTGACCACAAACAGATAACCGTTTACAACATCTATCTATTAAAATGCTACAATAGCAATTAAAAGCGTTTTTTTTTAAGTGCTCGCCATAGGCTAGCTCCCTTTTTGAGGGCTATACCCTCTCTTAGGTGGGAGAAGTGAAGGTATTATGGTAAAGAAGTAAGGAATGGGTGGGCTAAGAGTAATTTATTTATTTATTTATTTATTACTAGAACTAGGACATTATGATCTTTTCGATCATAATCATACTTGAATGGTGGGTGTAGTTTTAACCCTTTGGGGATTCATGGTACAATTTGTACCATACGGGGTGTTTCATGGTATTTTGCGTTATAACTCTCCTATTTGAGCTTTCTCGTCCGGGTTTTTTTTTTGTTTTGTTTTTCAAGTCCAGAGGCATTGCAAAAGACATTACGGATGGTTTCACACCTTCCTGTGTCGAGACATAGGAGGTGATGACGTCATAAGTCTAAAATTTATATTTTCGTGCAATACTTTTTGGGGAGGTTTATGTAAAGTATTTTTGGCGGGCTTATTTTTGCACGTAGAAGATTGAAATTATGCACAAACATGCTGTCCACCGAGTAGTATTTACCAGATTTTTTCAGATTTCTGCGTTAAAACAGGGGGGTAAAGAGGGGCTAATTGAAAAAGGAAATTTTTACCAAAAAATCCCTTTCACGGGATTTTCCCGCCTTAAATACATAATGGGGACAAGTGAATGGTACCGCCTGAAAGGTAGTTCTATTCTGAACAGAATGATAGGCGAAACATGACCCTAAGGTAATTAGGAATGTCTGAGGGAATGTTTAAAAATTTCCCTCTGTATACGGGAATATGGGACATTGTCGGTATATTGTTTTTTGGCGGGCTTACTTTTGCACCTGGAAAATTGGAATTGTGCATAAACATTCAGCCTACCGAGTAGTATTCACCAAATTTTTTTCAGATCTCTGCGTTAAAACCTAAAGGGGGGCTAAAAGTTGAAAAAAGGATATTTAGACCCAAAAAATCCCGTTTTTCCTCATTTTCCCGCCTTATATACATGATGGAGACACGTGAGTCATACCGCCTGAAAGGCAGTTATATTCTGAAGAGAATAATGGGCGAAACGTGACCCTAGGGTAATTAGGGATGTCTCAGGAAATTTTTTACCTGAGATCATGGTGTTTTACGATAATTTGGGGCATGGTGGGAATTCATGATAAAATTTCTCCCGCCCTTGGTATTCAAGATAGAAACTTGAAATTTGGCACACACATTCAGTATACCAAGTACTATTTATCAGATTTTTTTAGATGGCTACGTTCACACAGGGTCGCTCCAGGGGGGCCCAAAGTGCGAGAAAAAAAATTTTCCTCTGAAAATTTCCCTTTGACATCATTTTCCCGCTCCCGGTATATGGTATGAGCATGCAAGTGATATCATTTGAAAGCCAGCTCCATTCTAAAGAGAATGAGGTATGAACCATGATCCTAGGATGAATAGTGACGATGCAGTAGCTGCTTGACTGAAAGTCTAAAAAATAGCCCCAAAACCCCGGATCTCTTAAGGGTTAATAACATAAGAGCAGTAACATAATAACGAGTATAATTGAATACAACACAAATATAAATATGGTAATTTTATATATATATATATATATATATATATATATATATATATATATATATATATATATATATATAAGTGCGGAAACAAAGGAAAACATGAGAACAATAAAAGTGCGAAGGGTAAGATGAGATAGATTATATAAATAGATGAAACGAAACGTTACTTTACATGTATATGATTGTTATTAATAAGAAAATAAATAAGAAAATAATCACATAGTATATTATAAGCAAAGAACATTAATGATCATAACGAAGGATTAGGTATAGCATGCACGATACGTATGACATAGTAATGGGCATGAATGATGTGGCGAGGTGCATACACAGGACAACACGTGGGTGATATTAGATAAATGAGCTTATCTTCAGCCTAGAGGCTGCCCTATTCAATGATGAAAACGAATGAGGCCCATGTTAGTAAATAATGGTAATCACTGTGCTGGAAAAGATGGATGAATGAGAGGAAGATGTTCATGAATGACGTAATCGGTGATGATAAGTAAAGCGGGATCTAACGGTGGTAGAGTATAGTGATATAAGGTGAAGAGAAGCGAAAGTGGAGAATGATAGTAACGGTGAGGTGTTGGGTGAAGTGCTAAATAACGCATTGTATCCTGAAGTAAAGGATGTCGGGTTTCGAAACGTCTGGTGATATATGTTAGCCGCAGCTTTCCAAGAAAGTATTGTAAGGTCGGAAAGATAATTTGGCGGAGTGTGCAAATAAAACAGTTATCGTGGGATATGAAAAGAACACGAGAAGCTGACTTCTAATACGAGGCCGAAACGTGTAAGTAGCCAGTAATGAAATTTAATGCATAAATGATAGATTTACTCTTAAAACAGTTATAAGTGATATAGCCCAAGACTTATCCTATGCCTGGCGTGTTATTTCAAATCATTTTGCTAATATGATAATCTTCGTAAGTCAAACAAAATATATATATTATTTCAAACTCTGTTAAACTAACTTTTGTGACACACAGAGTTTGACCCTGGTTTAGCAGATACGCAGTACTGACCAACAGATTCCCTTTTGTTGTATGTATACCTTATGTAAGTAAATAATCATCATCATTATATATTTTCTCTCTTATTCCATTTTGCAATTGTTAAATAAGATTAACAAAAGGTTGTAAGAACTAATAGCGTTATATTAACAAAGGTTCACCAAGTAGTTTATAAAATACTTTCGTCCTTATTTGTAATGGAATTGCAGGGGCTTATCGCCCAGCCTTGTTAGGAAGAAGAAGCATATACAGTTTATTGCATTACAGATAGCATACCCTACAGGGAAATTAAATCATAGGTCACACTCTATCACTGTACTATCAAACCAAACTAGTAATATTCCAAGACAAGAACCATTGTCTTGTTCTACAAATAACACTAGACTAGTAAGTGATAACACAATACGTGTACAGAAACCAATACATAGTCATTCAGGGAGTTATTCTAGAGGGCCTCGATTTTTACAAACTAAAAACAAATCAAAAGTTTCTTTCAAGATTATGAAAGAATTAATAACACATAGATACATAATATTTCAGAAGTACATATTATTAATATTATTATTAGTAGTAGTAGTAGTAGAAGTAGTAGTAGTATATTTCATATATGCTACATTTCTGAGACTTGAGTCTTGATAGTACGTGAAGTTAAAATCAAAAGTTATGTTACGGACGGCAAATGATGGCTTAACACCAAAAACACATTCTTGGCCGGGACCGGGGGTTAGTCTGTTTTATGTTTATTAAACGTGTTTAATAATTACAGCAAATGAAGGATGTTTATCATAGAATGTGAAAGAATACAGTTTTAAAAGAATTAAACTACGTCAACATGTTAAAATAATTAAAATAATCTAATATATAAGCCACTCTGTACTCTCGTTTGCTTAACTGGATGAATCGAGGCCTAAAGGAAAAGAGTTCTCTGCCCAAATCTCATAAGTAGTGGGATACTTTAATATTATAGAAATTGACCCTCCTTTCCCTTAGAAGTGTAATTTTCAAGACGCTGAAACATATAGTATTTTATTACTTTTAGTTAAAAGTTCAATACCGAGTTTCACGCATCTAGCTTAAACAAATCCTTCCTTAATTTATTTACATATTTTCTGAGTAAGTAATGGGGAATTCGAACATAAAAAAGTGGTCCCTTTTGCTCTTTCCCTTTTATGTGTTCAATTTTCAGTTAAAAAAAAAACAGGAAAGTTTATATGCCAAGTTTCATTTTACTAACTTTAGAAACTTGCGAGATACACTACACTTTAAAAAAATCTTGCCCCACCCTTTCTACGATACTTATCTCCAAAAATTCTTTCTTATGTCCTTCTTTCATAAGAAAATTATATTTTATAATTAAAATTTAACGACTCTACTTGTAGTAGTACGCCCAAAAACCACTCATCTTTACTCTTTTATATAAGAGTACAGAAGATAAATACAGTCAAACAAATGGACTTCCATGAACAGTTTCCGATTTCTTATAACTAACTTATTAGTACATTTCCCACAAGCTGTGGTTTTAAATTTACGCTCTGTCAAGGTCCAGATTTCAAAAAGGAACTAACTGGAAATATAATATTATGTATTTGTGTATATGTGTAATATGTATAAATTTATTGTCTTATTGAAGCTTTCGTAATCTGGAAATAAACTTTTGATTTGCTTTTAATATATAAAAATCATGCTCCCCTAGAAAAATTTGCAGGCTACACCCCTAAATGACTATGTAGTAATTTCTGCAAAAATGGCACAGGACCTAAAATTTAGGTCTAGTGCCTATATTTTTAGGACTTGTGCCCTTTAAGACTTATGAATGTCATCCACTGTATTGCATAATAAATGTTCTTTGTTCAGTTTGAAATTTACTGCGTTCTTTATGTATACAATTGGTATTTAATGTTCACTCGTAAAATGTCTAGTTAACTTTTGTCCTAATTAAGTAAACTTTGGTGGATTTTTGTCCTACTCTTAATAAAATGCGCTGCGCACAGTATATATTGCAATTCTGAATGTTTGGTTTGTTTCAGAAGTCTGGTAAAATATGCTTTTTAAACATTTTTTAAATTTTTTTATTTATTTATTTTTGTTTTAGGAATTTGTCTTGGGATTCTCGTATCTCCATTCGAAAGAAACGAATTTCTTAACTAATTATGTAATTTTTAATTAATCCTTGTTTATTTTCACTTTAAATACAATTATGGTTTAATTTGTCATTCGTACTTTGTTTAAATTCTATATAGATAATATAAATAATGTTCTTAATAATGTACATATAATCAATAATGTGCTTTTACATATAATAACAAAATATATAAGATAATTTAATTGTAAAATGATAACAATGTATGCTATTAATATTTCAACAATATTTCAATATTACTCAAATATTACTTTGTATTTTTTAACGCAAAAAAATCTATTTCATCACACACTTCTACACATAGCACTCATTTTCGACAACGACAAACACATTCAATGTTACCAGAACACAGAACAGGAACTGGAGATCACAGTTTAGCACTAAAATTTTTTTTAAAAAAAAAAAAGAAAAAGAAAAGAAAGAAGTCCGTCTAATTTCAATATTTTAGGCAAATCTTTTCGGAATTAGTGATAAAAAATTGAAATAAGAATATAATGCCAGCGAAGAAATATAAAGGGGAATAGAACGGATTTACTAAATAAACTTAGAAAAACAAATCGCTGTCCATCACCATGTTTATACTACTTATTTTAAGTAAAAAATTTCATCCAGCTCTTGTACTGATGGGAAGGATTTTAAAATGCTGACTGCATTTTCTCTCTGTATTGCTAGGCTTATTCGTTGTATTAAATAGTGTTTGCTTCTTGGGTCGCCTGACTTCTTAATTAAAGTTGATCCTAACTCATTCAAAAATTGACTGGCTTCTTTGCTGAAAACCCCCCTGTAGCAAAGGCAACAAAAGATGATCTTCTTTCAGTCTGGAGTACTTTGTATGTAATTAATTCTTAGAATGAAATAGGTTGTATTATGTAATTCGTGAATAAGTGCAGAACAGATAGTGATAATAATAATCTTAGTAGTACAAATATAGCTATTATTATTGGGATTAGCTACGTTCGTAATATTATTGCCAACTAGTTGCTGCATCGTCGCAATTTCGTGTGGTGGTGGCAAATTTCAGAACTAAAGCAAGCGAATGAAAAAGGGACAAGACCTAAACGGCACAAGTCCTAAAAGGCAGAAGTCCTAAACGCCAGAAGTCCTAAAACTCATATCGCGGCACAAGTCCTAAACGGCACAAATCCTAAAAGGCAGAAGTCCTAAACGCCAGAAGTCCTAAAAATCATATCGCGGCACAAGTCCTAAACGACAGAAGTCCTAAACGGCAGAAGTCCTAAAAATCATACCACGGCAAAAGTCCTAAACTGCAGAAGTCCTAAAATTTAGGTCTATTGCCTATATTTTTAGGAGTTCTGCCGTTTAGGACTTCTGGATGACACCCGGCACATCATGCTGCGTCAGTGATGGTTTGGTGGGGAGTGAGCTACTCAAGCACAACCCAGCTGTATTTTTGCGAACAAGGTGTTAAAACATCTGCCAAGTTATACCAGGACACAGTGCTAACACCTATAGTGTAACCACTGTCTGCTACCATGTTCCCTGGAGAAAGGTGGACCTTCCAAAAGGATTCCGCTCCAGGCCACACAGCGAAAAAAACTTAGGACTGGCTGGCACGGAACGTCCCTCAGTTAATTTCTACCACTGATTGGCCTTCTAGCAGCCCGGACCTTAACCCGTTGGTCTACAAACTTTGGGCAGTCCTTTAGGCTAAGGTTTGCCATAAACAGCGTCCATCTGTCGACTGTCAGAAACAATCCTTGGCCCGAGCAGTGAACAATTTTCCCATGGACAGTGTTGGGTAAGTTACATGTAAAAATGTAACGCGTTACAAGTTACTTTACTTTTTCCTAAAATGTAACGCGTTACTTGCCCCCAAAAAGTAACTGTTACTTTACTTCGAAAGTAACGCGTTACTAACGCGTTACTTTTAGGTCCGAAACTTAGAATATGTGGAAAAATGTTATCACTTCAATTTTCCGTACTGCTATTGCTATCGCTTTTATTATTATTATTATTATTATTATTATTATTGCACGTTCTGAATCGCTTTATGTAAATGCAAGGACAAATTTTTACTTGACAGCTATAAGTTATGAATATTTTCATATAATGTAACATTGGCTAAAATGCCATACTGCGTTTCTCGTAGGGAAGGGCTAGGGTAACCAGACGTACTGATTTTCGCAGTACAGTACTGTTTTTCAAAGAGCTGTCCTGCGTGTTGCGAAGATGCCTAGGAAATCGAGAAATATCCTTCTTCTTTAAAATGTCCTGCGAAATGTCCAGAGTTAATTTATTTGCAATATCTTAATGTTTCATTCTTTATTCACAATATTTTGAATCAAACACACTCTTTTCCTGAATGATGAACCTCTGTGTTTTTTAACACTTCGGAAAAGACTAGGGATGGAGAACTATCAACAAACCATTTTTTACAATACATCGCTTTTACTGAGAAGGGCTTGTTGAGATATCTGTAAAGTAGGAAAGGTTTCTTTTTGAACTTATGACAGTGATGCTAACCAAGTTAAATAGAAGTTCCCTTGTGCCGGTCTAAATTTTCTCTCATTTCTTAAAATAATACCACGCTTCGAATTTTTTTTTTAGCCGAAGACGAACTTTGACTGTAAGTTCATAAAAAAAAAACAATTTGTTATTCATCAAAGCATTTGGAGTTGTGTTTAATTCCTTTAATACTTTTGTTCAGTGCTTCTTTTTAACAAAAATGTTTATTAATTTAAGGTTAACATTAAATGAAATAATGATATGCGTATTGCCGACGCAGTAAGATATCATATACTATTATACTTGTGTCCTACTTTTCGATTGTTAGAATGTGGTCATCCTACGATGGGCACGTGCGAGTACGAGCGAGTATTCTTTGAAACTCGATTCGACTAAAAACAGACATCTTTGAACTCGATTCGAAAAATTTCCTCCAACTTGACTCGAATTCGGGTCGAGTCGAGCCAAATCTGGTGTGTAGTTTCGAGTATTCTCTTCAAGTATCTTGCATAGACAATATAGGTTATCAATGATACCAGTACTACTTTTATTATTATTAATAATAATAACAATAAATAATAATTATAATTATAATTATAACAACACTGTGTTTAAACATGAAAGATACGCGGTCTGTATTTGAATACTAAAAAGGTAGTTGATTGCCAACCTCGGTAGTCGTGAAGTCTAGGAGTCAAGGATATTGTTCACGAGCTTCTGAATTTGGGTTGAGGGTTTAGGTTGAGTATTCGGGCTCGAGCCAAACATTGTTAAAAGTTATAGGGCACTGGCCAAATATCTTCAAAACTGTTCGGCCCGGGTTTACAATTATCAACAACTTGAGCAGCTCGGCTCACAGCTCACTCACTATCGACCCGAACCGAGAAGTGAGCCGAGCCAACAGCTCACCGAACCGAGTCAGCTAGAGCCTTCGGCCAAGATGAGCCGAACCGAGCAAATGGCTCATTCCAACCAAGCCAGCTCGAGCCGATGGTTCACCCCAAGCGAGCCGGCTCGAGCCATCGGCTCAGTTATTACTTCCCAGCTCAGCTTCTTATTAAAAAAATCTCTTGTGGTCTCGATATCGAGACGAGAAGACATGCGAGCAGTGTTTCCTCTCGTGAGCAACATTAAAAGTATTTCATATTACTACTTACCTTACATTTCTCATGGCTTTCGCTTTCCAGTGTAATCAGGCCATGATTTCAAAACGAGTTAAAACGTAATAATAATAATAATAATAATAATAATAATAATAATAATAATAATAATAATAATAATAATAATAATAATAATAATAATAAAATTAATAATAATAATAAATATAAGTATTCCATACATATAGAAATGCTTTTGACCAAGCACACAAGAAATTACATTTTGTCCATTATCACTCACAATTATTAATATTCATATAGTAAATATCTTATAATTCTTATATTTTAAAAACAATTGACAGGGCTCTGATTGCTTTTATGAGAAATAAATCTTTGGTTTTATAGATCCTACGCAGTGGCGATGATCGTGCGTCGTTTCGGTCCTAGCCGTGTCGATCCTGTGCCCTGTCGATCCTGTGCCGTTTCGGTCCTATGCCGTGTCGGCTCTATGCCGTTTCGATCGTACGTATTCTATGCATATAACTTGCACAGGCATAGAATCGACAGGAGTTTATAATTTGTAAGAGCAAAGATTAAACACATAATAAAAATATTATTTTTTAGGCACATGATTAAAAGTTAAATTATTTCAGAGCACCGGCGTAAGAACAAAACGGCACAGGACCGAAACGGCATAGGATCGACACGGCATAGGACCGAAACGGCACAGGATCGACACGGCACAGGACCGAAACAGGTTTCTGAGCTGAATTGTCGGTCGTATGCCGTGTCGATCCTATGCCGCATCCCCGATTAGATTAGGGCAGCTTTAAGTGATTTTAGCGATGAAAGCAGCAGTGAACCAAGTATTATACGTAACCTAAGTGACTCAGATGATCCTACTGTACGTTGGTCTGCTACATATATATATATATATATATATTATGAAAGTGAAAGTGAGAGTGAGAGTACAAGTGAAAATGGCGACAATGAATGTGTATCAGAAGCAGTGAAGCCACATCTAGCATCTTGGTGCTAGATCTAGCCTAATTCACATGCATTTAGCATCTAGCATCTTGGCCAAATCTAACATAATTTCATTCTTCCTTCTGGAGAAGAGAAAAAGAACGAAAATTTAGATAGTTCAAGGACTGTCAGGAATTATCCTTTTTAGTTGAAGCGATGGTTGGAGTAATAAAACAAGTCAGTATTTCCACTGCTGTATTGTTAAATTCAGAGAAATGTTCAAAATAGGAAAACGTGACTTCTGCAAAGGATGTTTACTTCCCTATAGTTTTATTACTGTCAACTGAAACCTGAGTGTGTGGTTATCTGGGATGTTTCTGTCCCTTTTCAATTTATTACTTCAGGAGGAAGGGGGTGTGAACGTCAGAGGATAGCTAGTAATATGTCGCTAAAAGAAGCAGCATGTTTTGTATATATTTCTTAAAAAGTTGCCCATTCATAAAATATAAATTCGCCCTTCCTCCCCTATCCTCTTTTCAATATACAGAACCGACTCCTTCGCTGAAGAAAGAACCCTGAACCTCCCCGAAAATGCTAAAAGCAATAAGAAGTGCAAATATATATATGACAAGTCCGTGGGTGATTCAAATAGTGCAGACAAACGGGATGATGATAATGAAGTCCTGTTTGAAGATAACAGTAGAGTCTACTTGATCCAACGCAGTCCAGCACATGTAAAAATCCTTGAAGTGTTCATATTTGTGAATTTGTACGTATGTGTATGTGCTTGCTTCTGAATATGTATATGTACGTGTGTCTTATAATTGTTATATTAATATCCACTGGATTAAGTGGAAATATAAAACAGATTTGATGGCTGCCAAATTCACGTAATCTTAGAAGTCATTATTTTTTAATATTTAGTAATATTAAATTAGATTATATTTTAGCGTCCTTTTTACGAGTAAAGCTCTATAAGACGTGAACCTACAGCTTAACATGTGATTTGAACCACACGAGCTCTTACCGGGAATCAAAGACGCGTACGTTAACCACATAGCAACGGGTTAGCTCAATATTTAGTAATATGTAAATAAAATTGTAAAATTACATTTGCATAACTTTCACTAAAATTACATTTGCATAATCTTCACAATGTAAAGACTCAGCAAGGCGCGTTATATTTTAAAAGACAGAAAGCCCATATGTTGTGTTTCAGTATCGGGTTGGACTGCGGGATGATAGAAATCCGAATGAGATGTTTCTATTTTGTTCTGTACAGTAGATCCGTTCCTTCATAATCTCCGTGTTTGATAACAATAAGTACGAATAGAAATTTAGGTCACATTCAAATGTATTAAATGTTCGATTAATCCGGGGATGGTTGAGAAATGAAGCGCGCCTGGAGATACGCTATTTCGCTCTGATTTACCCATCAAATTTAAATTTTGTAAAAACATTCTCTGTGAACACTAACCTGAATTTTTTTTTTAATTCGATCGCTAAAGAAGATTCTTTTCCCTGTTCACCAGGTCTCAGTAATCGTTCAGCATTAAGTTTGCACAAATATTCTCTCAAGCTGTTCATAAGGCAAGTTTTTTTGAGAAAGGGGTCCTCCAGGAGCTATTTAGGGGCTAATTCACATAATATGCCATTTACCAATTTATTTCATTATCATTCTTGACAGCGTTATATTAGTTTTGTACATGAATACAGTTAAAACACTTAATTAAAATAATGAAGATAAGTAGGGACGGGTCTTTAAAATTAGTTCAGAAAGATAATTTGAAAATCTGGCATAATTTACGAAAATCTAGCATAATTCAGGCCCGTGTTTGGCATCATCGCGAGTCTCGAGTGTGGCAACCCTGCTCAGAAGCAACACAAGAACATCAGTCTATGCATACTGCAGATGATGTCAATATGGATGGATCAAAAGAAGCTGCTACAGGTGTCAATAAAGCAGGACATAATATGTTTGTGTATTGGAAAGAGATTTCTGGTTACGTGAATGCTTTTGACGTGATTCCTGGACATGATTCTATTGTATCAGATTCAGTCAAGAATAAGATAACAGAAAGCACGCCGTATGAGTATTATTCGGTATTCGTGGATAACAGTGTGTTAGAATTATTAGGGACAGAAACTAATAGATATGCAGAGCAGAAAATAATTGAAGCTATAGAATCAGAAGCTGTTGCAAGTTACTCAAAGATGGCAAATTGGAAGGACACAACTACGGAAGAAATGCTTACGTTTCTTGGGAGAGTTATGTGGATGGGACTGGATTGTAAACCGAAACTTAGGGACTATTGGTCTAAAAATCCTATTTACGCGAAAAAGATATCGAAAGTAATGTCTCGCAACAGATTTGAGACGTTGCTAAGCCTAATGCATATTTCGGATAATGAAAATATCCCTGACAATGATCCCTTTGATTGATTTACTAAATTCAAAGTTCAAAAGTGCTGTCACTCCGGGCGAAGATATTTGTATAGACGAAACTATGGTACCGTTTCGCGGAAGGGTAAGGTTTCGACAATACATCCCTGGAAAAAGTCATAGATATGGTCTAAAACTTTTCAAACTGCGCATAAAGGGGGGATATACGTAGTGTGTGAAGTTGTATGCTGGCAGAGAGAAAAAGGAACCGGAACAAAAGGACAGTACTCCAAATAGAGAGCTGGTATCTTCCAAAGTTGTAATGCATCTGATGGAACCACTGCTAGATGCGGGACGAACGGTGTATACAAACAATTACTACACAAGTGTTAGGCTTGCGCATGATTTCAACAAGAAGAAATCTCACCTTACCGGCACATTAAGTAAAAACAGGAAGTACAATCCTAGTGGAATTGTGAAAGCGAAATTGAGAAGAGGTGAAATGATAGCTCAATAAAGTAATACCAAAGTTATTGTTGGGAAATGGAAAGACCAGAGAGACGTATTGGTTTTGACGGCAAAAAGGGCTCCGGAAATGGTAGATGTAAACACAAAAAGGGGGACTGTGAGAAAGCCATCAACTGTTGTTGAGTACAATTTTGCTAAATTATTTATCGACGTATCGGATCAAATGGCGTCTTATGGTACAGCTGTAAAGAGGGAAATAAAGTGGTAGCGAAAAGTTGTGTTTGAACTGTTAACGAATGCTGCTGTTGTTAATGCGCATTATCTACAGAAGCAGATGAATGATTCACCGACTGACATAGTACGTTTTAGGGAACAATTGGTTCTTCATTTGCTATTCCAATCACAAAAAGTTGTTACAGCAGCTTCACCTAGGATTACTCATCGCCTGACAGAAACTGCTAAAAAGGGAAGGTGTTCCCTTTGTGCGCAATTGTCACAGAAACACGGCAGAACGTATGCATCAAGAAAGGCACATCAAGTACGCATGCAGTGCCGTGCATGTTCTGCATTCAACTTTATGTGTATGGATTGCTTTTTCCAAAAGCATACCTCAGTGAGGAAAGAAAAAGAATTGTAAACTGTTGTATGTTGCCTCTTTACATTGCATTCAGTGGCAATAAAAACCGCTAATAATTATTCCGCGTAAATTTTGCGAACAGTCGACTTAACATATGGAAATTGAGTCTTTTCCTGAAATTAACGGAGAATTGTTGGGGTTTTGATTGCATGTGAATGAATGCACAATAAAATCACCACTGAGTTGCTAACTGTAATAATAGAGACACTGAGTGATGAAAAATTAGTGTTTATTTTGTTTCAAAGACTCTTTACAGCTTCGTTCGTACAGACATTTTCAGTATGGGTATCGTCTGTTTATTATAGTTTTATAGAACGAACATACTGTAAGAACCAATGAATGTTTATAAAGTTGCATTTCAGTTTCTTTTGTAGCCAAAACTAATATAAACTAACCCCCCTGGTTAGGGTTACCTAAATAAGAAGTTGTTCAATATAAGTATGTTTCAATTTCTTTTTAGTATTTTCATGATGATTTCATTATTCCTTTACAAATTGCGACAACATTGTTGCATAGAGATATTATCAGCATCGGATAAATTGAATAAAACTACACCGTACAATATCAGTACATTGGTTTCGTGCGTGAGTAGATTTGATACACATGGTCTGAGTAAAAGATTTTGAGTTCATAATATTCTTTTTTTACCACGGGACCGCGTGTATCCATATGGCACACAGAATGTAATTAGTTCTGATGCGAGGCAGACGCATTGCAAATGCACCCGGAGGTAGTTTTTTACACGTCTAGGCTGGTTTCATAGCAAAACGTAGTCTGGTCCCGGGATATATTTTACTCAAATAGGTTTGGGACTGCGGAACCAATGTACGTGAGGAAATAAGATACACGTGGTCCATCAGTAAACCCTCACTGTGTATGAAAAAGATACACATGGGGATGAAAGTGTTAAAATGAACTTCCAATATTGGCCAGCTGGCCAATCCAGCGCATAACCAGAACACCTCAACTGGGAGTTTTCTCCACGCGTCAATTTAGCGAATACGCTCGTGAAATCCGCCATACAACGAAGTAAAGGGGGAGACGTCTCATAGCCGATCAAGGACTGGTATCAGGGCTAGCGCCCACTTAGTGAAGTCCCGGGTCCACCGACCCTGTGCGTAAATTAGAAAGGGTCCTCCAATGTCCTAATTCTACATTGTGACTATCTGTATGTGTCCTGCTGGATATGGAGTCTTCTCGCAGTAGCTAGGAACTTGCGTCGTGGGATTACTTTGGTGTTAATAGTGTTAACCCACAGTGTTAACCCCCACGTGCATTAGTGAGTGGTGTGAGAAAAGTGTTTGTGGTGAACTCCGAAATATAATCTTTCATTCATTTATACAGTGATACGAAGGGCCACAATATCGTAAAATGTTTAGTGTAATTTTATGTTTGTGGAAAAAGTTGTGTTTACATTAGAGATGCAAGGGCTCGGAAAAAAACCGGCTTTTTTGGAAAAAACTCGGTTTTTTCTGCTTCGCTTTTTTGCTTCGGAAATTTTGGGCTTTTTTGAAAATTCTGCTTTAAATTGATAAACCAGATTTTGTTTCGCTTCTCTACAACACAAAAAGTCATTTAATTAGTGGTTGATGCCGATAATAATATAAAACCTCGAAAATAAACCATGAATTTCGAAAAGATATTTCAAACAGTTTTACTTCTCAACATATTTACCTTATGAATTCCAAAGGATTAACCAATGTATATAATACGATTTTTTTAACCTCCTACATACAAAAGTAAGCAGGGTTGGCAAGAGCCATGGTTGTTTTTGAAAATGCCAAAAACCCGTTTTTTGGGGGGAGTTTAAACTAGGCTTTTTTGGGTTTAGATATTTTGCTTTATGTATTTATGTTACATATTGACAGAAATAAGTTTGTTTCGCCTTGGTGTTATTATGCAACAACGGGGTTATGCTGGAAGAGGTCACATAAGCTTAAAGAAGTCCGGTCAGTAAATTTCTTAAAATGGGAAACTCCCGCCCTAGCCATCGAGAAAATCCCGTCATTACTCTAAATGTAAAACAATAACGGAAAAAATCCTGTTATTGCTTTGCATGTAAAATTTAAAGGTCAACGTATCATAATCAGTACGCTAAAACTGAGGTATTAAATTACAAATTTAGTGCGTACATATCATTGAAAGTACAATCCAAGCTAATGTTGGAAGCTACGTAGGCAATCGATAAATTTTGTCAATTTATATCAGTATATTTAAGCAATCTTGGCTTCTTTATAAAACAACAGGCATTCAGGCACGCAGAAATATACAATTTAGTTTCGTTTCGTATGTTCAGGCTTAACATCCTTACGTAATACCGAGGTTATCAAGGAGAAGACTTTCGCTTAAAGTGACATCCGAACCGCTACTTTGTTTACGCATGAAAGAAGGGTTGTGGTTCGACCGAGAATTGAACATGGGACACCTTGATTAAAAGATGAAAAGGAAATAAAACTAATGCAGATGGATTGATGTATGGAAATGTCACCATGAAGTTCACACGATTCGCATTTTTCGTACCTTTTATTATTTTTCGGTTTAAACCAGTTGTTTATTTAAAAAAAGAAGAAAAACAGCTGGTGTAAACCAGCCAACCCTAAAAGTAAATACTTCTTTTAAAAAAATACTCAAATAAGTAGCAAAATTCTATGTAGTATTTTTACTTCAAAATATTCCATACCCTCTTTTTGGAACAAAATAAAATTAAAATAAAACAAGAAAAATACTTAGATTTATATGATACACTTAAAGGCTGCACACCTAGAGCTTTTGGTTTTGCATATTCTTGAAATTCTACACTTTTATATAAGCACCATCACGGTTTATTCAGTCCTCAAGTTTTCTGTATTTTTAACAAGAGGGATTGAACATGAAGGGTGTGAGATAAGAACATGGTAACCCATAATTTTACTATTTTAAGAAATTAGAAATTTTCTGCTTCACAATCCATTTTGAAAGTCGGAAAGCTGATTTTTCACATAAGTCTATACATAAGAGGGATTAAACGAAGCGGTATGCGTTGCTGCCTATCTGATGCTGCGTAACTCAGCAATTGAAAATTTGTTAGTTACCATGTTCTTGGCTCACACCCTTCATATCATTATGGAACTCTCCCCACCCCACCAACACACACACACACAAAAAAAAAGGACTACGGAATATATTTAAGTTAAGATAAATACAACTGCACAACAAACATGATTGACTGGAGCTTTTGCGCTTCTATCGAGAAGTCCGGAATTCAACTCAGCATTCGACCATTCTGACAAAACTTTTCTTCATTCCATCTATGAAGTAGAAATAGTGTGTGTACTGTGAGTTGGCTGACTTCATTTCTTATTGTTTTTAAATCGTTATTATTACTAATTACCAGCAGTGACGGTTTTGCGAGGGTTAGGAGTGGCGGTCTTTCGGACTGAAGCCTGTTCCCCAAAATTACGGAATGTCTAAAACAAACGAAATATCTATTAGTTATGCCTTTACTCATAAACTTTAAGCTGCCGTCAAATAAAAATTACGAATGCTTAGAAAAACTAAACATTAGTAAGAAAAAAACCCTCCCAAAATACTTTGCTAAAACCGCCACTGATTCTCAGTATAAAATGATCTTCAAGGTTGTATCCGGAAGATTATCGCTAAATATATAAACGAAATGAAATACAGTATTAGTTATGCCTGTACTCATAAACTTCAATCTCCTCCCAAATAAAATTAGGAGATTTTAGAAAATGAAACAGTCAGAGAAACCCGTCTCAAAGTACGTTTCTAAATCCGCTACTGATTATTTGTATAAATTAGTATTCAAGGTTGTATCCGGAAAATTATTGCTAAATCGTTGCACAGCTACAGTATAACAGAAATGTGGAAGTACGGTTAGACGGATATATTGAAAAACGTACGCTTTGACGGATATATAGAAAAACGTAAGTTTAACTTCTGCGTTAGAAGCTAGAGTACTAAGCGTTTAGAAATGAAACAGACGACAAACTGAAAAGATATCGACAAGAAACTCAAAAGTTAAAATAAAGTTAAATAGCCTCTAAAATTGCCCTCAAATACTACATTCTTCATGTTAGCTTTAATTCGTAAAACATGTGCTCCATCCACCTTGATGGTGAATTTTAGAGCGAAATATGGCATTTAGGTCATGGAATTCTTATCTAAGTATAGAATATACTATAAGGAAGCTATTTAGATAGAAAAATCATGAAAATGAAAAAAGCCAAAATTTCCAAAATTCTCGTTTTTTTTCCCAAAAAAGCCGGCTTTTTATGTGAAAAAAACCATCGATTCAAAAAAGCCGGCTTTTTTGCATCTCTAGTTTACATCCATATCAGTGTCTAGTGCTGTGATTGTTTTTCTTCGACACTTTTTACGCATAGTGCATTTAATAAATAAGCATAGTATTATTCTATTTAATGTGTTTTCGTTGCATGTGTGAGTGATAGTTTTTGTCTGGTCTGAGTGATCATCTGGATGCCGTGAGGATTTCGAGACGAGACATCGGAACCTCTCGGTGCTTGATGCTCATATCATTGTTGAGACCCGAGGGCGATAAGTAAAAGTTCTTTGGTCCCTTTTCGGAAATGTTCTTTGATGTCTTAACCAGATAGGTTCAGGACTCTTGAAAGTACTCGTTGGTGGGAGAGCAGGAAAGGAGATCCGGAAAGCGGTTACAGAGCCTTACATGATTCAGCGTGGCTTGACCAATCTAGTATCACTGAGTGATTTTAAGACTAATAATCGATTGTTTACATTTGGCTTAGATCCCGAAGACAGCAAATTCTACCTATGTGTAGAACTTGAGGGAAATGTATACAGTTTTTGTAGAAACTAAAAAAAAATCTCACCTTGCAAGTAACATTGTAGTGCACGCACACCAGCTAAATTTAGAGAATGAGCGGAACATGGAAAATGGAAGGCAACTGTTTTTTCTTTAATATGTGCTTGGAAACCATTGTAATGTGCGGACATATTTGAAGCATTGTCGCATCTCTGGCCTTGCCAATGAGTTATATCTAAGCTTTGTTCAACAAATAAAACACGTAATAATTTCTTGTAAAGATTTTCCAGTATGGTGTGTTATGGGAATGAACGTTAGAAAACGCTCGTAATAATAATGAACTTCGAAATAAAAACGAACAATTACGGCAAGTTGATCAATATGCACACTGTCCGCTGTCGAATCGAAGATTATGCATAGTACTCTGACTTCTTAATTTCTGTCACGATTTTATTAATACTTCTGAACCAATGACGTGAATAGGTTCATATATACCGTTTGTGACAACTAAGGTACGTTCTCCTTTCATTGATTTCCATATTTCGTTATGTGCTCTTTCAAAAAGGGATCAAATTGCACTATTAATTCCACACAACCAAGAAAATTTCCATTATTTAGCTCCGCTACTAACCTTCGAATCCCCTTTCCATTAAAAAATTTATAACAACAACCAGGCGTTTTAAAACTTCTTTCCAATACTGTGCTTCCTTTTCGATTTGTTGGACTAGTTTTTTTTATTTACAACACTACATGCTTCATGCAAGAAAGCGCATCATACATATTTGGTGAAGTACACCATTTTCATGTTCATGTGTTTTCTCTTGTGCTTTTTTCCAGTTTAGTACGTTGGATACACCAAAGAATGCTGCGTTTTTTGATTAGAATATACCACTTTCTGTGGTAATACTTTATGTCGAAATGTAACCTTTGAGCCGAAGGTCCATTTCAAAATCCGTGTAGAACACCGAATTGGGGACGATTCAAGATGGCCGCCATGAGTCACGGTTTTCCCTTTTCTGCTTCAACACTACTCATCCGAATTTAATGATTATATAATACCACATTCTATTACCACTAAAAAAATCTCTCAAGTGCATAATTAATCTCTCCATATGACGTATGAGAAAAGGGAAACTTACCTTTTCTCAGATAAGAGTACGCAATCACATTGTATCCTGAAAAATACATCTATTTATTGGTAATATTCTTGCCAAATGTGATTTTGATATCTTAAATATAGTGACGTGGAAAAAATATTTACCAATCCTACTTGGAATTAGAAAATATATATCAATAGGGAACATTACGATCTACAACTCCTTGAGCGAGTACAATCCACCCAAATTTTATGATTCGTATGCTATTCTTTTCAGAATGGTGCAATCTTTCAATTGCAATATTATGTCCCGATAAAATACGGTAAAGGAGAAATTTTGCGAAATGCGGGGAATTTTTCCGAAAATTATTTTTTTTAGATGCTTGGACTCTCTTAGACCGGCGCCAGGTAAAAGTACGCAAACATAACATACCAAAAAAATACGCCACAGTACTGTTAATGCTTCCTGCAAACATCATTCCGATATCTTATTTAGTGAGGTTGTGAAAAAATATTTCCCAATTCTGTTTGAAAGTAAATCATATATACAAGTAGCGAAAATTACGATATAAAATTTCTGTACATATTTCAAACCATCCAAATTTTGTGGTTAGTATGTCATTCTCTTCAGAATGATGGAATGTTTCAGATGCAATATTGTCAATGACCCCATGACGTACTGTACGAAAAAAGGAAAGTTTATGCCACTAAATTTACTGAGAGGTAAATCTTATGAGGTTATTTAGGACATTTGAGAAGTTCACTAAATTGTTTTATATCTTATCTACTAATTGTCCGATTTAGATGTTCTTGGAGCTGCTGCAGGTGAAAGTACGCAACCCTAACATACCGGAAGAGTACAACGGGGTATTGTTAATGCTTCGTGCGAACACCATTCCAATATCTTATTTAATGGTATCGTAAAAAACATCGAAAACTGTTATTAATACGAAAATTTTCTGTCCTTCTTCATTCAACTATATACTTTCTAGGTTGTGCACATTTTTCAAAACCAGACTTTTTTCACTTTACTTACAAACTTTATTCATAAGTGATGTTTAAATTTTTCTTAATATCTCGTTTTCCCACGGAATTCCCATGATTCTTGATAATTTTCTTTCAACCTTTTATTGTATTTATTGTTGCATAGTTTGCCTACAGTGCATTTTGTGCAAGTAGGAATTTTGGCTTTTGGACAAGAGCATCGTACAAGAGATCCGGAGCAACCGCATTTAACGAATTCTCTGCAGGATTCCAGAATATGGGCAAGGGAAGACCAGACCGGTGTCCACGCCCCGTCAACAATGGTTTATACCCATCGTTCTGGCTCTATTCTTTAGTGAACACGCACGACCCCAAACTTCAGTTACCTGGTATGCTGAACGAAGGCAATGTTGCCTTAGTGCCTCTTTTATTGGGAGAAGACTTTGTCGACTGAGACTTTTTGAAGTAAAAAGAGTTTCGAAGGTGATTGACTGAGAAATCTTATACGTCTTTGTAATACAGTAAAACTGTGAACTTCTCTTGAACTTGAAAAGTCTCGAGTCAGTCTTTTTCTTTTTTATCGCAAACGAGAACGTAACATCTGTTTCAGTAAATACATACATTTAAACGAATGTTAATGCATGCACTTACCTGTTTCGGAGTAGAGCAAAAGATAAAATCAGCGAAAGCACACACATACAAAAAGCAGATCGTTCTGCAACCGACAAAATCCTCCCGCTCACAGAAGTACACAAAATTGTCGATAGACAGTCTACGAAGCAAGGATGAGTTGGTCGGTATTCCGCGAATTCGTTGCAATCGGCATATGCGGCCACCGCTACTCATCGGTTTGTAAAGGCAGGCATAAGAAGTATATCGTGAATTCGCGACAGACGTTCAATGGGGGTTCAGTGTTGTACATGTTTGCGTGCCTGTTAATTGATCTTCGTGTTTTCCACATGACTACTCACAAAGGCCCCCCTGTCAGACTTCAGCCCTTCGGTCCTTACTACTCTCAAATAGTCCCTGGCCGTGGTAAAAGATCCCTGCTTCAATCTCATGTCAACTTCTTAAACCTTCTATTTTTGGTCTTCTTTCTACTTGCTCGCGTTCTCGTCTTAATTGACAAATTGACTGGTCTCTGTCTAAAATGTCATTTCCATTTCGGTCTTGTCTCCATAGTCTCAAAATAATTTTGTATGAAATAAGAAATTATAAAATAAGCAGTATAATCTTTATAATTTGTAGTTTCCTTTTATTTTTCCACATTATTCTCTATCGTAGAATTATAGTACTTGGCATAAATCTTCATGACCAAGTGCCTACTGTTTGTGCTTTCTGTGCATGTGATTGCAGATTAGATCCATGTGTAGTGGTGTCCGAAGACTGAAGATGAGAGGTTCAGCTGGAGGAGTAATTCAATGTTTGGTTACCCTAGAACCAGGATGTGATGAAATGGTGATACTTATTTCAACGGCAGGGGTTCAGTAAATTCTACATAAGAATATCAACGCACTGATACTGCACACAAATTTTACGGTAGTGCATGTATTTGATTTGTTTTGCTATACTCGCATGGAATTGAACGGTGATGTTCAAAACCTAGGATGAATAGCTTGCTTTTGTTTGACATAAGGGTGACTGATTGCCAGAAAATTACTATGACAAGAAACGAATGGTAGTGAGTAAATGCGAAATGCTGTGGAATCTATTTTACATTATGATATAACAAATTACTAAATAGTTTGCTGATATGTTTTGCTCTATTATGACAAAATCTGGTAATTATTGTTGTGGCAATGGATACAAATTTTAAAACTTCGCGAAGAATAAGTACTGAGCAAGTTTATTTAGTGGCAAACGTGGAGATGGAATGTCTGTATTGAACAACAACAAATGACAATATTAACAAAAAGGGACAGTAGGACTGCGAGAAAGCAGGGGTGCCCACAAGGGGGAGCTATGACGCAAACTGCGTCATTGAAATATTTGGGGGGGTTAAAATATATATAAATATGTTCGATGAGGGGGGGTAAAATTAATCGAAAAGAAGATTTTTTTCATGGAAGAACACCTACGGATAGACAATTGGGGGGGTGCGTCATAGACATAAGGGGGGGTGGGCACCACTGGAGAAAGTATGAATGTTGTGGAGAAACTGTCAAGCTCGTTGACAAGGGTGTAAACTGGAGAAATTCTCCGAGTGAAAAAGTGCTTGCGTGTGCCGGTACAAGGTTGTGTTTCACTTTCGGTGTGTAGACATTATCAATGAAGCCTATGAGCAATTGAATAGAAAAGAAATAAAATGGTTGTACAATAAATGTAGACAACTAAAGGAATATTATAATGCAACTTGCAGAAATAAGTTTAGGAATAAATAACATGTCAGTCGATATTGGGGAATTAGAAGCACTGAAGAAAAATGGCAAATTTGAAGATAGAAGTGAATAAGGATAACAATAAAATTACTGCTAAACTGGACAAAGAAACCGGTGATACCAAACGGAAGATGAAGTTAATCAGGAAACATTGGAGAATAGTGCTCTGTGGTCCGTAGGCGCCATTTTTTAGAACACCTGTTATATATATATATATATATATATATATATATATATATATATATATATATATATATATATATATTAACCCTGTTCTGTTTCAAAAAGAATATACGTATTACGAAGAATTACTTTGTCCAAACTATCGAGCGCTGCGCCCCGGCTCGGCTATTGGAGAAACGAATACATAGTCTAGATGTCTACATGCCTACATAGTCTACATAGTCTATTAATAGCCGCTAGATGTCAGTTGTCTTCTGTTTTGCTTGGTAAAGGTCATATGTTTAAAATGGCTACTCCGCAGCAGAAATCATTTTGTATTCTCGAGTTTGCGAAGAGCAATTCCGTGATTACAGTGCAAAGACGTTTCAGGTTGAGGTACCAAATTGATCCTCCGAATGGGTGGAACATTCGCAGATGGTTATCGACAGTTTGTAGATGCTGGATGTGTATGTAAAGGAAAGAGTCGTAGCCGCCCTCGTGTTCCTGAAGAAAATGTTGCACGAATTGAAACTGCTTTCCAACGTAGTCCAAAATCAACTCGTCGTGCCAGGCAGGAGTTACAAGTGCTGACAACAACAATTTGTCGGTTGGTTATGAAGCCGTACAAGTTACAACTGTTACAAGCTCTGCGTCCTGATAACAAACGCAAACGTGTGGCATTTTGTAACGAGATTCTGGATGCTATTGACAATGATAACATTTTTGCTCAACGTATCGTGTTCAGTGATGAAGCGACTTTCCGTGTTAGTGGTCAGGTAAACAAACGAAATGTTCGAATTTGGGAAATGCAAAACCCACATGCAGTCGTTGAACATGTACGAGATTTGCCCAAAGTCAATGTGTTTTGTGCGATATCCCTATCATCTGTTTACGGCCCATTCTTCTTTAATGGAAACACGGTTAACAGTCAGCAGTATCTCGCTATGTTACAAAACTGGTTGTTTCTGAGGCTGCACGAAGACAACATTTTTCAACAAGACGGGGGCACCTCCTGACTGGAGTCGCCAAGTGCGTGAATAACTGAATGAAACTCTACTGAACCGTTGGATTGGTCGTCAAGGAGCAGCGACTTAGCATGTCTCAGCTGACCTGCACGGTCACCGGATGTACACCCTGTGACTTCTTCCTGTGGGGTTTCGTTAAATACAACGTTTATGTACCACAAGTCCCACAGAACTTGTAAGAGTTGAAGAACCGGATCCGTACTGCCATAACATCAGTGACGCAGGACATGCTTGCCCGAGTATGGGATGAATTTGAGTATCGATGTGATACTGTTCGTGTCGCGGATGGAGGACATATTGAAAATCTGTAATTTGAACTTTGAACTGTAATTTGGACTGCCAGCCACACATATTTTAAACGTCGTGCTTAAATAACTACTTTCTTATATTAAAAAGGAAATCAATTGTACTAATATATACTAATTGTTTGATGTAGTAAATTCTTACATTTACACTGTTTTCAAAAGAGTAAAACCATGAACAACGAAGATGGAAATATTCATCTTGAACACACACACACACACACACACACACATATATATATATATATATATATATATATATATATATATATATTGGCCCCCTCAAAATTGTCTTGAGCCCTTCATTGTCCTCCGAAAAAAATCTACCTACCCTACTGCCCCTGAGAGGATCGTCATACCCAATTCTGATGATGCTATGAATTCAGATGTTGATGATGCCCCTCTCTGTCTGATAAATAATTCTCAGGTTAGAAGGTCTACAGCATCGAGCGATTTGAAAAACATCAAGCGGAGAGTAGAGGCAAGGAAAATCCAAGAAGATGTAAAATTTCAAGGACCTCAGGATTTACCTGAAGAAATAAAAGAGCTATAAACGCCTATTGAATATTTCAAGTACTTTTTCATTGATGAAATTCTTCATTACGCAGTTGAATAGTCAAAGCTATATTCAACGCAAGCTCGGCCAACAAATGACTACAAATAAACTTGAACAGCTTCTTGTGTGGTTTTCTGCATTTCAGTTATTTAGCTCGCAGCTACTAGACATTACTGGAACGGAAGGCTTCGTCATAATGCAGTAAAGCAGGTGGTGAGTAGAGATCGGTTTGAAGAGATCATACAGTTTATTCACTTCAATCCAATTCAACTTTTATTCCTGCAGGGGAACTTGCCCATGGCATACTTCATAAGATTGGGCCTTTTCTTGAACACATACGAGAACGTCTGCGAGAAGTCTCCAAAGAATTCTTGGCATGGATTAGCAAATCACTCCCATAAACTGTAGATCATCGATAAAACAATATAGCGCAAAGAAACCTAATAAATGGGGTTATAAAGCATTTGTTCTGAGTGGAATTTCAGGTTTCAGTTATGATTTCGAAATATTTACTGGGCTTAAAGTAACCTTGTTCCTACTGCAGCTCCAGACTTAGGCGATAGTAGTAACGTTCATGTTTGGTTGACTCAATCTGTACCTCGACATATAATCCACAAAATATTCTTCGAAATTGGTTTACGAGTGTACTCTTAGAAATGTATCCCTGTGCACTTCCAAAAATGTTTACCTTACTACATAGTGTGCCATAAGTGAAAAATCTAAAATTTCGGTTTTAATTCATTTTTCAAGTTCCCGTATGAGGATTTTCAATGTTGAGTATTTTTATCACTAAACGAAAAGAAAATCATGCGGAAAGGGGTAAATTGAACAACTCATTAAATTAACCAACATGCAGAAAGAAACAAGTTATAGTCAATGTAAAAGGACATGATGGGAAGATGATGCACGTTCAACTGGGTGAGAATGGCAAAATTATCGATTCTCAGGCATCATTATTTATGGTTTTCTTAACTGGAGTTTGCTATTCCTTAATTTAGGTAGCTCCCCAATTGCTATATGACACTGTATCAATACTTAAAATTCTTGGGTTCTTATTGGGAATAGAACCAATATTCAAGTTGCCAGCCCTAACAATTCAGCAAATTTCTAATTTTACAGTATACTAAAGAAACTTGTTTACGAGAAAGAGAAACACAGTATGTAATTAATTTGTTGAAATCGTATCTAGAGTTAAAAATAGAGCTTCTTAAATAAGAGTTTTGAACGTGATTGTTCAATTCTGTGACGAATTACGAGAAGAATGATACTGGGGTACCCAGTACCTACGCCACTGATTGTTTCATTAAATACGCATACAATGAAGAGGCAAGTAGAATATAAAGAAATTTACAATGTGATGGGAAATCACAATCAAAATCTAATCTGAGTTACATTTGAGCACATATTTAATTCTATAGATTAATTTTAAAATTTGAAATGTTCTTCTTCAGTGTACCAGAAAAAGAGTTTTATTACAATACATCCTTACTTGAGGATATTCATCAAAGCAATGTAGACGGCTTATGAGTTTGCGTAGAGTGTCTATTTCGTCAGCAGTGCGTTCCTCTCTCCGCTTCAAGAGAATTGCTTTCTCCTGCAATTAAATTATAATGTACATAAAATTAGAAACATAAATATACGCTTGATCATCGAAAAATGTTATAAAGCATACAATTTTTGTGTTTGTCACTGTAGCTTAACGAAAATTTATTTGTTGATTAATAACATGTTTGTCTTGTTGCAGGTTTGATGCCTTCGCATTTGGACTATGCATAGACGAGAAACGGGTATTTAAATTGGTCACTCGTCTGGAAAATCGGTTAAGAGTTGAAGTGAGATAAGTGCTGCGATTCCTGTGAACCAGAAATACTACGATTGCTGACTTTCATAGGATTATTGTGGAGGCCTATGGAGAGGGCTGGATTTCTAGGTATAATGTAACGAGGTGGTGTCGTTCCTTCAAAGAAGAATGGATCAGCATTGCGTTACATATGTTCAGTTTCAGATCCCTGATGCCGAATAGTATTGAAGTAACTTGGTCTTACTTTTGTGCCTCTGAGTCCTTGGCCCAGGGGTGTATATGTCCGCCCCTCAAAGAATTGTTAATTGCGACATTGTCTCAGCTCTGGAGAGATGTATATTAACTGGAATATGTACCTCTTGATATTTAGAGGTCTATCTCGTGCACTTTTACGGGTATAAAATTATCAAAAATTCAAAATCTGGAGATTTTTCAGTTAATATATTCCCTTTGATGAGGTTTTATCACATTATGGATGAGTGCAGTGTACATTGTTTTCAACAGAATCAGAGTATATTAACGCATCCATCTGAAATCTCGGGAAGGGATTTATAGGTCCACCCTTAAATCTCGAAAGTTGTCAAATTTTAAAATTTGGTACGGTAATGTACAACCGTGGTATGTACCTCTAGATATTTGGGTGATTCATATTGTTGCTGCATGGATAAAAATGGCAAAAATATAAATTTGGAAAGTTTTTCACCTCAAGAATCCTCTTTAATGAAGTTTTGTTACGTTATGGATGAATACGTCCATTGTCTTTCATAGAATACGGATACGTTAACGCACCCCTCTATAATTTCTGGACAAGTATATCGGTCAACCTTAAATTTTGTAAATTCCCAAATTGTTAAATTTGTTGTGGCAGTATAGGACTATAATAGTATCTGCATATAAATGTAAGTGGTTCATATATACATTTTTTGACGAGCGTGTAGCCTCACGCCATTAAAATTTGGAAATTGAAATGGTAGTGTTCTATAGGAGCATGATAAAGTTTAGTCGGTTTATCTTGTTTCTGTTTATAAGTAAAATATTGTCAAAAATCTTATTTTAGGAGTTTTAGTCCTAATTTATCATTTTTGATTGTCATTTGGTAATTTATCAGATTGTTGCAGAATATGATATTTCGTTATATGATTAGTGTACATATTCTCTCATGGGAAGTCTCTAGTTTTTAACATGACCGAAATCCCTGGGTTCGATTCCTAGAAATAAATTTTGAGAAATCTTACTTTAATTTCCTGTAACAGCATATTTCACGTTATACTATAGGTTCTTGTTATATAGCCTCTACAAACTAATCGTTTCTAAAAATATCATCAAATTTTAGACAGATTAAGTTGAATCATTCACGATATTTCATACATATACATTCAATGTTGGTCATAACTTTTTGTTTCCTGAAATAACAGAATATGTTATTCTGAAGAGTACAATATGTGAATGACGTCAGTCCGTTTATATAATCTTACCACACCACTATTTTTTCTCAGTTCTCTGTTGATAGTACTGCAACGATAATATGTATGTTTTATAAAGGACAATGTTCCAAAACGTAGGATACCTTTTTTATGGTCAGACAGACTTGTACATTTTTGCTGTTAAATGTTGTGGCCGTACATGTACATTTAGGCTGCTAAAATATAAGTGAAAACGTCATCTTTGAAGGATGTGTTTTTGGAATTGCAGGTGATAAGTGATAAGTATTAAATAAATTCAGTGCCTTAACAGAACAAAAATAATTTAATTTCTTCGACTAATTTTTGTAGAAAGTTTTGGCGTTAAATAGAGGAAGTTAAATTGAAGTGGGGCAGCAATAAATATTAAAATTTTTGCTGCATAATTTTTTGCATGGTGATTTCAAAATAGTCTTAATAGGAATTTTTTGAGAGTGACTTCGTACTAGTTAATTCGGATGCTCCGATAAAAAAATAGGCGTTTCTATTCCAAAGCAAATAAAAGCATCATCGACTTTGTCAAAACAACATACAGCGATATCAAATCATTGAATCCCTTCCAACCGGAATTACGTATCCTTCTACCCTGCGAATTACAGCAAATACTAGTATCGTTACAATGTTTTAACCATTTGTTAGTTAAAGTTCAACATTATGAAAATCAAGTGGGAATATATATAATAGTTCAGTCAGAAATCAAGTCAATCATTTCCGGTACGAAATATGTCCAAAAAAAAGCTAATAGTAATGTAAGAAACAACAGGTCTCCTTACAATAACAATAATAACTTAACTGAATCTAATTCTAATGGAAATTATGATAACTAAAATTTCAGAAATAGTTGACAATAAATTTCATTCTTCACGTAATAATAGATCCCGTAACAATTTCAGAGATAGCAAAAATATACAAGATAAATAATAAATACATAAAAGTACATAATACATATAAGTACATAGTACATATAAGTACATAGTACATATAAGTACATAATAAGTAATAAGTTTTATATTCTACGAAATGATAGGCAAGAATGTGAACGTAATAATTTTAAAAACTGGTAGAAATATCCCAGGCGGTATACAAGGGATATTTCTAACCTTGCACACATCATCGCATTTTACACGAAATTCAAGAATTTGCGATATGGTGTGATATAATTCGATCTATAAATAATAATTCTTTAAACTGAAAGCAGCTGGTGTGGAATGGGAGTAACTGAGCCAGCAACGTATTTGAATGCATATATATATAAAAAACAGTAATTTAGATTCTATAATAATAATTTCCTGGTGAATTTGAAATGAAACTAATCTGAAGGTGTAAGATTATGTTGATGCACCTCAGTATATACCAATGCGTAATTGTTATTGGACATCAAACGATAATGTAGAGAACACTCGTTTATCTGAAAGTGTCTTTGTCTTCTTAAATACATTTTGTACGGCTACGATACACATTAAAGTTAACTATATTCCAATACAAGCTTTGCTTTGTTTGATGTCTTACTCTTTTTGGTAAAAACTTACTACTGATATTTCGAATCCTATGTTACATAAGGTTGAAAACTTAATTTTAGTTGCTTACACTGGTAAGCATAAGAAAACAGTAATGGGAAGGAGCCAAGTTGTTACAAAATTATGATATTTCTAAGCCCATATTGATTATTAAGGTATTAAATGAAAATCTTTTAGTAGGTTTGGATTTTTTTAGGCAACTACGTGCCATCTGGATTTTGAGAATAAGTCATTCTCTATTAATCGTCTTAATGATAAAATTATTTTGGATTTAATACCGGCTTACGATAATTTCGCATGCCAATCCCAACTTCTTAATGATAAAGCGGCACTGAAGTGGATAAAAGCTACCAAATCAATAAGAGTCAAGTAATAATAAAGGAGAATAAATTTTTGAAGATAATGTAAATGAAGTTGTTAGTTATTTGTGTAATGAACACGAAAAATTCAGGTTAGTATTTAAAGAAATTCTTAAGGGACATAAACAGTTTTTTAAAAAAGTTCCAGGATGTAAAAACTTTATATACAAAATTCAAGTGGACACGGATCAGCCAATTGTGACAAAGTGCTATATTATACACTACAATTTTAGAGATGAGGTAAGAAAATAAATTAATGAAGTGCTTCAGAATAAAATTGTTCTTCCATCACAATATGTGGTTCCGAAGAAGGATGGAAAAAATCCGAGAATTGTTTTACATTTACGTAAGCTAAACAAACATACAAAATTACAACAGGTGAGGCATCCGCATGTAAATGAAATTTTGAGCTCATTACACGGGAACAGAGGGTCTGGAAATTTCGATTTTGTTGCAGCTTATAACCAAATTTTATTAAATGGAAGTTCAAAACCTTTCACTGCCTTTTCAATTGAAATTGATTTATATGAATACAGTCGTGTTGTTTTTGGTTTGATAAATGGAAGTGCTGAGTTGACGGCGTGTTTGAATCAAGTATTTGGACAAGACCTTTGAGCTAATATTTTCTATACGGATGACATCCTAATAATGAGCAAAACACCTGAGGATTATTTGAAGGACCTTGAAATTGTCCTAGAACGTTTAGAAAACGTAAGTCTCACGGTTAATTTAGAGAAATCTAAATTTTTTAAGGACTCAATTCAATTTCTAGGTTATAATATTAATTCTCAAGGTCTGTGTTTCAGTGAAAGAAAGATCCAGGCTGTGAAAGATTTACCATGCTCTACTAATTTGAAAGATACACGTCAGATTTTGGGATTATTTAATTGGTTTAGAAGATCTATACCTCGTTTCGCAGAAATCGCCGAACGCGAAGAAGGGAATCCCATGCGTTGGAGCGAAGTACCAGAACAAAGTTTCTAGAAATATATTATAAATAACATTCATCTGAATCACTCGGATTTTAGTAAACCATTTTTTGTTCAATGTGTCGGATCTTTATCTGGAATTTCTGGAGTGCTTTGGCAACCCAACCACATAAAAAGGAGAACCTGTAGTTATTTACTGTGCTAGCCGTACATTAAAAATTTCATAAAAGTGGTATATCACAACTGAAATTGAATTATTAGCAGTACGTTTTTCCTTACAGAAGTTCGGTCTCTATTTAATTGGACGGTATTTTGTACTATTATCAGATCATAATTCATTACACCATCAAAAAAAGTACAAGGGTATAATAGTCGTTTACTTCGTTGATCTTTAGAACTACAGTCCTTCGATTTTGAGATACATCATATAAAAATATATAGAATGAAGCTCTGGGCACATTATTCATGGTTTCTGCCAACAAGAAACATAAAATTTTGTCAGTGCATGCCTTTTATGTACTTCAAGATGAAATAACGAAATTAACCCTTCAAGAATTAAAGGACGATCAACAGAATTGTGAAGAATATGTCAGAATTATCAAGCATGTAACATCATGTTCTAATACATGTTATACATGCAGCTGTCCACGTTATTGGAGTATAATTTATCAAATGGAGAACGATATACTTTTGATTCTTCTTGTTCACCTCAACCATAGGTTGGTGGGCCACACGGAAATTTTAAGACTTTCTCTCGCTTGGAAGAGCTGTTTTATACTTTGATAATGTCTCTACTTCGTAACTCTAGATATTCTATCCTTGGTCTTCCTCTTCCTGGTTTTCCTTCTGCCTTTCCCTCTATCAGCACAGAGACCAAATCGGAGTGTCGAATAAGATGGCCAAGCATGCTGTTTTTTCTTTCTCCTAATATCTTCATGATCTATCGTCCTTCATTAGCTTCCTTTAGTACGTCTTCATTCCTTTCCCTTTCGGTCCATGATATGTGCAGCATTCTACGCCAACACCACATATCTAATGCGTCGAACTTGGATATTTCAGCTTTTCTCAATGTCCACGTCTCTGATCCGTACAGTGCCACGCTCCATACCAGCGTCTTAATAAATCGTTTACGAACGTCAAGCGACACATCTTTTGATGTTAGTAGTCCTTTCTTCCTATTGAATGCTTGTTTAGCCTGTGTTATTCTGCAACTTCCGTCTTTTTCACTTCTTCCGTCCGAGGATATTAGACTTCCTAAATAGGGGGACGTCTTAACGTCTTCGATTTCCTATCCATCTAGCCATACGTTTGCTCCTTGTTGTCTTGCTCTTGTGCACTTTATCACTTCCGTTTTCTTCTTATTTATCTTCATTTTGCATTTTTTTTTCAGTTGGTAGTTTCAGTTTGAAAGTGCTTCCTGCATGTCCTCATCGTTCTAAGTTATTAATGCTATGTCATCAGCAAACCTTATTGTGCTGAAAACCTGACCATTAACTTTTACGCCTTTCTCGTTTTTATCCAAGAATTCTTTCATACGCTCTTCTATATAGACGTTGAACAGGAGAGGTGAAAGTCCACATCCTTGCCTCACTCCTTTACTTATTCGTGCTTCCTTCTGATCTCTTCCTATAACAGCTGTCTGGTACCTATAAAGTTGGTATATTATTCTCCTGTCTCTGTAATCTACTCTCTGCTTGTTCAACGCTCTAAACATGATATTCCAATCTACGTGGTCAAAAGCTGTCTCTATATCTAGAAATACTATCAAAGTTGGTTTGTTTATTCTGATGTGCTGTTCCACGATCAACCGTAGACTCAGTATTGCTTCCCTTGTTCCTCTTTTCCTCCTGAATCCAAACTGGTCCTCGATCTTCCCCTCTATTCGTTGTGCGAAAATTTTGCACAGTATTTTTGATGCATGGGAAAGCAAACATTACGTTCTGTGTTCTACGCATTTCTGTGCGCCTTTCCTCTTCTGGATAGGTACCAGTATGCTTTTCCCAATGTCCCTTGGTATATTTCCCGATATGAACATTTCATTAATAACATTAAATAGTTTCTTCTTTGACTAAAGACTTCAAATATGAAAGTACAATAAATAATGTATTCTGATAACTTTAGTGCCTCGCATGCTAAAAGCATATCGTGATTATTTTGAACATCTAGGATATTTATAAGTTTATTCTTTAATTAGTAAAGCTTTCTATTGGAGAACAAGGAGAACACAAATCAAAAATTATATTAAACTGTGAGAAATCTATAAAAATAAAGTATAATTATCAAGCAATATATAAACCAACCCTATCAATAATTGCAGAGAAACCACAGTAATTTATTTCAATAGACTGAAATAGTGTGACGTCACATCCTTCTCGTTGCCATGGTGATCGCCATTTTATTTTCTAAACAACAAGTAGCCTAAATACCTAAAGAACCTATGTGCAAAACGAAAACAGTGATGAAATATTTCGCAACTGCAAATTTAGAGTGGAACAAATACTTACGTTTCTTTTTAAATATTTCTAATGATTGAAACTGAAAAAAAGGGTAGAAAAGGTAATTAGAAAAGAAATATGTTAAATAGTGTTACGTGCATGACGAGCATTGAACTGTTATTAGCGAGTTCACATGTGTTGTGAAATTTGACCTCTGATGTATATTTTGAGAATTTCTATATTTTCAGGTTAAATTAAACCTTAAAGTGTACTCACCCTGTTCATAATCAGATATTAACTTTAAATAATTCCGGAAAATTATTGATTCAGTAATATGAGTATGATATACTATTGCAAATTTGAAGAGGATTATTGTTTAAGGTTGTTTAAAATATATACTGAACCATTCATAATTGGATGTGTAATTATTGTACGTTTTCTAATTTTAAAAAAAGTTGATAGAGAATATAAGAAAAGATGTTACCTATATCCACTGATGATCTGGATTGAATATTTCTAAAGGCTAGCCTTTTCTTTCTTTTGTAATGTATACTTAGAAATAACATTGTGCACTCCCATTATAAAGAGTAAACATTAGAGGTGTAAATGCCCCAATATAATTAATATTATTCTAAAAGACATTTTTCTTTTTTAAAAATCATATATTTTTACAGCTTTCTCTGTACCGACAGTTTGTCAATCTACACGTTAGGGAGTTTACATTTCGTATAATTGCTTCCTATGGTGGATTACATGATAATTGTGTTTACATTAACTATTCGATTTCTACCTATAAGCTTTTTAGCTGCATTAGCTTCACGCGTTTGTATAGAAAAAAACATGGCGATCACCATGGTAACTGGAAGGAAATGACGACATCACTATTCCAGTCTATTGAATCAGTCATTGCGAAAACGCCATATGTCCATCAACCCCACATTTTCATTTTAGTGCAAGTTCGAGACGTACGCGAAGAAACGCTCATCCCCTGTGAAAAGCCCATTATGTTACATATCGTACGCTATTGCCCCATCATCATCGATGACATGTACAGTGGGCCACAGAAATTCTTGATGTACAGAGTCCGCGAGATAGGCAACCAAACTAACGCCTGCGCCGAAATTAATTACGCCTGGTAGTAGCTAGCACAGAAGCATGAAGTTGCCCCCAACTGTTAAAAGCACAAATCGTAAAGAGTGGTTTTATGCAGAAGTGGGGCGAAACGCTGGCTGACGAAATGACAGAATCTTTGGATAATTGTACTCTCAGTACTTCTTGTTTGTATGATACACACGCAAAACTATACACAGCCACTTAAAAAATATACGGATAACGGAGGCGCTGATGAGAAGATTAGAGTTGCGGGACTTAGTTAATCTTATAATTAACTCAAATGAGGATTATATAAACAAGTTTACTTAGTTCAAATTACTATACATATCCCCGTATAAAATAATATACGGATGGATTATGCGGTACATATGGTAGGTTATTTTTTTTAACTAACTCAAAGCTTGGCTCTGAGTTTGGAAACTATTAACAATAGTCGTACCTGCAAATCAATTAAAAGTATAAAAGTGCAAATAACGGCGTGATCTCCTAGGTTCCGGTGCTACTGATTCATTCATAATGCTACTTTGAAAGAAGAAATTGTTGATTGCATTATTCGTTATATAATTTTTGAAAAAGCTAAATATTGGTAATTTATTTGTAATGGAGAACTCATCCGTATTAAAGTAAACCTATTTCCCTTTTAACTTGCAAATATAATTTAGGGTTCATGATTTGTATCATATTTGCCAAATTTTACACATTGGGACACAAAGAGAAAACTGGAGAACATAGTGTCAATAAAGAAAAACTTAGAAATGCACGAAATTAACGGATGATATAAAATATAGAACCAGTGATAGAATTCACTCTGCAACTCGTTTCCTCCATTCATTTTTCTTGCTTCATTTTCAAGATCACTGAATTTCTCCACTGGAGGTTATCTTTCATTTAGCAGCATCCAATTGGAGCTCAGCCTTGTAAGTAAAACATTTTAAAAAGGGTAAACAACAAACCCGGAATCGAACCCGGCCGCCAGATTAGAAACCACCACTCTAACCACTCATCTGTGATGAAATTAATATCCCCAGAATAACCCTCAAATCTGCCCGCCTCCCAATGTTGAAGACAACTCTGCCCCCTGATCCTCCACAGTATTGTTTTGAACATCGCTTTAAAAAAATATGGGAACGGTCTTACCCGTCCACCCCCCAATATTGGAGACAGATTTTCGCCGCTTAATAGAAGTGGAATAAGGGGAAATCTCCTTTGGTTATAGTAACATTCATCGAGATTATCGTCTATGTTAAGTTTACTGGTAAGACGAGTTAGGCCTACATTGTTACAATGTAATATGTCACTTTCCAATGAAAATACTGTTCAAAACTGTTCAAGACTGTACTGTTCAAAACACGAACACTTTTAGATCTTCAGAATAAGCTCCCCACTTCTTGAGTTTGGATGCCAGCTTGTTCTGCGCCACTTTTGACAACTCCAGGTAATTTAATTCAGGTTGAGTATTATATGCTGAAAAGTTAATGATATTTTGGTTTTGTGAAGTTAAAATCAGTGGAAGACGATGAATCAGCAGCAGAATTTGACAATGTGGGTCCACATTGTTCGCGTTTTGCTCATCGGCTGAAACACTGGAGTAAGGTACGGGAAGTTGTGGAACATTTAGTTCTTCAGAGTGTGGCACAGTGACGAACATTACAAGGAATATTTGAATAAGTAGCAGTCCCTCTTTTTTTGGATAGACCTTTAATTGGAAGAACTATGCAAAAATAGCAGTTTGAAGTATGATTTGTCGGTTCTCTCCATATCATTGCAACTGCAAATGGTATGCATGGCCTTTTCCCGTGTAGCCAGTCTTGCAAATTTGTAGAACAAGTATTACAACATATATGTGGTGCTCACTTCTTGTCCACATCTCCCGCTTTACAGCCAAAGTACAAATGATAGGTTTTCTTTATGATAGGAGCGAAATTCCACTTTTCGCTTCACTTCGTAAAAAACAACAATTTGCTCTGCACTGCAAACATATTTACGCGACATGTTTCTGGTTAGTATAGTCATAGAACGATAAATAATAATAATAATAATAATAATAATAATAATAATAATATTAACAGCACCAACCCAATATCACACCACGGCTACGTCCGAGATGCCAAATTGTAACTACAAAAGAACGTTACAGACATGTTTTCTCTGGCAAACTCTTCAATACAAACTAAACCGTGAAGTGGTTGATATTTCTTTGTTAGCGATGAAGTGTGAGCAATATGGATAGCCAGAGACTACTCAGGAATTTATTTCGGGAGGGGTCCTAGGCTTTTCGGGGGTCCAAATATAATTTGAAGCTAGATTATATTAAAATTTGTAAAATTGTGTAATTGCACCTGAAATCAAACTAAATTTACAAACAAGTTGGGGTGTCAAGACCCGCAGGACCAACCCCTGGGTATATCTCTGAGAATAGCAATGAAACTAACCGTCAAACAATGGAAGTTTGTTGAAATAAGTAGACAGCTCCTGTTGCCACGAATCCTTAATTTGCCCGGCAGAGCACATCGGGTGATAACGTATTTCTTTGAAACCCGACCAATCTTCAAAAACTAATTTCATATTCGTTATCAGCACCCTAAAATTAATAAGAATCAGTTAATTTTATCTCCGAAACATTTTCACTGTTGACCAGTGTAATTGGTAATATATATATATATATATATATATATATATATATATATATATATATATATATATATATATATATATATATATATATATATATATATATATATATATAGTTTGCCTTGTAAATAAACGTTGAATTCTTTCACTTTTCTTATTCTTTGTGTTATTAGCAACATCGTACACATGTGAAAAACATGCATCGTATCCTTCGCTAAGCCGTTTCCCTAGTGAGTGGTGCAGACCTTTTCCACTGTACCGACCGGTGGCATATTTGCGGATCCCAAACGATTCAGATATCCTTTGATCTGATTGGCCGATACAGATACGATATCAGGGGTCAAGACCTACATATAACACAAAGTAAACCTCAGATCCTGTTGGCCCGCGTAGCAGAGTGAGCTATCGCAACATGCTAGTAACGAAAGCCGTTTTTGGCGTGCGTTCAAACCCTGTCTAAGGAAAGTTTTCTTTATTATTTCTGAAAAATTTTATAACACTTCTTTCGTTAAAATAAGATTAAAAATAATATTCAAATAGTGACATAATGATTATTTTTGAAAATTTTCATTAAACGTCTTTCATTAAAATAAATTTGCCTTTGCACTATACAGATCCATAGCAAAAGTATTAGTAGTAGTAGTGGTAAAAGTAGTAGTAAAAGAAGTACTAGCAGTAGTAGTATTAGCATTATTATTTGTATTATTATTATTATTAGTAGTAGTAGTAGTAGGAATGGGTTAGAAACCCCGCAGGGGTTGGTTGTGTTTTATTCTCCCCATCAAATTGGCAAGAATACTGAAACGTTTGGGATCGGCAAAAATGCCGACCGATGACGTACAAACATGGTGGTCTTTGTTTTAAGCACACGAGTAGCAGACCGGAATTCAATCGCAAATTTCGACTAGGTAGATCGAAAGGAAGTGTTGCCCGTAATCAGCTAGGTCTGACGTTGTTTTTAGAGCAATGAAACAAATCAGTTGAAATATCAATTGAGGAGTCAGAGGGTATTCACTAAATTATCAACATTACAGATTTTTTTAAGAACAAAATACAGAACTCCTTTATTTTGAATCCATACGATCTATTGTACCAAATTTCATATAAGCGAGTCCCCACGTTAAGCGGTTTGTATATTCAGAATCATAACTATGAAAACATTTATGATCCCTCCAACCCAATTATTTCACAGATTCAACCTGTTGTATATACGTTATTAGGACGTAAAGTCGAATGTAATTTATACAAAAAAGACTTTTATACATTGCAAGACCTGTCAAATAAATTATCATCAAATAAATCAAATATTATCAAATAAATTATCATTTTGTTTACGTAAATGCTGCATTCCCTCATTTTAAACTTCGTACCTTAACTAATAATAATAACAATAATAATAATAATAATAATAATAATAATAATAAAATCATAGTCGTTATCTTTATCAGAATTTCTGGCTTAGTCAATAAATGAATTCCACGACGTCTCTATTCGAAGTTCTAGTTAATCGAATCCGATAGAAACACAAAGAGAACCTTCGAGAACAGATAAAAGACAAATCTTACTTTGATGGGACTCGAACTAACCTTTAAGAGTGATCTACGCGCAAGGCCTTTAGACTATTTTTTTCTTTTCTTTAAGTTAACTGATTCACCGAACGTATCTCAGTAACATGTCTCTCATTTCTACTCAGTATACATATTTTACAGTTATTTCCAATAACCATGAACGACAGGGACACAAACACAAAAACATTAAAGACAGTTAAAATTCTTGGAGCGGGAATCGAGCCCGGGATATCGTACACTACAGGCACACGTGCTAGCCACTAGACCGGCAGAGAGAGCAAGTGAAATGTATTTTGTAATGTCTGAAGTTTAAGCCTATTTCACCCTGACGTAATATGTATATTGATCGTATGTTTATGTTCACCATATTTGTTACTTTGAGGTATGATGTATGTTATTGATATAGGTTCTACTACATATTCGTCGATAAATATTATATAAAATATTTAAATAATTGTCTTTGTCTCAAATGCTATTTGTATGCCTATTTGTATCAAATGCTCAAAATATAAATGTTTTTCTTTGGAGTGTTGAAATCGTTCATTAAGCGTTGACAAGCTCTGAGGGTTTTACGGTGTGGAGCAATAAATAAACTTGTGATAGTGAAATATATCTGTGTGCAATGTGAATATGAAGCTTGGAAGGAGAAAGCTGTGAAATCCGTTTTCAAATTGGTTCGGAAATAGTGCTAAAATTACCAAAAACTAATTTGGTTTAAGAATGAATACCAACTTTTAACAATGAATACTAAATTAACGGTTGATTTTTTAAACATTGTCATCATAAGGTAACTGAAATGTATATAATTGAAACAATTTTATATAATATGTAATAAACTAAATTAATGGAATCATCAAGTGACGGATGTGCTTCGCAAACTGGAAAGATGCAGCTTTTACAAACAGTGATTCAGTGCCAAGTGCTAGCAATGGTAGCTGTTTCTTTAGTGCTTCTAAAAGTGCTAATGTATTGCCTTGTCCTCATTGCGGAAAGCATTATGTGAGTGCCAGAGGTTTAGCTATACATATTGGTAAGAAACATCGGGTTGCGTTTGACGATGATGTTTGCTCTGATATCACCTTTAATGCCTGCCTTCAGAGTAAAACTGCAAATGCTACCGACACTAACAGCAGTAACAACACAAAAGCTTTGACGATTTCTAACCTGGGCAAGATATTACTGTCGTTAAGGTCCTCGACACATATTTTAAGACGTGTTCCAAAAAGTGATCCATCAACGGTGGCTGACGCACTCAGAGAGGTGTTAAACCTTATAACAATTTCAAATGATACAAAAGACTGGATCAACCTTTTCGTATTTCCATTTCTTGCTTTAAGTGCTCCCAAACAATCAGATAAAGTTAAGAATCTGACTACTTGGGTGAAGCAGCGAGTTCGCCTCTGGTGCAATATTGGCCACGACACCTTAACCTGGCCTTCAACGAAGATGAACAAATCTCGATTAAACCACAAATTTTCTAATTTGAAGGTTGTAGAAAATAAACTTGCCGATGGTGACATCCGTGGAGCAGCACGTCTTTTAATTTCTGATGATACAGTTGTACCGGATACCTCTGTATTGGAGACCCTGTTGGAGAAACATCCTGCCCACCCCGGCAATTTCATTGCGCCGGATCTTCCTGATGGTCAACACACTTTTCAAGGAGTTTCTACTATGGAGGTTCAAAAAGCAATTAACTCCTTTCTGTCAGGCAGCGCGGGAGGTCTAGATGGGCTTCGTCCTTCAATTCTTAAAGACCTTCTTTCTTGTCAAATACTGGAATCGAAGGAAAAACTCCTAAAATCCTTATGTGATATATTTAATTTAATCATTTCTGGGAAAGTATCAACGGAAGTTCGCCCACTGTTTTTCGGTGCCAAACTTACAGCGCTAAGAAAAAAGGATGGTGGAATTCGGCCCATAGCGGTTGGGAATGTTTGGCGCAGAATATCGGCAAAAATTGTATGCTTTAGAATACGTGAGCCAGTTAAGAGCTTTTTATCCCCCCATCAGCTTGGTGTCTGTGTTTCTAATGGTGCCGAGGCAGCTGTTCACGCAGCCCGAGTTTATTTCTCTTCTACTCAGTGCAACTAAGGCGGTTGTAAAATTGGATTTTCGTAACGCATTTAATGAGCTTCGCCGGGATACTATGCTTGCCGCAGTGATGAATAATTTTCCTTCAATTTATCCATATGTTTATCAATGTTATGCTCAACCAAGTGACCTGTTTTTCAACGAAAACACTATTTCTTCTCAGAGAGGTGTACAACAAGATGATCCCCTTGGCCCAGCACTTTTCTCAATAACCATTCACTCTTTAGTTAAATCACTGGATACCGAATTAAACATTTGGTACTTAGACGATGGAACAATTGGTGGTGAACCCGAGATAGTTCTTTCATCGTTAATAGAAATAAATAAGAAGGCATCACTGCTTGGCTTGCGTCTTAACTTTTCTAAATGCGAGATTGGTTGTCTTGGAACAGATGAAACTGCATTCGACGAAATCTTTAGAAGATTTAATGAGGCCGCACCAGGCATACGCCCTCTAACAATTCAGAATGCTTGTCTTCTGGGTGCTGTTCTCACGTCGGAAGCACTCACTAACGTGCTATTGAATAAAATATCTACTTTAGAATTGTTCTTGTCTCGACTTCCTTCAATCTCAGCCCATTTAGCCTTTTTCCTTTTACGAGCATCTTTGTCAATCCCTCGCTTAACCTATTTTTTACGATGCTTTCCATCTTGGCATGAAAGTTCTTTGCTGAAAAAATATGATACTGTCCTGAAAATTGACCTTGAATCAATTCTGAACTGCTCCTTAAATGACGACTCTTGGACACAAGCATGTTTGCCTGTTGGTTTGGGCGGTCTTGGTATTCGACGAGCTGTGGATATGGCGATTCCTACATTCTCGTACGACGGATCTCTGCGTTTAATCGAAGCTCTCCTTCCACAGGGTTATTGTTTGGACCCAGATGGTTCAGTTCAAGAAGGCTCTAATAAGTGGGCAAACTTAGCAAATACAAGCCTTCCGGAAATTAGCAAAAAGTGTTATCAGTCATCTTGGTATACACCAATTGCATGTCAATTACCTAATCATTTGTTACAATCTGTTGTTGTTCCGGAAGATAAAGCCAGGCTTCTTGCTGCCTCGTCTCCCGAAACGGGTGCATGGTTGATGGCGATACCTTCTCCGCCTTTAGGCCTTCATTTGTCAAATGAAAGCTTTCGAATTGCTGTAGCCTTACGTTTAGGCTTAGCAGTTTGTGAGCCTCATCGCTGTCCAGCTTGTGGGGCTGAGGTTAACCAACGTGGCCTGTATGGCCTTTCATGCATGAAGAGCGCTGGTAGATTCGCCCGACATTCCTCTGTAAATGATATAATACTACGAGCCCTCAACACAGCTGGATTTTCTTCAATACGGGAACCTTCTGGTTGCTGTCGTTCGGATTGAAAGCGACCAGATGGGATGACACTAGTTCCATGGATGAGAGGAAAATGTTTATTGTGGGACTTCACATGCATACGCTCATTCAAGTCTCCCTCTGTCAGTAATGAACGCTGGAGCTGTTCCTAATCGCAGAGAAGCTGAAAAGCCAAGAAAATACAACCACCTTCTCGAAAAGTTTGTTTTCAGTCCAATCGCTATTGAAACCAGTGGTGCTTGGGGTGCAAGAAGTCTTGAATTTATTAGGGAGGTAGGAAGACGCATTTCTTGTTTCCGGCAAAGTTCGCTCCACACCTTATCTTATACAGCGTATATCCATTTCTATCCAACTTGGTAACGTCTCGTCGGTCCTTGGCACTTTATCACCTGACAAGGAACTGGACGAGGTGTTTCTACTCTGAGAAGAATTGTTTTATATATAATAGTTTCTGGACAATAGTTTTTCTTTTGATTAAAATTGTATATCAATAATATTTTAATATTATGAACATATATACTAATTAATGTCTGATGAAGATGACATTTCTTTATTGAAAAATTTTTAAATTTATAATATGTAACAATATTATATAATTACATTGTTAATACATGTTTCTTTACGAAATATGAAAAGAATGGAAATTCACTGGTGAATGCACAGTAGACAAAGAATGCAATTGGAAGGAGAGTTCGACAGGGATTATATCTTTCGCCGACATTATTTAATATCTATCTAGAAGAGATAGCGAAGAGGAGTCTACATAATAAAGATATTATTTCGTTAGGAGGTAAAATGTTTAGGTGTATTCGGTTTGGGGATGATATGGCTGTTATTGCAGAATATAAAATGAAAGTCAATAAGATGTTGAAAGCTTGAGAAGAGTTTGTGAAGAATATAGGATGAAAATAAATGTTAGAAAGACAAATTGCATGGTGATTGGAACGAACTGATCAGTGTCAAATATAGAAGAAGGAGCGAAGAAAATAAAACAGGTGACACGTTTTCTCTGACAAGTAACACTTCCCAAGTGTAACACTCCGATTTTGATCAAATTTGACAGGTAGATACTACACATAAAACAAAAGAATATGTTTTTTTTATTTTCTGCAGAAAAACGGTTTTAGGAGTAGAAGCCCCCACCCAAAATTTTGGTAGTTAACACCCGAAAATCAAGAAGAGCACCGTAGTGAATGAAATCGTACACAGATATTCTACACCTTAAATGAGGGAATACGTGTTTCGTATTCTCCTAAAGAGAAACGGTTGGGTGGGGCACGGGACTTTTCAAAAATTTGATCATGAAATATCAGAAGTGCCAATAATAGTATGTCAGAAGTGCTTAAAGGGCATGAAGAAGTAGAACGAAATTTTGTTGTAGTGACAATATGCAAAAAAATTAACAAATACGGATCTTTTATTTTCTGCGGAACAACGGTTTTAGGAGACAAAAGCCCTCACCCAAAATTTTGAAATTTGACGCCCAAAAGGCAGTAAGAAATGGATCGAATTCAATGAAACTGTGCACAGATATTGTAGATGTAAAATGAGGGAATACTCTTTCGAATTTTCCTTTTAAAAGGTTGGGTGGGACACAAACCTTCCAAACCGTTGATTACGAAATATCAAATGTGGAATTCGGAGGGGCGTTGGTCCTAATAATGTTTTGGGGCCAAGGCCTCTATGCCTCCATCCCACGTCGCATCAAGGCTGTTCTGAAAGCGAAAGGTGGCCCGACACCATATTAATCTGGTAAGTTGCAATTTCGTTCAGGTGTTTCCATTTTTCTGATCACCATTTGTAGCTCTCGTTTCTAAAGAGAGCAGAAATATAGCAGGTAAACATAAATCGAAACCTCTGCTGAGGTAATGCTCACAGAACACTGTGTTAACATTTTGATTTTGTCTTATGCCTAGAGGCATTTACAAGGTCATTACAATATTGTCTGTTAACGTGTAAAAATTGTCTGAAGGAAAGTGGAACAGAATACTAAACAGTTGTGCAGTGCTCACTTTAAGTCAGACAAGATATATCGAAATAAGGAGTGGATTCTGGCTGTTAGCAAATAAAAAATTCTTTTTATGAGCTACTGGAGCAACCAATTGCACATACTGATAGAAATAGAAGCTACTCCTAAAAATAGAAGATTTAAATGCTTCAGGAAAGTAAAAATATTCTTCGTAGCAATTGAATCCGGACTGTGAACAATTATGAGCGCAGCGAGATTCGTACACGGAGTCCATGACTTCGTTAGTACTCCATGACTTCACCGTCTAAGCAGCGACTATTTGCTTGCTTTTGCTGGTATATCAATGCATTTCGGGCACAACTTTGGAACATGAACATTGAAGTGAAATAATTAGAATGATGGGATTGACAGTTTGAACTGTCCACTATCGCAACACTAGTTAGGCATTACAACATTATGCAAACTCTAGTCTATATACAATTATTATTATACATTTCATTTTCATAAACTTACTCTTGTGATAACAATACAGACTTCCTAATTAAATTCAATGTATAGATAATTGTTTAGTTGAGTTGAATTTGAGTTTAGCGTCCTTTTCAGCTGCGAGGCTATATGAAACGGGACCTACTGATTAACATGGAACCCGAACAACATGAGCTCCCACCGGAATCGAACTAGGGCCTCCAACACCAAAGGTATAGATAATTGTGTCTAACATAGCAGCTAATATCGACTTTGTGATGGACAAACATCGTGCTCGTGGGTTTTCTCGGGGTTCTCCCGTTTTCTCCCACTTTCTTCATTCCACCATTTCATTCACTTCTCATCATCATTGCCTCCTTTAGAGTAACCCGCATAATCGTGGGACGTAAAACTAAAGATTTCATTTCATGTTTCTTGCTATAAAGTATAAAATAATTAAACATTTGATGTAAATAAATGATAAACCTAAGATATTGCAGATTACTGAAATTGCGATTAAATTCAATTTTAAGCATTATACATCTATATGACTGTTCAAGTTGCTTTATGAAGATGCAGATTATGAATTATACTAATTTTTTTCAATGAAATGAATTTAAATCTTTAAGTTAGACGTCCCATGCACATGTCAGTTAGGTAAAGGAGACCGTTATGATGAGGAATGAATGAAAATTGTGGAACGAATAAAGTGGTAGGAAACAGTGGAACCCTGATAAAACAAACGCACACACGGTGTTTCTGCACCACAAATCTCACTTTGTGCAAGCTGGGATCGAACCAAAGACCTCATGCACCAGAGGTGAACGCTTTACCACTAAGCCACCGCGGCCCTATGAAAAATACAACCATATTTATTCTGCACCCCGATCTTTCTTTCTTTCTTTCTTTCTCTCTCTCTCTCTCTCTCTCTCTCTCTCTCTCTCTCTATATATATATATATATATATATATATATATATATATATATATATATATACCAGGAGCATGAATAATTTTCATTTTGGACGTTTGGTTTCAAGTTGATATTTAACTCAGAACTATGTCCTTAATGAGTTGATTTGGAGTCTAGCGTCCCTTTCAACAGCAAGACTATATGATACGTGGACGTATTGATTAACGTAAAAACCGAACCACGTGAACTCCCGCCTGGTGGTGATGATGATGATTTTGACGTAGCTTTCATTTATGCCACACAAACTTCGGAAATTAGTGCCCCATATTTAGGAATGTTTTGATGTCAGTAATCATAGGCTATAAGTGTGGACGTCTACTGCTATTTGAAAACGTAACATTTTGTACGAGGTTGGCAACATTGTCAACCCAATAAGCTCAAATATTGATTTTTTTCATTCTCTATGTTAGTATAAAAGTACTTGCACAGGCGTAAGTCCACTTGATTGTATTATTCCCGTAATATTGATCATTTCCATTTACTTTCCCATAGTGAGTCAATGTAGAGACTCAACATATTCCATATTTCTGTGTTTTGTCAATCAATTTGACTATAAACAAGCTACTGTTTTGAGCGAAGAGAAAAGGCTCTTTATTTAGGGGAGTAAGAGTAAGTGTCGCTTTAGATGATTTGTTGGCGTTGTTGTTTGCCAATTTCCTGGCTCGGGTTCGATTGCCGCTCGCCCCCTTTAGTCTTTTTAAAAATGTTTCATTTACAAAGTTGAGCTCCAGTTGGATGCTGGTAAACGAAGATAATCTCCAGTGGAGAAATTCAGTGATGATGTAATCCGGAAAATAAAGGAAGAAAAATGAACGGAGGAAACGAATTACAGACTTAAATCTGTTAGTGGTTTTATATTTGATATTATCCCTTAATTTCGTGTATTTTTAAATTGTTGTTAATTGACGCTATATTCTCCTGTTTTCTCCTTGTGTCTCTATGTGTAAATTTTCACAATTATTATACAAATTAGGGGCCTTCACTTATATTGGCAACCTAAGGGGAAATACGCGTCAGGCGCAGTGGAACAGCAGTGTCCAGTGCCTGCAGCAGGCGGAGGTAGTGTAAAATGGAAGACCTCTCAGATTTTCAAAGAGGGCAAATTGTTGGTGTGCGGTTATGTGGAATGAGTGTGACGGCAGTGGCTACTTTGTTAGGTGTGTGGCGTGGGACAGTGTCGAAGGTGATGACGGCCTACACAACATACGGGAAAACCACATCGGGGAAGCGGAACAGTGGGCGGAAGAAAATCATGAGTGACAGGTCACGCCGGGTATTAAAGCGCATTGTCACGCAGAACCGTCGTGCCACTGCGGAGAATGTGACGAAGGAACTCAATCAGCATCTCCTCCACCCTGTTTCGACAATCACAGTCCGCCGCGAATTACATGACATGAACTTACGGGGTCGTGTTGCACGGGCAAAACCGCTCATCAGGGACCATAACGCTTTCGCACGCCGCAAATGGTGCCACGACCTTGCAACTTGGACCGTTGAGGACTCGAAACGTGTGATATGGTCGGAAGAGTCATCCTTCACCATATTCCCAACCACGGGCTGTGTTTATGTGTAGAGAACGCCCAAAGAAGCTTATGATCTGCAGTGTCTCCGCCTAACTGTGAAACATGGCGGCGGCTCGGTGATGCTGTGGGCCGCCATATCATGGTTTTCATTGGGTCCTGTGGTCACACTTAGCGGACGAATCACTGCCAACGATTTTGTCGCAATTTTAGAAGACCACTTTCATCCTATGGTCCGGATGTTGTTCCCGGACAATGACGCCGTCTTCCAGGATGATAATGCACCCATTCACACAGATGGCATTATTGCAGCGTGATTTGAAGAACATCGGGATGAAGTTCAACACCTCCGCTGGCCCGCCCAATCCCCAGATCTCAACATAATTGAACATCTGTGGTCCGTCTTGGAAACGCGACTCCGGCGACGATTTCCACCTCCATCCTCTCTCACAGAACTGGCCGATGTCCTGCACGAGGAATGGTGTAAAATTCCACTTGCTACCATTCACGATCTCTATGCATCCATCCCACGTCGCTTTAAGGCTGTTCTCAAAGCGAAAGGTGGCCCGACACCATATTAATCTGGTAAGTTGCAATTTCGTTCAGGTGTTTCCATTTTTCTGATCACCATTTGTATATGTTCCTCATTGTGAACCGATAGATATATACTATATGACAATTGTAGACACTTCTGAGTAATTATCCCTACCTGTTATAAACAATGCCAATATCAAAATTCACTTTGTGTTTCCTTATTATCCAATTCTGTTTGGGTTAAATATGATACGGAAGTTATACGTATTTTAAATTATTCAATATCTGTTGTCTTAGGTATGGCCTCACACAACATTCACAATGGAACGGATACTATAAAATCTATTGAAGAACATGTTGGAATCAAGCTAGATTAAAAGGAAGACTATGACTATTCGCATCTTAATAGCATGGTCCATGTACGTCAAACAAAGAAATACCAGTTACGTAATATAAATTTTGAAGAACAACAAATTGGTAAATCACAGTAGATATCCCCCTGGATAGAAGGTCGAGTCAGCGAAATTTGATCTTGTTTTCCTAGAAATCGATATCATTTCCTGGAATTGGGAGGCAAGTTTCGACAAGCCTTTAGTTGCTATTTTCATAGCCTTTTACGGCTACGAAAATTTTCGTGATGGGAACCCGCTGTTGCTATGCTCATAGTCTTGGACGCCTAACATAAGTGTTCTCAACTTATATTGTCGAGTTATTTGAACCCCCGTCACCCCCTACACCTCCTGGGAAGCCAAAGAGCATAAGCGCTTTAACCGCTTGGTCCTATTCCCCCGAAATGTCTGTAGGTTATGAACTGAAAGCACGATATTCAAATGATCGAAGCTTCTCAGCAGATTGTATGAAATTGGTCTTAGTTGCTAAGGTAAATATTATATTTCATGATTTTTTTTTAAAAACGTGTGATTAGAAACAATATATGAGTCTCATAACGAAACACATACCCATGCTCAATCGTGTTGCTTAGCCTCTTGGTCCTATTCTCACAAAGTGTCTGTAGATTATGAACCGAAGACGTGATATTCAAATGATCAAACTTCTCACGAAATTGACTTAGTTGCTAAGGTAAATATTGTATTTCACGATTTTTTTAAAACGTTGGACAAGAAACAATATATGAGTCTCATAACGAAACACATACCTATACACTCCTTCCCCCAGACCTCCTGCGAATGGATTCCAATGATTGAGTATATTCTAATAGCGAAAGCTTCTCATAGCATATCATATTGTTTAAAAACGTAGGATGTGAAATGTGTTATATGGATATTCACATGATGATGTCTGTTATGGCAAGTAAATCGATATCATTTCCTGGAATTGGGAGGCAAGTTTCGACAAGCCTTTAGTTGTTATGTTCGTAGTCTTTTACGGCTACCACAGGAGCGCGTGGGAAAATGTTGATTTGTGAGAACAGACTGTTGCTAGAAACAAGATGAAACATGCCGTTTTCGGCCTTTTAGGGTTACCATCAGCTATAGGTTCATGAAAAACATGCCTTTTCTATTCGTCTTGTATTGGTTAGCTAATTTGGATTCCCAAGCCCCGCCCCCTTCCACAAAGACTCTTGGACGGCTACCGGATCTTCATCGGAGTCCTTTCAGTTATCACGATTGAAGCCAACCAGTTGATTGTGTTTTCAGCCTAAAACTGTAGTGTGTGTTTTGTGCTTTCAGTTATCACGATTGAAGCCTACCAATTGATTGTGTTTTCAGCCTAAAACTGTAGTGTGTGTTTTGTGATAGCGGTCGTTCTTATTAAAATAGGTAAGTAAAAAAATATATATGTTCTTTCTTCATTTAGTTATAAAGGCAGTTGAAAGAACAAGTGCATTTATTCATAGTTCCGTTCAGATTCTAACATTTAAAAAAAACACATACATACATATATGTGAATGTCTGTTTTGCTAGTCTCTTTCTTTCTCTGTTTGCTAGCACATTGAACTCCATCTTAAAATGGTTAGTTTCAAGAGCAACAGATAAGATAACATTATCAAATGTTTTGATGATTCGTATTGCAACTAGTTAACAGACTGACCTACAGCCCTGCTAAACGAATGATAAAAGGTACAGTACATTTAATTGTATGTTAAATCATATTATGTCTTAAAATGTTATATGTGTCTGTAGTATGTGCTTGGGGGAGCCCCCCTGGAACATCGATTCACTTCACCTTTAAGTAATGATAATAGAACAAAAAAATGTGGAACGAGAGAAAAAAGAAATGAAATCTATGAGTTTTAGTTCTAAAGTTAACTACTAGACTAGTGGAGAGGGAAAGTGATGATGAGAAATTATGAAGTGAAGAATGTAGGAGGAAACGGGAGAACTCCCAAGGAAATCCATTCATACGGTGTTTGTCCACCATAAAGTCCATTTGTCTGGAGCAGATTTTGAACACGGTGCCTCACGCATCACAGGTGAACGCTCCGGGAGAAACCAGAGGAAATCCACGTACACTGTGTTTGTCCATCATAAAGTTCATCTGATAGGAACAGGATATTGAACCTGCCCCCCCATGCACCAGAAGTGAACGCTTTATCAGTGAGCCACCGAGGACCCTGATGAAAAAAAAGTATAAAAATATGGTAAGAAACACGTCCACCGAGCTAGGATGCACTCCAGACAGTGTATTTCCTTTGCGTTTCCGTGTTTCATAGAGATGAAATTCTAACGTTAAAAACATATACATATAAGCGAGTTTGTATGATGCTTCTGTTCGCTGTACGTTGATTTCTGAGAAAATGATAAGATTGAATTCTTGAATGTTTTCTGATTCGCATTGCAATTAGGTATCAGCTGACACAAGAAATGTCTGTAGACTTGGTGTTTTAATTTTGATAATATGATGCATACCTGTCTGTCTTTCTGTCTGTAAATGAAATGTCCCACAGTTATGTCGGCTATGCTAATGGAGACGGTGATGATGAGAAATGAATGAATGAAATGTTGGAACGGAGAAATGGAAGGAAATTCACGTACACAGTGTTTGTCCACCAGAAAGTTCATTTGATTGGAACAGGATTTTGAACCTGCGACCTTTCATGTATACGGTGTTTGTCCACCACAAAGTTCACTTGATGGGAACAGGATTTTGAACCTGTGTCCCCATACACCAGAGGTGAACGCTCTACCAGTGAACCACCGTCACGCCCAAACCCCCCCGAGCTAAGATCTAACGAGAGAAGCAATGAAATGAAATCTGAGTTTTACGTCCCACTCTTATGGCGATTAGGCTAATGGGAAATCTTTAAGTTTTACGTTCCACAGTTTTGCCGGCTATGCTAATGGAGACGGTGATGATGAGAAATGAATGAATGAAATGTTGGAACGGAGAAAATGGAAGGAAATTCACGTACACGGTGTTTGTCCACCAGAAAGTTCATTTGATTAGAACAGGATTTTGAACCTGCGACCTTTCATGTATACGGTGTTTGTCCACCACAAAGTTCACTTGATGGGAACAGGATTTTGAACCTGTGACCCCATACACCAGAGGTGAACGCTCGAGAGAAACAATGAAATGAAATCTGAGTTTTACGTCCCACTCTTATGACGATTTGGCTAATGGGAAATCTTTAAGTTTTACGTCCCACAGTTATGTCGGCTATGCTAATGGAGACGGTGATGATGAGAAATGAATGAATGAAATTTTGGAACGGAAAAATGGAAGGAAATTCACGTACACGGTGTTTGTCCACCAGAAAGTTTATTTGATTGGAACAGGATTTTGAACCTGCGACCTTTCATGTATACGGTGTTTGTCCACCACAAAGTTCACTTGATGGAAACAGGATTTTGAACCTGTGTCCCCATACACCAGAGGTGAACGCTCTACCAGTGAACCACAGTCACGCCCAAACCCCCCCCCGAGCTAAGATCTAACGAGAGAAACAATGAAATGAAATCTGAGTTTTACGTCCCACTCTTATGGCGATTAGGCTAATGGGAAATCTTTAAGTTTTACGTCCCACAGTTTTGTCGGCTATGCTAATGGAGACGGTGATGATGAGAAATGAATGAATGAAATGTTGGAACGGAGAAAATGGAAGGAAATTCACGTACACGGTGTTTGTCCACCAGAAAGTTCATTTGATTAGAACAGGATTTTGAACCTGCGACCTTTCATGTATACGGTGTTTGTCCACCACAAAGTTCACTTGATGGGAACAGGATTTTGAACCTGTGACCCCATACACCAGAGGTGAACGCTCGAGAGAAACAATGAAATGAAATCTGAGTTACGGTGTTTGTCCACCACAAAGTTCACTTGATGGGAACAGGATTTTGAACCTGTGACCCCATACACCAGAGGTGAACGATATACCAGTGAACCACCGTCACCCCCAAACCCCCCGAGCTAAGATCTAACGAGAGAAACAATGAAATCATATCTGAGTTTTACGTCCCAGTCTTATGACGATTAGGCTAATGGGAAATCTTTAAGTTTTACGTCCCACATTTATGTCGGCTATGCTAATGGAGACGGTGATAATGAGAAATGAATTAAATGTTGGAAAGGAGATAGTGGAAGGAAATTCACGTATACGATGTTTGTCCCCATAGTTTTCGGGGTCGCTGTGTTCAATGATGATACTCTGAACTCAATAAGACATCATCTAAGGGGGGTTGATGTTGGGGGTCTTCAGGGTTGATATCGAGACACGTAAAAATAATTTAAAATGAACAATATTAGTGTCAAATACATAGTTTTCGGGGTCGCTGTGTTCAATGATGATACTCTGAACTCAATAACACATCATCTAAGGGGGTTGATGTTGGGGGTCTTCAGGGTTGATATCGAGACACGTAAACATAATTTAAAATGAACAATATTAGTGTCAAATACATAGTTTTCGGGGTCGCTGTGTTGAATGATGATACTCTGAACTCAATAACACATCATCTAAGGGGGTTGATGTTGGGGGTCTTCAGGGTTGATATCGAGACACGTAAAAATAATTTAAAATGAACAATATTAGTGTCAAATACATAGTTTTCGGGGTCGCTGTGTTGAATAATGATACTCTGAACTCAATAAAGGGGTTAAAGTTGAGGGGAGTCTCCAGGGGAATAAGTATAAAATTCACATACAGAACGTTTATACATTATAAGTAACCAGTTCATTTCTTTTTTTATTTTAGGTTGAATACAAATAAAGATAAGTGTATCAGACTTTCCTTATCCTTACCGATATTATTATTCCATTGTTAATAACTTATATATAGAGCTTTTTTATTTATTCATATATTCTATTAAAGCGATTTTATTTATATTCTATTTGAAATAATACTTATATATCCACTATTTACATATACATATTGGAAAATTTTTGTTTTGCATTACGTATATACATCCGGGGAGAAAAATAGAAAACAAGTGTACGCAAGAGTTATTAAAAGAGATTACAGCATTTATTAACGACATAGAAGAAGAAGAGGAGGAGTTTGTAGTAAATAAAGAGACGCAAGTTCTTCTAAAAGAAATAGAAACCGTAATCGGAATAGAAGAAGAAGATGATCATCATGAAAGGAAGGAAGAAGATGATGAAATGAAGAAAGGTACACAAAAGGAGGAAGAACTCATAAAAGAAGAAGGAGGAGAGATGATCATCAATACCGAAGAAAAAGAAGAACAAAGAGATGCAGCTAGTGAAATTCAAATTGCAGAAAAAAAGAAGAATATGAAGAACCACTATTAGAAATATTGGAAAGTGCAGGTAATAGAATGATAACAGAAGAAGAAGAAGAGGAAGCTTCCGAACGTATTGCCCAAATTAAAAATGGTTACAAGAAGGAGCAAAAGAAAAAGAAAACGTCGAAGAAAGGACAAAAGCAGAAGAAGAAGAAGAAGAATTGCTAAATCTAACGTTCTCCCAAATAATAGGAGAGACTTACAATGAGGAAGAGAAGAAGAAGACAGAGGAAGATGAGTTCTACGAAACTGAGCTAGAAAAATGGATTACCAATTTATTTCTTAATCCTGAAAAAGAAGATGATCAGCAAGAAGTAATATATCCATCAATTATGGAAATATTAGCTGAGGCTAATACAGAACATACAGAAATAGAAATCGATTTTGACGAAATAGAAAAAAGAATGGACGAGTTACTATCCGTATTTGAAGCAGAACGAAACTCAAATGTACAAGTAGGATTTGGAAATAACAGCCGTAATGATGAAAACAATAGATTTCATATAATAGAAGAACGCAGAAGACACTACAGAAGATACAATATGGTTGGTACAATGCTAAGATTCCATCTAGCCCCCGTGCGTGCAGGTGAAAATCCTTTTACTGCAATTGAAACAAGTCTATGTGCTTTAACAGATAATATGCTACGTGATGTGGACCAGCTTGATTACGTAGGAATAACAATCACAAATGAGAGAGAAGAACACCGCCCTTTTTGGTTATCGTTCAGAGAAGCAAGAAATCTCTCAGCAGAAGTTCTAAGGACAACTTGTGAGAAAGTACTGCAAAGTAATGCGACTTTTCTTATAAATGAAGATTGCATCGTAAATTTTCATCATGTACGTATGCCGAGAGGACAAGGGGATTAAAACAACATGTTATGAATACTGAAGAATATGTAAAGGCAAAACGTGGTATTATCACAATTAAGAATAAAGGCACAAGATGTTTAGCACATGCAATTGTCGTTGCCATAGGACTGAAAAAATACAAGGGAAGAAATCAAACTGAATACAATAGATATGTAAAAACTCAAAGTAAATATATCAGAAAAAGAAGCAGAAGACCTGTGTGAAGCTGCCGGTGTAGATCTTAGTCATGGTGGTGGAATTCCTGAAATTTGTAAATTTCAGGAATATTTAAAGGCTTATAAAATCACAGTATATAGGGGCTTTTCAGAAAGTGATGTTATGTTTGAAGCACCACCAAGTGATAATGAAAGAACACCTTTAAACTTACTCTTCGTAGATAACCATTACAACGTCATTGAAGGCTTGACAGCATGTTTTAGCTGTAAGTTTTATTGCGAAAGTTGTCATAAGAAATATGAAAAAAAGCATGAACATTTGAAACATTGTACAGCTGTATGTTATCGTTATCATCAGAAGCCACCATGTGATTTTAAAGAAACCCGTATTACTTGCAATGATTGTAATCGAGAATTTTATGGACAGTCATGCTATGACTATCACAAGTCAGCGCCGTATCAAAATGGAAAGCCTTTATGTTCAACTGTGAAATGTTGTGTCCAGTGTTTGAAAATTTATGTAGTAAAAGAAAAAGGTTCTCACGTATGTGGAGAAACTTATTGCAACATTTCCTATGATATCATACCCAATCATGAATGTTACATGAAAGTGAATGAAAGAAGAAAATCAAAAAAAGCCAATGAAAAAATTATCATCGAGAAGAAAGCTATGATTGTGTTTTATGATATTGAATGCACACAAGATACGAAAATAGAAGAGGAGGACGCAAACATGTATGAGTATATACCTAATGTCTTGGTTAGTCAGCATACATGTTACAGATGTTATTAAGACAACGACATTAAAAATAATTGTATCGTTTGTGGAAAACGAGAAAATATATTTGACGGAGAAAATGTAATAGAAGACTTTCTAAAACACCTTCAGCAACGTCGTCCAAACATTAAATCAGTAACATGTGTAGCCCATAATTCTAAGGGCTATGATGCACATTTCATCATTAAGACCATGCTTGAGAAGATGAATTGGACTCCAGAAGTAATCATGAATGGAGCGAAAATTCTATCTCTTAAAATAGGGAACGTAACATTCATTGATTCACTAAGCTTTCTTCCTATGCCCTTAAGTAAATTAAGTGGTGCATTTGGTCTTCAATCGTGCAAAGGATATTTCCCACACTTTTTCAATCGACGTGGGAACCAAACAGATGAAGGTACACTTCCAGACATTAGATATTATGGAGCAGATACCATTAAAGTAGACGAAATACGCAAGTTTCTCCAATGGTATACTGAACATCGAAACGATACCTTTAAAATGAAAGAAGAACTCATCAAATATTGTGTACAGGATGTTGAAGTATTACGCCAAGCATGTATTTCCTTTATGAATACATTTGAATATGAAACAAATGTAAATCCCTTACTTGAATGCATTACAATCGCCAGTGCATGTAATTTGGTATATCGTAGAAATTTCTTAAAGGAAAATACGATTGGCATCATACCAAAGAACGGGTATCGATGGAGAGATGTTCAATCAGTTCAAGCAGTGCAATGGATAGCTTGGGAAGAAAAAACAAGAAACATACAAATTACCAATGCTGCTCGTAGTAAGGAAAAACGAATTGCATCAATGAAAGTAGATGGTGTATGGAAAGATCCCAACACAGGAAGAATATACGTGTGGGAATATGAAGGCGATTGGGTCAATGGATGTATCTACTGTTACCCTAACGACAGAGATAAACCCATCTATAAAAATGCTACAGATACCATGGAATTTCGATATGAAGCAACAAGGAAGAAAATTCAAAAATTAAAAGATTTTGGCTGTGAAGTGCATGAAATATGGGGCTGTGAATTTAAAAAACAATTGGCAGGAAATGAAGAGATGAAGAAGTATGTTATTAATCATCCGTATACAAAGAAAACACCATTAAATCCTCGTGACGCTTTTTATGGGGGACGTGTGAATGCCATACGTTTGTATCATAAAGCACAAGAATCTGAAGGAGAAACCATTGAATATAAAGATGTTATTTCGTTGTACCCCCATATTTGTAAGACTAAGAAGTTTCCAATTCGTCATCCTACTATCTATCTGCCTGGAGATTCAAATATTAGCACCATTGAAGAAGTTGAATGATTAGTTAAACTAAGTATTCTACCTCCAAAAAATCTCTTACACCCAGTTCTTCCTTACAAGTCAAATGATAGATTGATGTTTCCACTTTGTCGTACATGTTGTGATGAATTAAACCAGTTATCTTGTAATCACAGCGATGAAGACCGAGTTCTACATGGTACATGGGTAGCAGATGAAGTAAGAAAGGCATTAGAAAAAGGATACAAAATAATAGATATTCATGAAATTTGGGCATATGATGTTGTTCAATATGATGAAGAAACAAAAAGTGGCGCCTTATTTGCAGAGTACATAAACACCTTCCTGAAAGCTAGTGGATGGCCAGCATGGTGTGAAACAGATGAGCTAAAGCAGAAGTACATTCAGCAATTTTATGAAAAGGAAGGAATACGTCTCGATAAAAATAAAATTCAACATAATCCAGCACTTAGAAGTTTAGCTAAATTAATGTTAAATTCATTTTGGGGAAAATTTGGACAACGTGAGAACATGGGTCATGTAAGCATTATTAATGATCCAAAGGAATTATATGAGAAATTAACATCTCATGATATAGACGTTCATCAAATATTTCCAGTAAATGATGATATGATATATGTATATTGGCAATACACAGATGAAGTTCCTGTTTCACTACCAACAGTAAACGTCGTCATAGCCGCGTACACAACAGCACAAGCAAAATTAGAATTGTACAAATATTTAGATCAACTGCAAGAAAGAGTATTGTATTTTGATACTGATTCAGTCATTTATACGCAAAAACCTGGTGAAACTACAATCCCAAATGGTGACTTTTTAGGCGATTTAACAAATGAAGTACTCGAGTATGGTAAAGAGTCCTATATTTCAGAATACGTCTCGGCTGGACCCAAGAACTATGGATTACGTATTTTTGATCCCAGCACGAAGAAGGAGTTTCAAGTATGTAAGATACGGGGCTTTTCATTAAACTATGAATCTTCAAAACACCTAAATTTTGATGTAATGAAGAAAATGATAGTAGATAATGAAGAGGATGCGGAAGAAGAAGAAGAATCTCGTCCCACGGAAGTCAAAATTACCAATGAGAAAAAATTTGCCGCAGTAAAGACCATACTATTGTCAGCATGCCCGAAACAAAAATTTATAATATCAATTATATTAAACGACATAGAATACCAAATTCATATGATACTCTTCCATATGGCTACACTACTTCCAACAAAAGAAGAAGAGAAATGTAATAAGGCTCTTTATAAATATACGTATGAAGAAAGAATGATCATACTCTTTAACATGGACACGACGTGGAAACATCCCTTTTCATGTATTGTTGCCGGACCAAGTGGATGTGGAAAAACTTCTTTTGTAATATGATTCCTGTCCAATTTATCACGTATGGTTAATACATCGTTTCGTCATATTTATTGGTACTATGCAGAATGGCAAAATGCATACAGAGAAATTTCGACAAAAGTACAATTTATTGAAGGATTACCTCGAACAAAAGACTTTTTACCTGAAACTGGACCACATCTTATTATTATTGATGATCAAATGTGTGAAGTGAACCGCAATATAGTTGATTTCTTTACAAAGGGTTCTCATCATAGAAATCTTAGTGTACTATTTATTACACAAAACATGTTTCATCAGGGTAAAGGAAGCAAAGATATGAGCTTGAATTGTTCTTATCTCGTATTATTTAAAAATCCAAGAGACAAATCACAAATTAAACATTTGAGTTATCAACTAACTCCTGAGAATCCAAAATTTCTTCAAGAAAGTTTCAACGATGCAACAAGGTTACCATATGGATATTTGTTTATTGATTTAAAACAGGATACGCCAGATGAACTTCGTTTTCAATCAAATATCTTTCCTGATGATATTTATCATTACGTTTATGTTCCAACGAAATAGAAGAAGATGTGTTTATAATGTTTGTTTTATACTGTGTTTCTTCATTCTGACAATATGTCTCCAAGAGTAAAACACGGAGATCTTCTTCGTACGCTGAGCAAAGCAAATCCTAAAATACGTGAAGCTATATTGGCCAATGTAGACTCTTCAGTGATTCGAAGTATTTGCGAATGTTGTTATAATGTATTAAAAGGGAATTACCTCTTACAAAGACACAGAAAGCGAGATTAAAGCGATACAAGAGGACGCTTCGATATCTTGTGAAGAAAGGAAACTAAATCCAAAAGAAGCATTTATTAGTGCAACAGCAGGGTGGATTCCTACCGGCATTATTAGCTCCTATTTTAACTGGTGCATTATCAAGTTTACTATTCCGTTAGTGCAATGGAACACGCAAAGAAGATGATTTTAGTTCCACCTCAAGTTCTTAATCGTATACAAACACCATTATCATCATCACCAGCAGCAGCCCTGCAGAAACGTGATTTTACAGTTATCATCGCTTAGTGATGAAGAAAAGTGGAATCAATATAATAATATTCTTCAAAAATATTTACATTTAATACGAAAACAAGAAGAACCTGTGACACTTTCGATTACGTCAACTAAATCAGAGAAGCCTGAAGTAGAAGAAGAAATATTATTATCTATACCCAAAATGTTTGTAAAAGAGCTGAATTACTACTACATAGAATGAAACATGATGATAATATCACGTGGGATAATAAAGGAACTGTTTACATCAGAGGTGATAAACTAGAAGGATCTCACATTGTAGACTTAATTTCTGATGTGTCGCGACCCCGGAAACACACAAATCCACCGGGATGGGAGAACTTTTGTAATTATTTATCTTCTAATAACACACCTCAAGAACTTATTGGAAATCCAAAACGTTTTTCATATATTTTACGACAAACTAAAGCATCACCAACAGCATCATCGTCAAGGGAAAAAATACATCTGAAATCGTTTCCAGAAGACGACGAAGAAGCAGAAGAAGAAGAAGAAGAAAAGGAAAAAGTAGTATCTCCTATAAGGGAAAGGAAACGTGCCTGTAAACGTCCAGTATGGTCAAGGTGAAAACCGTAAATAAACAGTTAAGCAAGATTTACTACAACCCTTCACATCCTGTCTCGTTTTCAACTGTTAAAAAATTGTGGATAGCTACAAAGAAAATTCCTATACATTGTATAAGAAGATGGTTACTGCAACAAACAACATATACGTTACACAAACCTGTACGTCGTCGTTTTAAAAGAGATTTCTATGTAGTCAATAACATTGATGATGAGTGGGAAAGTGATATTAATGATCTTCAATCTCTTCATAAATTTAATGATGGATATCCTTATATTCTTACAGTGATAAATGTGTTCAGTCGATATGCATGGGCTGTGCCATTAAAATCTAAAAGTACAAATGATGTCTTGAAAGCATTGCAAAATGTGTTCAAAGACAGAAAACCAATTACATTCCGAACAGATAAAGGAAGTGAGTTTACTAATAAAACAATACAGAAGTACTTAGAGGACAACAAAATAAAGCATATTATAACTAAAAATCCTGATATAAAAGCTAGTATCGTAGAACGTTTTAACAGAACTCTAAAAGAAAAAATGTGGAAGTATTTTACAAAATATCAAACGTATAATTCTTTAAATGTATTACCTCTTCTTGTGAAATCATACAATGAAGGTTATCATTCAAGCATAAAGATGTCACCCGCAAATGTTTCTCAAAATAACCTATTACAAGTATGGCATAATCAATATGATTATAAAATAAAGAAGAAGAAGAATCCAAATATCTCAAAACATCTTAAGATTGGTGATACAGTACGAATTAGTAAAACTAAACGTACATTTGATAAAGGATATATGCAAAATTGGACTTGGGAAATATTTAAAGTAAAGATAATACCAAGAGATTCACCTGTTTATGAAATTGAAGATTTAAACAAGGAACAACTGGATGGATTATTTTACACAGAGGAATTACAACCTGTGACGTTATCAAAGACATTTTACATAGATAAAATCATACGTACAAGAAGAAAAGGCAGCACAAAAGACTATCTTGTTCATTGGAAAGGATATCCTTCTTCTTTCGATTCCTGGATACCTGCATCATCCGTAAAGAAGATCGAGAAGTACAATGGAACCTGATGGAGATTTTTACGTTACGCTTCCCAGTAATAATTCTATGGAATATTTTCCTGACAACATCTTAACATCATACACTACGAAACTTCATCAAAGAATGGAATTCCATGAAAAGTGGGAAGTGGCTATTGTTGAAATTCATTATCCTTATTCAATATTAAATATTAATGAAGAAAATAATAAAATTTTTTACAAACGTGCAAAAAGTGATGAATGGAAATTTATAATTATTCCTGTACGTTATTACACTGACATATTAGAATTGATAAAGATAATAAATACGTACCACAGATTCACAAATTTACATATTTCTTATACTCGTGAGAGTAATACCTGTTTTATACGACGTCTCCATAAAGACATAGATGTAGACGTTGCATTATCACCAAGTGTTAGTGCGATGTTGGGGTTTGATCCAAGCGTTGATTTAAAGGATATGCAACAAGGCCAAAGCATTCCAAATTTACGTTTAGGACTTCCATCTACAATGTATGTGTATTGTGATATAATTCAATCTGTATTTGTTGGAGATACAGTAGCACCATTATTACATATCATAAATATGAATCCTGTGAATCATACATTTGGAAGTAGTGTTATAGAAATTTTTAATCCTCCACATTATGTACCTATAGAGAAGATGCATTTTGAACACATCAAAATAGTTATAAGAGATAGTACAGGCTCTCCACTGGCATTCACTTTCGGAACTGTATGCGTTAAACTACATTTTAGACCAGTGCGTCAACATCGACAAATATGAATAATCCATATTTACAATATTATCAAAAACAAGCTCTTTCTGGAACTGGAAACGTTTATGTTGGATCCCCTTATCAAGTTGGACATGGTATTGAAAGTTTCCTTGGAGGATTATTTCGTTCTGTCATGCCACTAATAAAACAAGGAGCTAAAACAGTAGGAAAGGAATTATTAAAATATGGAGCAAACGTTATTACTGATGTCATCATCGATAATCAACCTATTAACGAATCCTTTCATCAACGAATGGGTGAAGCGAGATCCGTCTTGCAAGACAAAGCAAAAAATAAACTGAAATCTATGCTAGGATCTGGATATCAACGAAGGAAAAAAAGAATTACACATCATTCCATCTTTAACCCTTCACCATTACACATCATCAAGCGCAAGAAGAAGCGCAAGAGGAAACGTACACAGAAAACAAAGAAAAATCAGTCTTATAAGAAGAGGAAGTTATCACTCGATCCCTTTGATTAAATCATCACCAAGATGGCTTTCTTACATCATCAATCCTGCGAGTGTGTAAAAAGTGAACTAGATATTTTTTCTACAAAACCAACGCAAACCAGTATATTGGATAATCATGTTGTTACATACAAACCAATCAGTTCACTAGCTGATAATGTTCCTATAGAGTTTGTCATCCGAGGAACAAGTGATGAATACAAAGATCTACCACATACTCTTCTTTACATCGAAGCTCAAATCGTTAAGCCTGATGGATCAGCATTTGTTGAAAGTGATAAAGCTGTGGCTCCTATTAATGACTTTTTAAATTCTATGTTCAGTGAAGTGGAAGTGTATTTAAATAACAAACTGATTTCATTTCCATCTCATAATCATCCATATCGATCATACATTGAAAAACTTTTAAATTATGATGATTCTGCTAAAAATACACGTTTATAGATAAAATGTTTATAGATAATCATGTTTATAGATAAAATAAATTTTAAGTAATGTTTTTCAATTTTTTCATTTCAGAGAGTAAAAGATCGTCATCGTGTGTATGGACATCATCATTGTACAGTATGACTTCTATCTACGTTTCATCACCATCATCAACACCAGTAGTATCATTAATTGAACTGTATATAGATAGCATCAGTGAACAGTATATTGCAGCTGTGAAGTTATCATCACCTGAACAATGAAAAAAAATCTAACGTTTTTTTTAAATGTACTATACTTACCGTCGTTTTGATTGTGTAAATAGTTTCATCATCAATAAATACTTTGTATTCTTTTTTCTCTTTGAAAACAAATGTTTTATTTCTTATTTTCTCCGTTTCCTAATAAATAAATATGTTTTATGATGAATTATGTAATTAAATATACATATCATAAAACATATTTTTAAGTCATTGAATTTAAGAATTTCATAGTGTTTTTTTAAAAAGATTCTAAAACTGATTTTTTTAATTCAATGATGTAATCACATAACTACATAATAATAATGAATTCAAATACTTAACCAGTTATTCTTTCGTAAATTAAACCAAGTATGTGAATTCAATATTATTATTATGATAGGACTTTTGTTTTTAAAAATTTAATATTAATTATTTTAGTTCCTTTTTTTAGAAAAAATAAAAAAGTCCTATCATACTTAAGACAAAGTTGTATAATAATATTAATAATAATAATTTCAAATACTAATTTTTATTTTAACATTCATTTCAAGAATTTGAATTCATTATTATTATTATTATTATTATTATTATTATTATTATTATACGTATCACTTATACGAGGAAAAAATATGTTAGGATTCTTTCTTATAAAAAATTAAAAATCCTATCATATTGAGGTGTATGAAACGAACACAAAACACACAAATAAAACATTTCACTTTCACTATATATATTTTATTACATTTGATATTACGTTGATTAGTATACATGAAAAAACAAATCAATTTTCTTCTTTATGAAGAGACGTTCACTTCATTGATACCCTCCGAAGGTTGAGTATCGGTTTCCCCCACCATGGCTGTGTCGATACACTATCAAATAAATCAGCCATAATTGAATCTATGAGTTTTTGTTTGCAAAATACTTTCATTTCCAATTTTAATCGTTCACCATCAATGTTCACATCACTGTTCTTATCAAGAGAGACACTTGGAAAACTGATGTTCATACCATTAATAATACTCTGTTCATCTACACAGGTATGGATTCCGGCAAGTCCTCTGCATGTAAGACACTGCAATTGTACATGATTACGAATAGTATCTGTACACAAGTCAAAATATTCACGTAGCACACCACTACAAACTTTACTGTTTTTCACAGCATGTTCAATACATGGTAATATTTCCAAGAAATAAAGCCAATCACTTGAAGTTAAGTACACAGTGTTTCGAGGAGCATGAAGTGTTCCTTTCTTCTCTAACATCACTAATTTTTCACCCATTAGTTTTCGCACCACCAGTTCGTTTTTTCGACCAAGAGATTTTATAAATGTAATTTCCACTTGAGAATTTAAATAGTCCGTAAGAAATGGGGTCAAATGTACAAGTTTCTCCCACTCTGCCAAATTTAACTCCACTCCAAACACAAGTCCTTTGCCAACACGAATCACTGGTTCAAATGTATCACTATCCAGTCCAATACAAATTAATTTGGTTTTCATTGAATTAAGTCCATATTCAACATTTAAAAAGTACTCTTTCTGGGTGTCCATAGTTGATGCACAAGCACTCAAAGACATGTTGCTCCAGTCGCTGCACAGCACAGAATAACGACACTATGCATACAGATGACTGCGCATGCCTGAAGAGGAAGGGGGCGAAGAGGAAAATTCATGTTTCATCTTGTTTGTACATGCTACCATACACTTACGATGAGTAAACCAGTTCAGTAAATCCAAGATCGTGCATGTTACGTCCAGATACATTAATCTTCATTCCTTTATATATTAAACAGACATTCCCACTTTGTAAATACGTTAATAATGCACCATTATCTGCTTCCAATTTTTCAGTACAACGTCCAGGTAAAATCACTTTTTCGCCTCCTTCAAATGTCACACATGCCTTCCTGCCATATACCATTGTAATTATCTCACAGTTTACAATACGAAATGGTACTCCAATCTCCAAATCTCGCATTTTTGTAAAAGGTACCATTGATGGCTTATTAAGCTTATCTAATAAACTCATTGACGATGACATCTTTAAATTTTGACGTTTCTTCCTTTGCAACAGCTGCTAACAGAATGATCTACACAAGCACATACGTTCCGCTTACGCTCTTCGCAGGAGGGGTGGGGGTTTGGGGATTCAAATTATTAGCCAATAAACGACAAGAACACGAAAAGGCATGCTTTATCTTGTTTCTACATCTGGTAGGCGTCCAAGACTATGAGCATAGCAACAGAGGGTTCCAACAACAAAACATTTTCCTACGCGTTCCTGTGGTAGCCGTAAAAGGCTATGAACATAACAACTAAAGGCTTGTCAAAACTTGCCTCCCAATTCCAGGAAATGATATCGATTTCTAGGAAAACAAGATCAAATTTCGCTGACTCGACCTTCTATCCAGGGGGTATCTACTATCACAAGTACAGATTAATGATTTTGTCTTTTTTAGATTTCATCCACAAAGTGACGCTTCTTTAAAAAGAATTTCTAAGTTCTGTGACCTTTATGCAGGATATTACTTAGGCCCTATGTACTAAACAAATAAATCCAAAAGTCTTTGAAATATATGACATTAGATAAGGAAAACAGTTTGTTTTACGTAAATGTTGATGAGTTAAAGAAATTGTGTCCTACTTAGGATACCAAATCAAAGTGGTTACGTATTGTTAAAAATGTAGTACCTTAAACTATATTATCTTCATTTATTCTTCATAATATAATTTCATACGGTCTAATTAGTGCTGATTAAGAAAGACTTACTCAATGATTTTTCAAACGAAAGGAGCGATTAGTCATTTTACACATATGACGTATGTGTGTACCCTGAAACGAAAAACGTGCAAGTGCTTCAACAGCAACATCTGAAAACACATTTTCTTGCCTAATGAGGGTTTCTTACACAACAAAGAGGAGCGTCAATGCTTCACGATAGAAAATCCAACCTTCTTCTATTGGCATTGGAATAATAACACTCGAGCCATTTTTAGACAAATTTCGAAGGCCCTCTTGACGATTATAGTTATAGAAAGTTGTGTGAATTATAATAGAGCCTTTTAAGATTTTTCTGGAACAAGTACTCTGTATACATTGAGAACTATTAATATACATGAGTTTAATTATTTCTTATGCTACAGAGGTTCAAAAAGAAGCACTTGTTTTCTGTTTTTCCATAGTAAAGCGGTAGATAAATATGCGTAATTTTGATTGTTTAGTTTCAAATAAAATAACTAAACCCACTTCATTAGATATTCAGAACACGAAAAATTGAAGTTCTCAAGTGTGTTATGTAAGTATGCATCTCGGTCCTAAGTACTTATGGTGTGGCCTCATATATACTTGATATGCGAGATTAGTGTGATAGTTTCACATTGCGATCAGCTAAGAACTTTAATTTTTCAGACACTTAGATAAAAGAGGGTTAAATGGATATGGGTGCAAATTACATATAGTGATTTTTTCAACTTACTACTCTCTCCCCTACATATACAGGGTCGGGTCTTCATTTATTAAGTAGCCAAAATCCACTGATGAAATCCTCTTATCTAAACAAATAAAAAAAGCTCATATGGACATAGGGCGAAAACCGTGTTGTTTCAAAGTTATACGGTGCCGGAAACGAGGAAAATGTAACTTTGAGGCTGACTATCTCGAAAACTATAAGACATATGAAAGGCGGTTAAAGAAATATCAGAGGAACTAGTACACTCTTTATCCAAATATCCATGTTCCAAAGTTAGACCGTACCGCCGCAACGGATTTTATAGAGGAGCTGGGATATCGGAACCCTGATTTAAGCACGCATAGAAAAAAGAAGATATGCTTTGATAGAAAAGTGGATTACATGTGCATTTGATGATAGTGCATTACATGTACACTAATGTCCAAAATGATTGTCGCATATCTGTAACTGCTTTCTTGTAAGACTATAATTTGATAATAATATTGCAGAGTACTTTTAATACTGTTACCAAGTGTATAATCGGGAAATATATTTTTGTAAATTTCATAGGAAAAAAATTATAAATACGAAAATTACAATGAGTAAAACAAAAATTTTCCTAAATGGACAGGAAAGTTTTATTTTCGTTTTATTGTTCTTATTTACTGCTCTTTTGATATGAAATTTGCCACATACATGCCTTTGCCAATTATACACATACTAACAGCGAATCCGTTATCAAATTATATTTTTACATATTTATAGACATGTTTATAGACACGCGTAGGGATGCGCACGAGTCGAGACATGTCTGGAATCTCGACTCGAATTCGAGTCGAGATTCGAGTCGAGACACACTTTGCAAAATTCGAGACGAGTCGTGACAAACGTATTTCTCGACTCGAATTTTCGAGTCGAGTCAAGACAGCTGGTTAAAATCTCGACTCGACTCGAATGTCTCGAAAATCTTTCTATAATTTTTAATATTATTTTGAGGAAAGTACTCACTCAGAAACACTCGGCACGAGAATTTCGGAAACTGCAGGACTTGTCAGGTGTTCGAGGAGTGCTGAGGTGATTGTCTTCAACAAGTGGTGAAACCAAGGGGAAAAGACGTCCAAATTTCGAGGGGTTGGATGCCGGACGTCGTAGGCTGGGCAAACTGGTAAAACAGAACAGGCAGCGAGCTGCATCGGAACTAAGATCATAGTTTAATGCTGGGCAAAGTACAAGTGTGTCTTAAGTAGCGTTGTCAAATTTCCGGAAATTTTGAACCTGTTTTTTCTTAAGAAACGTTTTTTCGATTTTCCGGAAAAATTAAAGAAATAATATGTTTGTATTAGGTTAATTTTACTAGTAATGGTATCTTTTTCTTTTTCAAACACGCGAAAAATATAAGTTCAAAAATTTCAATATTGCGAATATTAAAAAATAGCACTCGAAAATAAAACTATTCCAATTATTATCTATATATTAAAATACTAGATTTACGCGAATATGTTTCTCCTCAAAGAAAAGTTTATATGTTTGTCTCCAATCCTTTCTACAATGAGATCTCGAACCCACAAGTGGTAGAAAAGTGCCGTTTTCATTTGTCGATTCCAAATTTTGTGTAAATTGTCCAGTTCTAATTGAATATTAAAAAAACATGATTATTAGTTCTTTATGACATTTTTAGGGGTACACTAGAAGTACTGTGGGGGCGCAGTGGCTCAGTGGTAGAGCGTTCACTTCCGGTGCTTGGAGTCCCTGGTTCGATCCGAGATCGCGCCGTGCGGACTTTGTGGTGGAAAACACCGTGCTCGTGTGTTTTGTCGGGGTTCTCCCGTTTCCTCCCACTTTCTTCATTCCACCATTTCATTCATTTCTCATCATCACCATCTGCTTTAGCCTAACCGGCATAACCGTAGGACGTAAAACTAAAGATATCATTTCACTAGAAGTACTGAAATTTTTGAAAAAGTAAAGCATCATACCCTACGAGTTATATATTCCAATATCATATAGTTGTATATAGGGGTTGTATATCTGTCAGGCGTTTGTTTCATGACCAAATGATAATGAAAACGAAGGATAACCATTTCTCCAGTCTAAGATTAATCTTCATTGTTTGGAGAGGTTTTTTTTTCAATAAACACAGTTTATCACTGACATAATTAATTGTTTGTGTAATTTATTTACTTATTAAAAATGCATGCATATGCATGCATACACGATATGGGCATTCAGTAAATGGATACTTGAAAATTTGAATTCAATTATCTATACAAGCCGGCTAAGTCTTTTGTTTTGGCCACTGGCAGTCAAAACTACTCTCCTTCTACCAATTTTACAATTAGGATTGAGCTTCTTACCGGATGTGTAGCCTACCGAAGGACCACACAGATGTTATCGAAACTATTGTGCTATTGTTTCTTTGTATGCTTCGGAAGAAACTTCTGTAGATATCAAAGCCCGCCAGTGAAGCCATATCCTGCATCTTGGTGCTAGATCTAGCATAATTCACTCCTATTTAGCATCTAGCATCTTGACTTTAGCATCTTGACAAAATCTCATTCTTTCCTCTGGAGAACAGAAAAAGAACGAAACTTTAGATGGATCACTGACGTTGGGAATTATTCCTTAGTTGAAACGATGGTTGGAGTAATAAAACCAGTTAGTATTTCCGCTGTTGTATTGTTGAATTCACAGAAATGTTCAAAAATAAGCAAAACGTGACTCTGCACAAGATGTTTACTTACCAATAGTTTTATTATTGTCAGCTGAACCCTGAGTGTCTGGGATGTTTCTGTCCCTTCTGTCCCTTTACAACTTGAGAGGGGAGGGAGTATGATCGTCAGAAATGCTTCAGTGGTGCATCGGAAGCGGCATGCTTTGTATATATTTCTTAAAGTGTTATCCATTCATAAAGTATAAATTCCCCTTTCCTCCCCTGATTCTCTTTCCAATACAGAGAACCAACTCTTTAAATGAAGAAAGAACCTTGAACTCCCCCCGGAAAATGCTAAAATGAATGATGCATACCAATAACAAATCTGTGGATGAATCAAATAATGCAGATACATGAGCAGATCATGACGAAGATAACAATGCTTGATGCAGCGCAGTCCTCCACATGTAAATAGATTTGAAGTGTTCATATTTGTGTATGTGTACGTGTGTATGTGCTTGTTTCTGAGTATTTATATGCGCGTTCGTCTTGTAATTGTTATATTAATATACACTGGATTAAGTGAAAGTATAAAATGGGATTTGATGACTGCCAAATTGACATCACCTTGGTAAGTCATTATTTTTTAATATTTAGTAATATTAAATTATAGTTTAGCGTCGATTTCAAGTCGTAAATTTTATAAAAATATTCTCAGTGAATACTAACCTGAAGAGAACGATTTTTTTTTTAATTTGATCGCTAAAGGAGTTTTTTTTAACCAGGTCTCGGTAATCGTCCGGCACGAAAACTGAAGTTTCTACAAGTGTTTCCCCAGCAATTTTTTTGAGAAAGGGGTCTTCCAGGAGCGTTATTTAGGGGGTAATTCTTGAGTTTGTTATATACATATATAGATATACATAGATAAAAATATAGATATACTGTATATATATATAAAGATAAGTAGGAGTGGGTCTTTAAAATTAGTTCGGAAAGATATGAACATCTGGCATAACTTGCAAGAATCTATCTAATCTAATATAAATAAAAAAACGATACTCTTAAAACTGGTCTGGAATCCATCCTCAATTGTTCTCTTAATAACAACTCTTGGATACAAGCTTCGTTACCAGTCAAAAATGGAGTCCTTGGAATCCGTCGCGCCACAGATATGGCTATTCCGTCTTTTTTTAGCGTCTTTCTACGGTGCAAGTCAAATAGTTAGTTCACTTGTTCAATGGGATAACGACGAAATCACCAATCCAGATGTGATGGACTGCATAGCTAAATGGACAAATTTAGTTGGGTTAGACCCTCCGACTCTCGAAAATCGTAACAATCAGTCGGCTTGGGACGAGCCCACTGTTAATTGCCATGCAGCTTCTTTATTGCAGACTACAAAAAACATCGAAGATAAAGCCAGACTTTTAGCGGTAATGTCCCCAGAAAACGGAGCATGGCTTCAAGCTCTACCATCACCATCTCTGGGCCTACACCTATCCAATGAGAGCTTCCGAGTATCAGTTGCAATACGGTTGGGAGCAGATATATGTGAACCACACCACTGCCCCATTTGTAACACCTTTGTAGATAAAAAAGGATTACACGGTTTGTCGTGCAAAAAGCAGCGCAGGCAGACACCCACGTCATTCGAGTGTAAATGATATAATATTAAGATCATTAATATCAGCAGGGATCCCAGCAGTGGGGGAACCGATTGGATGCAGCCGGTCTGACGGAAAAAGACCCGATGGTATGACATTAGTACCTTGGAAGAAAGGAAAGGCATTGATTTGGGACTTCACATGTTCAGACACCTACGCCCCCTCCAACCTACAATATGCCTCAGTACAAACTGGACTCGTAGCTTCTCGAAGAGCGAAAGAAAAAAGGAATAAATATAGCAATCTACTCGATAACTATTGCTTTGTCGCAATAGCAATTGAGTCTAGCGGTTCTTGGGAAGAAGGAGGCCTCAAATTTATAAAAGAAATCGGCCACCGTCTATCAATTAAATCAGGAGATAATCGAGCAAAAAGTTTCCTGATTCAACGCATAAGCATAGCCATTCAACGTGGGAACGTGTCGGCTATAATGGGGACATGTAAAAGCGGTAGAAAATGGCCGATGTTACTGTCGAATTCTTAGTTTTCGCGGACGCTGAAATCAAATCTGATCACATTAACTTTCAAAGTCACCCTATTCGGGCCGGGGATCACCGGCGGGAGGGGGGTCTGATACCGAGACAAGTAAAAGTAATCCAGAATAGCCGATATTGGTGTCAAATCCATAGTTTTCGCGGTCGCTGAAATCAATGGTGACAATTCCATTAGCGATTATATGCAAACTCAGCTACAATTGCATGCGGGCCGGGAGTTAGCGGGGGGAGGAGGGGGAACCGAGACATGTAAAAGTAATCCAAAATGACCGATATTAGTGTCAATTTCATAGTTTTCGAGGTCGCTGACATCAATGGTGACACTTTCATTACTGATGACTTGCAAATTCAGCTACAACTGTATGCGGGCCGCGAGTTAGCGGGGTCTCAGGGGAGCGGTATTCGCCCCCGGTGACCCCCGGCCCGAATAGGGTGAATTTGGAAGTTAATGCGATCAGAGTTTCACCATTGATTTCAGCGACCCTGAAAACTGTGAATTCGACACTAATATCGGCGATTTCCTACCACTTTTACATGCCTCTGTAAACGCCCCCTGAGACCCCCTGGTTGGATTCCGAGACATCTAAAAGTAATCCAATATTGCCCCCTTGCGAAGAATGGGTATATTCAGCTGTCTAACATAAATAAAATAAAAAAGTTTGTTTGTGTTTTTCTGCTGTGTGCGGCCTGGGGACCAGACGAGTGGACCGAGAGTTACCAAATTCTGGTCAGGGGCACCTTAGCCTTGGCCCCAGATCAAGACGAAAAGTTGTTTTCAAATTTCGAACCAAGGGAGTCTTAGGGGGCGTTTAACGGAACCGGCTTGGGAACCAGACAAATTGACCGAGAGTTACCAAATTTTAGAGACAAATACCTTGGTCCAGGCTGCAGAGCAGAGTTAAACGATTTTGTCAAAATTCGAACCAGTGGGGTCTCAGAGGTCGTTTACCGGGACATGTAAAAGTAGTAGAAAATAACTGATATTAGTGTTGAATTCATAGTTTCCGCTGTCGTTGAGATCAATAGTGACACTTCCATTAGCGATGATTTGCAAATTTAGCTACAATTGTATGTGGGCCGGAAGTCCGCGGGGGGGAGGATACCGAGACAAGTAAAAGTAATCGAAAATGACCGAAATTAGTGTCAAATCCATAGTTTTCGCGGTCGCTGAGATCAATGGTAACACTTTTATAAGTGATCGCTTGGAAATTCAGCTACCATTGCATGTGGGCTGGGAGTCAGCGGGGGAGGGGGGATACCGAGACATGTAAAAGTAATCCAAAATGATCGATTTAGTCTCAGATCCATAGTTTTTGCGGTGGCGGAAATGAGGGTAATACTTCCACAAGCCTTGACTTCCTAAGAATGGGTATATTTAGCTAATATATATATACTGATAAAAAAAATAGGTAATCAGATGAAAACACACGTAAAACTTCTTACGAATAATGTGAGAACACTGTATCTTGTCCAGTTCAGATTAAAATCATGAGGGCCCAACGTGCAAACGAATCGTTTGGAACATCTGTGCACGAGATCAGTGACGTGGCGCTACCAGACATCATTTTGTAGTGTTGCGCTACCAATACATTCCAGCTCCAGGATACCTTTGTTCTCATTTTTCTTAGTGCGTCACAAATTTACGTAGTGAAATTGCGCAACATCGTGATTTGCCAGAATCGTTGGCATGGCGAGCTATAGGCAGGTTGGAACCTGGTCAGTTACAGCGGGAGGTGGCACATGCCATAGGAGTGGCACAAAGTGTGATTTCCCGATTGTGAAATCGATTTCAAACAACCGGAAGTGTTCGAAGAAGACTAGGAAGTACACTAGCAACCAAAGCCAGAGACGATCGTTATCTCTTGTTAACAGCCCGTCGAAACCGGTGTCAGAACACAACTCTGCTCCAGCGAGCCTTCCAAACAACAACAGGACGCACAATATCCACTCAAAAGATCCGCAATTGCCTTCGAGAAGATGGTCTCTACGCACGTACGCCTATGGTGTGTGTCCCATTAACTGTACGACACCGTGTTGACCGAAGAGCGTAGGCGGAGGAACATCGTGGGTGGGGACGCAATGAATGGGGCAATGTTTTGTTCTCTGACGAGTCTGATTCAGTATAGAGCCTGATAATCGACGTGTTTTCATCTGGAGAGAGTGTGGATTACAATCCCATGTTTGTGCGAGAAAGATCCCAGTATCATGGTGGTGGACTGATGATGTGGGCAGGAATCAGTATTGGTGGGCGTACTGAGCTCCACATCATCCGAAATGGCTTTTTGACGGCTCTCAGATATAGGGATGAGATCATGAAAACTCTTGTTATTCCTTATGCTGGTGCCATTGGTGATTCGTTCCTTTTCATGGATAACAATGCTCATCCTCACAGAGCTCGGTTAGTGGATGAGATACTGTATCCTGAGGGTATCGCTCGGATGAAGTGGCCAGCATGCTCCTCGGATCTCATTCCAATTGAGCATGTCCACCACAAAGTCCACACGGCGCGAGCTGGGATCGAACCAGGGACCCCAAGCACCGGAGGTGAACGCTCTACCACTGAGCCACCGCGCCACTCTGTAGAAAAAAAAAGTGAAGGGGTTTTCATAGATCGGAAAATTTTCATCACGATGTAGAAGCAAGCGGAAAAGACTTTTGATAAGCCGGACAATTTTGGATATTATGTATAGTGGTGTTAGGTGGAAAATTGTCCACTGTATTTAACTGCACATTCAGCTACAAAACTGAATTTCTATAGAGGAAAGTTAGTCAACAACAAATTATAATTTTCCCATTAGCTTTCGGGAACCGGAATGTTTACTAATATTTCAAGTTGGGAAGTAAACTTTTGCACAGTTTTTCTCTCTCTCTTCATCTACGAGCTCCTTCGTTTCTAAGCGGTTAGCATACGCGCCTTTGGCATGGAAGACCTGGCTTGGATTCCGAGCGGAAGTTCATGTAGTTCGGATTTCACGTTAATCAGTTGGTCCCGTCTTATATAGTCTCGCTGCTGAAAGGGACGTTAAACTTAAAATAAACTCAATTCAACTCCTATCTCTCTCTCTCTCTGTCTCTCTCTCTCTCTCTCTCTCTCTCTCTGTGTGTGTGTGTATGCAAAGTGTAGAGGACATGCGTTCGTAGAGTACAAATATCCCATTCTATTATTTAAAATTTCAATTTATTAAAAGTCGTGAATGTTTTCCGATTCATAAAACATACTCCACTTATTCCTGCATCGTTGTTTAGCCGTAAAATTTATTGGTGATAAATATTGTCTCAGAAAGTTTCATGAAGTGAAAATCTAACGATTCTTCATTTCAAGAATGTTTCAAAAACTTCAATGCGTTCTTCCTTCAGAATCCACCTTTGATCTTACAATATTAGATTTCATCAGTTTAATACACATAAGACGGTTTACTCATAGCTTTACTACTTTTGTAGATTTACATTCTGCAACATTTATAAGTAAGTAGATATAATAGAGAACGAGAGAGAGGGGAGGGGAGAGAAACAGTACGTAAATTTTTACTTCCCAACTTGAAATATTACAAAATTTTCTAGTTCCCGAAATCTAATTAGAAAATTATAATTTTTTGCTGTCTAATTTTCCTCTACAGGAATTGTATATCTAAATGTGCAGTTAAATATAGTGGAAAACTTTCCATCTAACATCACTATACATGATATCGAAAATTGTCCGGATTTTGAAAAGTGTTTTCACTTGTTTCCACATCGTGATGAAAATTTTCCGATTCATGAAAATACCTTACATTTGTTTCTACAGAACAATAAAACTTTCCGATTCACAAAAGTTGTTTTACTTTTTGCTTCAAAATGATGAAATTTTCCGACTCATAAAAAGTTCTTCAATTTCTCCATATAAGACACAAAATATTTCGATTTATGAAACATTGTTTCACTTGTTCCTACATAGTACTGAAAATTGTGAGAGCCTTAAGAATTTTCAGATTCTTTAAGCCATCTTCACTTTTTAAAACTTTTAAACATGATTTCAATCAATTTTATGAATACTGAGGAATTGTTACTTGATCACTAATATTTGTTAAGAACGGAAAATTTCCGGAAAAGTATAGAAGGAAATTTACCGGAAAATTTTCATCACTGGGTGCACACATAACCGTCTCGTGTCATGAACCATGTGAACAAGGCTTTCCATGCCCCAACATCAGTATGTGCCCCATTTTTCTAGTGTATCTTACAGCACTCCTTCTTGTATGATATATATGAATCAAACACAAGCTTATTCATACACTATCTTAAGGTCTTGTGTGATATTTCAGCTGAACCCCTAATTTTTTGAGCATTATATACAATATACATATATATATATATATATATATATATATATATATATATATATATATATATATATATATATATATATAGAGAGAGAGAGAGAGAGAGAGAGAGAGAGAGAGTAGCGGATCCAGGATATGATCAAGGGAGGGGCTAAACCATAATTTGCAGTTTTATCCAGTGTAAAGCAGGATTGAAGCCCATTTTATGCAGTGTATACTTGGATCCGCCTTGGCCTATAGCCCCTTGGATCCGCCTATATATATACATTATCGTACATTATCGTATATATGTACATTATCGAAAATGGCCTCGAATCCATACTCGCTGAGATGAACAGAAGATGCCGTTTAAATACACAAATTCAGCCCCATCAGTACTGTAAGGGGGATGGTGACATGTAAAGATAATTGAGAATTATCGATATTAATGTAAAATTAATAGTTTTGGGGCTCTACAAGTTCGTTGGTGACAGTTTTGGTGCCATTTGTGTCCGAAATGAAAGTATTCTCCCCGTGCGAAGAACGGATATTCTGCTAGTCAGTAATAATAACTAGCGGAAGTTTCACTTAATATATTTCTCGCTGCTCAAATTTACTCACTTGTGCGGTATATGTGTGTAAAGTAGAATAAAAACCTGTTGCTTTAAATATTTTTCCGTTAGCGAAATACATTGTATATACAGTAGGACGTCGATAATCCTAACGTAAAAAATCCGAATGCGGTCCCTAGAAGCTTTTTACATTTTGTCTTAACGCTAGCGATAAACAAACAATAGCGTGTCCATCGACGTTCTGTGAAGTCAGTGTTTTTTACAAAAGTTCATTTATATGTAATTGTTTATCATGTATTTTTATTTTTCTTAGGCCTATAAGTTTTAAGTGTGACTTACAAGAACAGTGTTATTTAGAGTACAAACAGGTTTTTTAGAAACATTAAATCTAAGTAGCCTTACGTACGGTATTGTAATTACTGTATGTACTGAATAACCACTGTATCGACAGACGAATATACCGTACAGTATATGTAAGCCTAAATCGCATTTTCTTGGTCATTTTCGAAAATCCGAACAATTAGAAAATCCGAACTATTTGTGGTGCCAATTAGTTCGGATTTTCGATTTCCCACTGTATATGTTGGAGACATGTTACAGCAAGTAAGATTACTAGCATCAGGCCAACAAATAGTCTTTAAACTATATTTTCCTGTTTTTGCCAATATATCCAAACAAATTATTTTTTCTAATGATTTCAAAATTTCCGGAATTTTACATAGAACAATGAAGATTTCTCTATGAAATATATGTTTGTTTTAACATATTAACTAAAATGATTCTGTGATTAACAAAAATGATGATTCTGATAATACCCAAATATTCCGTTTTTTCCCCAGCTCCGGAAGACCGTAAAAAACTGTTTTTTTACCCAAAATTTCCGTTTTTTACAGGCCTTCACAACAGTAGTCCGAACACACAGTGCACCGAACACTCCTAATGATGGCGAATGTTAACACCACGACATCGGCAACTTCAACTGAAATGAACACGCGACCATCGCCACTAGACCTTGGCACAATGGCAGAGCGTTGCATTGTCTGATGAATCCGGATATTTTCTTCATCATGACGATGTGAGAGTGCGAATACGTCGTTTTCCAAGGGAACAGCTCCTTGAGATCTGTACTGCGGGACAGAGACAAACTGGGTGCGGCTTAATTATTATCTGGGGAACATTCAGGTGAGCATCCATGTGTCTAGTGTGTAACGATCTCGTTACGATGAGCTGTGGAGAGAGGACAAAAATAAGAAGAAAAGGATTAAAAAACTTCTTATCATTGTAAATCATCCTTTCCTCATGAAAGAGAATGTCTGAATTTATGTATCTTTTCCATCTTGATTATTTAAAAAAAAACAAAAGTAAAAAAGGAGAAGAGAAATGAAGAAAATAATTTGTACGTTGCTAGCTGTTTTTATCAGCTGGAGTTGCAGTTAAGGAGAGAGAAGGGAGGTATTCTGTCATATTGCCTCAAGGCCTTGGACGTTACGCGTTTCTCACATGACGCGATTGTGGCGCCAAGTACTTTGGTGGGTTCGCTCGTTCCTAGTGACGGCGAACTGACTATGTAATACCCGGTGCGTGTAGATGTCTTGGTTTGGTTGTTCGGAGGAAGGAGAATGGCTATTCTGTTAGCGTTCAATATGGTAGAAAGCGGACTTCAGTTAATGGGACATTGGATTCGTCTTTCGATTCAAACTAGAGATGAGGGCCGCGGTGGCTCAGTGGTAGAGCGTTCACCTCTGGTGCTTGGGGTCCCGGGTTCGATCCCAGCCCCCGCGAAGTGAACTTTGTGGTGGACAAACACCGTGTGCGTGGGTTTTCTCGGAGTTCTCCCGTTTCCTCCCACTTTCTTCATTCCACCATTTCATTCATTTCTCATAATCACCGTCTCCTTTAGCCTAACCGGCATAGGCGTGGGACGTAAAACTTAAAGATTTCATTTCATTTCATTTTTTTCAAACTAGAGTTCTTGTTGGATTTCATTGCTGTGTGTAAAGTAACAGGAATGAGAATAGTAAGTTGTTGCTGTGAATTAGTTTTGTGTAAATTTCAAAAAAGAAGTGCAGTGAAAGAACAGTGTTACTTTGTGAATGAAGTTTTAGTGCTGCTTGTGCCCAATTGTGTTTCCCATTCGAGTGGAGTTTCTTTCTTTTCCGCTCTTCCTCTTATTTTCACTATTTTTGTTCCTCACTTTTCTGCCGTGTTTCGGAAGAATGAAAAATATATACGAAAATACATTAGACTAAATCTGGTCAAACCGCCGAGTTACCTTGTTCAAGGAGATCCCTTGCTCGGTATATTATATTGCAGTTCTCTATTTTTGGTGCAATGAGAACGAAGGTAGCTTGTGCTTGAACTGGCTGAAAGATCCCACTTTAGTCTGTATAAGCATTCCATAGAGTTGTTTGTTGAATGCAACTCACATAGTGCTTGTTTGTATGAAATACTGTACATTCTTTTTGAACGGTGAAATGGTGATGTGGGCAACGTAAGTGCGTATGGCAATTAAACCTTTGGTTTGTCCTAATAAGGTTTATTCCCGCCACCTCTAGAAAGTGCTTTTTCTTTTTCTTGAATTTGCCATTTTTTGTAAATGGTGGAATGCGGATGTGGGGAGTCTCGAGGAAGAAATTTAGTCAATTGATTAGAAAGAGGAGTATCTATACCGGAAATATCCTTATTGGGCTCAATTAAAGAATTGTTTAAAATTCTGAATGTTTGGCACTCAATTGCAATTTGTTGCAAGGGAGTGTTGCAAAGTTGTATGCAAACTGGAAAGCTGTGTTTTTCCATCAAATTGACTAAGGATAGTAAGGAGGTAACTATAGAACCGAATGAAGTGTAAGGTGAGTGTTGAATTATTTATTATTACTTTGGCTTATCCGTTGTGTGTGTTTTTTTCTATTTTGTTGGTCGTCTTTCGTCTTTTTCGCATCCATTGTTGCTCGTTATGGTCCGATTCGTTACCGATATGTCTATAGTTATCAAGATATTGATAAATGAGCATTTAACATTTTTGGCTGTGAGCCGATGTGTTTTTCATATTAGTATGAGTATTTGGTATTGCATTAATATATTTTGTCTCCTGAAATATTGCTTGCAAAGCATAATTAGAATTTGGATTAATATTGAGATTGATTGGAGATTTAATGAGAAAGAATTACGGGGTGAGATACGGCGTTATCGAATTCGATGTTGAATTCCTGTTAAGGATTTCCCTTGCTGAAACTTTAAGTATATTAGAATAATTGATTGAAATTGAATTTAGAATTCATCCCCCCCAGAGTTTAGACTATTTCAAAGTACTTTATGAATTGCATGTTGTTGATAAATTCTGAGGCACTATGAAACATTAATCTCTCTCCTTAATAGAATATTGAATATAATCAATTCTTTAATATTTGAATATCATTTTTAATTTCGAGAATTGAATATTTGTCTTATTGTTGATTTTTACTAATGTCGAAAGTATTTAAACTGGAACTGGAAAAATTGAATCAACGACGTAGTATTTTTCAACGACGAATTTAATGTTGCCATCGGATATCTGAAGGATCAGATATCGATCTGTAAATAAATTGTTAATAAATATTTGTTAAGCTGAATTGTGTCTGTTGTTATTTACTAGATTTAAGTTTATTTAGTTGTTTATGTGGTGTATTTCGGAATTCATTGGTGAATGCTGAATTATCTCTTATTGCCAAACTCCTGATCTGAATACAAATGAGGACCTTAGCTCGCGTAGATCCCTCTGTAGTTGGTTGGGGGTGTTGCTGATTGATCAACATATCTTGCGACTTTTTGTTAATGCACGTGTGTTGGACACTTGGCAATTTTCCTGACTTTGACGGCGGATGGGAACGCTACAAAATTTGCTACATAGTCAGTTCCGTTCTTTTTTTTTGAGTTGGGTTACAAATTATCAGTTTCTTTTTTTGTTTTTTGTGAAGGGTTACAAAATTTTTTTGAAATCACTTCCGAAGGAGTTCTCTGCTATTTTGGAAAAGATTTATTGCGTTATAATTTTTTGAAAGAGAACTATCAGTTCCATCTTTTGTGAGAAGTATTCAATTAGATTAGAAATTTGATAAATGATATTCAAAATTCTTTAAAAAAAATTGTTGTAATAATATTGGTAATTTCTAATTGTAATTAGTTTGAACGGTCGTGTTGGTTGATATTAGTCAATTATTACATATTGTTTAATATTTTTGTGAGGCTGCCATCGATTAGAAAAAATATATAAATATTAATATATATACTTTATTTAAGGAATTAATGTTAAAGGTTGTTTGCTTTGTTGGATCCATTCTGGTTCTCCCGGTTTGTGTAGTGTCCGTAGGTAGTTTAATATTAAGTTTATTTACAATAACTTGTAATATTTCTTGTGTTATTATCCTACTGTTTGTTGAATTTTTGACAAAGTACTATGAATAATCGATCTGAATATATTAGCATTGATATACCTGAAGAATACTCGGAATTGGTGACACGTGACGGAACGGGTTATTGTGAAGCGGATACGCATTCGGATTTTGGAAATATAAGTATGTCTCTTACTGCGACTATGCAAGGAAGCCTATATGTTAGGCGAGTTTCTTTAGGAAACAATAGTAATTTTGGGAGAGTGAATGAGAGCTTAAATTCAATTAGCTATGGTTTCAGTAGGCTAGCAAATGCATCTAGTTCTCGAGAACCACAGAGGGATATGAGACAGGTTGCCTTTGAAGCTTCGATGAATCAACCCATGCAAATGGGTTTGGAAAATAGAATTTCTTCGAGAGAGAATGCCGTTGGTAATAGTCAATGTAACGGTTCAAATAGATATTTAAATCTTAGAAATTATTATCGAAGAGTGTCTCAAATTCGGAATTCGACTCCTAAAGCTCCTGTGAGTTCTCCTGTTTTTCAGCCTATTGGTAAGTCTATAGGGACACAACTAAGAACCAGGTGCTTCTAGTCGTAGTAACCGACCTGATTTGAATTATGTCGAACATAATCTGATGACTAAGTATGCATTTAGACGAAATAGTGAATCTCTTGAATTACGATTCAAGAATTTAGTTGTGACCGATGGGAGCAATAGTAATCTAGTTTTTGAATTGTTACTTAAGATCGAAGATACTCTCTTAGAGACAAGTTATTCCCTTAGTATGATATTAACTGTGATTGTTGCCAAATGTACAGGGGCCTTATTAAGGGAAATATTATTTGCTATTAATAACAACATAAGTTGGCAGAATTTAAGAGAGAAATTATTGAATAATTTTGTTACTCCTGTTAGTCGTCATGCTTTTGTTTCGGATTATATTTATAGAAGACAAAGATTGTCCGAACAAATAAACGATTATGTAAGATCGGTTGTTATCGCAATGAATGTGTTAGGTTTCTCAGGTCCAGAATCGGAATTAGTAAATATTATAATTTGTGGTATAAACCCCAATCAAAGATTTCGAATGCTTAATAACTATATTCCAGCAACTCCTTTGGAGTTATTAGATATAGCCGATAGACATGTGCTGAACTTCCGAGAACAATTTGATTATAATAAGGAGATGGGTACTAATAAAAGGAAGGTGAATACATTCGTATCCAGTTATCAGTCTAAAGGTGCATATCAGAATAAATTCAAGGTAAATGAATCTTTGTCAGACAATAAAGGTAGATCCACCCTTAATGAAAATAGACCGGGTAGATTAATTGGAAACTCAGGGAATTTTCGGAATTCCAAGGGTCATTGTTACATATCTGAGCCTAGACGAGATGAGAGACCTGGTCAAACGCAAATTCCTTCTGAGATGAACAATACAGTTGCTTCGTTCATTGTGGGGAAAGTTCATAATCAAGTGACGGACATATGCATAGATGGAGGTTCTAGTTTCAACATAGTTCGGATGGACTTGGTTCCCGCCTGTGTTTTGGAGAAGAAGATAGTGATTACGCAAGAAAAGCATGTAAATGCTCCTTCGGGTGTGCATTTTACCACGAACCAAGAAATTATTTTGACTTTGAATCTTTCGGATCATTTCGAAAGAGTAGGGTTCAAGGTTGTTGAACAATTACCTTGCAGATGTTTGCTCGGAACTTCGTTTTTGCGTGCTACATGTTCCGTTACTGATTATTCGAAGAACGTTTTAGTGCTCCGCAATGGAAAACGACGTATATTATTGAACTTTAAGAAGACGGTTCGTCAACCCGAATTTCATCCCAAGGGATTTAAGTCAGTATCTCGAGATGGCCAGTCGAGTTCGGACAATACAAAGGAGCATCGGAAATGGAATCAAATTGAAACCAAGGATAGTATGGATTCGATTTTTATTTACGAGGATATCTTCAATTATGGATTACATGATGAGGGAATCCAATGTAATCTGGATTCCTCAGATACTGAATCGAGACTGTTGGAGATTCGAGTCCCAGATGACATCCAATTGGGACAAATTAGAGATATGATCGACTCCGAGCTGGACTTAGGGAGTCCTATAGAAGATACATTGGCTTGTATGGCAGATGCTTGTCGCATGGAATCATCAACCAGTGGATTGGGTGGAGTGAATGAAGTGTCCGAATTCCAGTTTTCACCAATAAGAAATTCAACTTCAAGAACATCAGGAAATTCTAGTACTACATCAAGGAGTTCGATGGGACGAATTGGTGTTAGTGGAATGATCTGTAGGAGGAGACCAATGGGTACTAACGTACAGAACTTCAGACCAGCGGTTAGATGTACTACAGTTCCAGCACGAGATTTTGGGAGTACAGATGCTGTTGAGGGTACATCCAAATCTCGTCAACGTTGTAGTGAAAGTTTGGCTTCAGTTAATTCTGAATGGAACTCTGAAAATAGTAATCTTTCAAAAGGGATGCAAGTTGGTGTGCATGAGGTTTCCAACAAGGGAAATCCGAATTGTTGGATTTCTGGAACTTCAGATAGACTTAGTGGTGCAAATGAAATGTCTTTCCAGGGATCTTCAACTGCAGGACTTGTGACACCTACCAATTCTACTTGGGAATCTTGTAATTTTGAATTTTCTCGTTCAGCTAATGGAGTTGGTGCGAGTGGAATGTCCAATAATCATCGAACTTTTGCTGATAGTGCATCATCGAATTGGGTTTTGAATACCGAAACGCAAGATGACGTTCGTAGAACATTACAATCTGTGTCTAGTGGTAATCCTACATCAGATAGTGCACAGCCTTTGGACAATGTGATCATTGCTCGCAATTTGGATTCAACGGCAAGAAATATTTCGAACACTGGACAAACCGAGAAGTACTGCAAGAAAAGACGTGAACGTCGTCGAAGAAGAAAAAAAGAAGAAAGAAGTCACCGAATCTTCTAAACTAGATAATGGGTTTGAAGGACCTTGTGGTGATAGCGATCCAGATAAGAGTAATAAGGTGAATAATGCAAACCGTAACAGTATTTCATCAAATATGTGTAGCAGTGGATCAGTAGCGTCAGACGTGGATTTTGAACAGTCTGACAACTTTCATAAACTTATACAACGTAATAAAAAGTTCCAGCCTATTGACCATTGCTTGAGTTCATCAGATGGTGCTCAGAATAACACACAGGTGTTTAACCAGATTAACACACAGGTGAAAGATCACAGCATGGGTCAGGACTCATGGCAGTACGAGACCCCAGAGATTTCTGAATTTATCAGCTCGATGAAAGTCAAGTATTCTGATGTTATTTCAGAAAGGGTTGGATGCATTAAAGGGTTTGTAGGTAGACTCCATTTAAAAGAGAATAGACCATTTAAGAATACACCTTTCCTAGTTCCCAAAAATAAGGAAAAATATTTTTATGAACAAATTAATGATCTTGTTCGAGAAGGGATATTGGAAGAGGTGGATCATTCCAACTATGGTAGTAGTTGTTTTCTTGTCAAGAACAAGAATAATTCGTTTCGAATAGTTGGTAATTACATCAAAGCCAATAATTTAATAGTGAATTATGTGTATCCATCCCAAAATTAGAGGCATGTTTAACTGGACTAGCTGATAAGAAATTATACAGCAAATTTGATCTTAAGCGAGCCTACAATCAGATATATCTCGATAAAGCATCTCGTGACATCACTACTCTTGTTACACCTAAGGGGTGTTATCAGTATATACGAGTACCCGTTGGTATAAAGACGGGAAGTAATATTTTATCGAGGGCTATGGAGAAAGTCTTGGGAGATCTAACTGATAAGGGCGTTAAGGTGTATTTCGATGACGTCTTAGTGGCCAGTAATTCAGTAGAAGAACATATGCAAATGGTGGAAAAAGTTCTACAAAGGTTCAAGGAATATAATATTACAGTATCACCTGATAAGTGTTTTATGTTTTATAAGAGGATAAATTATCTAGGATATGTAATTGAGGGAGACCAGATGGAGATAGACCCGAGTAGAGTGTCTGCTATTAGGAATATCCCACCTCCTCGTAATAAGCGTGGTTTGTTAAAGATATTAGGTGTGTTCAGTTACTATTCCAAATTTGCCTCAGAGTTACAAGAGCTTATGGCTCCTCTTAGTGCTCTTAAATCTCCGAAGGTAAAATTTGTCTGTACACCCGAACATCAGCAGATGTTGGATAAGTTAAAATGTATTTTAATTGAGAATATTGTATTGAAAACTCCAGATCTGAATAAACGGTTTGTAGTCCATGTCGACGGGAGTGGGAAAAGTATAGCGGGCTGCGTGTCTCAGAGAAATGCAAACGGTGATCTTCAACCGGTGTGTTACTATAGTGAGAAATTGTCAGACGCTGATAAATATCGCAGCATCTATGAGATTGAATTTATTAGTTTAGTTAAAACCATTTCTCGCTATAGGCACTATCTTGTTAATGAATTCGATGTTTTGACTGACAACAAAGCTTTGTCTTGGATACTTAACAACAGTAAAAGACTTCTGAAATATGGTCCCTTTGTTGAGACACTTTGTCAATTCAATTTTAAGATCCGGCACATAAAATCAGGGGAGAACATCATCGCTGACTTTCTAACGCGGATGTATGATCCCTTTGAGTTTAGTGTTTTAGACGGTCCAGTTGGATTGGCGGCATTTAAGAGAAATATGAAATTAGCGCATCTGTGGGATTTACCATTGGTGAAGGAACCCATTGACGAACTGCAGAGAGAAGATCCAGAAGTGGATGATATCATTAAGAAATTGGAGAATGGCCAGGAAGTTAATGGGTATATCCAGAACAAGAATATATTGTTAAAAAGAACGAATTCAGCTATCAATCCGTATAAGATTGTAATCCCTAAGGATTTGAGACGAGTACTCATTGAGTATTATCACGAGGATGCACTAGTTGCTGGCCATGCTGGCGTTTGTCGGACACTGGGCAAGCTGATGAAGAAATTCACCTGGGACGGTCTGAAAGACGTTAAAAATTTCGTCAGTACCAGCGATATATGTCAGAAAGTAAAAGAATCAAACCAAAAGAAGATGGGACATTTAGTTTCTAACTTCAGCCGAAGGATTAAGGCACACTGGATGTATGACATCGTTGGAGCATTGCCTAATTCCAGCGGTTATAAATATATTCTCATCGGGGTGGACAATGCAAGTAGATTTGTAGTGCTTGAACAACTTCGGAGTTTGAGTTCTAATGTGGTGGCCAACAAAATGATGGAAATTTTTAGTAGATTAGCCTTTCCGGAGGCCCTGTCTACTGAAAATGCCTCTATATTTGTTTCTGAGTATTTTAAGAAGTTCTTGTTTGGCCTAGGTATTAAACACATAAGGCTTAGTCCGTACCATCCTGGTGGTAACGCAGCGGAGAGACTTATCAAGACGATGAAAGCTTCTCTCAGAGCTTATATTTCCACCAAACAACATCTATGGTCATCCCTTATCCCAGAGCTACAATTTACCTTAAACATCAGCGAACAGTCGGGATTGAAGATGTCACCAATCGAGGTATTTTATGGTCGTCCTTATAATACACCGCTCTAGAGTCGATGGCGCATCAACGATTACGATTTCGGAGGTAAATCGTCAGCAGAACTGTGGAAGAAGGCGATATGTAATATGGAGAAAAGCTGGACAACTAGACGTAAGTTAATGCTGCAGAGGAGAAATCCCGTTAATCTAGACGTTGGGCAAAAGGTACTGTTGAAGGCGCATGTTAAGTCGTCGTTAAGGAACAAGATAGCTAAGTCTCTGAGTGACAAATGGTATGGACCATTTGTCATCAGAAGGTTTCTAACTCCGAATACAGTTTTAGTGTCAGATGAAAACGATACGGAAGATTCTTATAGACGTTCGCACGTATCTGAGATTAAGGTTTATCGAAGCAGACGTAATTAATAATGGTGATTTTAGACCGTTTGTCTGACATAAATAGGAATTTTGTAGACATATATGAAAATATGAGGCTATGATTCTTGTTATTATTAGTGTGTCATAAATTTATTTCTTTGTTATTTCACCATGGACATGATGAACAAAAAATATTATAGACATAAGGATTATTTGGATTTATGTATATAATGGTAAATTATCGTTAGATTAATTGTATACATATTTATTATTGTATATAATTTGTGGTTTTATATAGTATTCGTATGTATCTTTATTTATGTTTGTACTTATGATGTTTGTATATTTCGTAGCCTCGCTGTTCTGTCATGACGAAAAATTCCTGGAAGAAGAATTTTTCTTTTCCATCGGTGGCCAGCCTGTAACGATCTCGTTACGATGAGTTGTGGAGAGAGGACAAAAATAAGAAGAAAAGGATTTAAAAATTCTTATCATTGTAAATCATGCTTTCCTCATGAAAGAGAATGTCTGAATTTATGTATCTTTTCCATCTTGATTATTTAAAGTAAAAAGGAGAAGAGAAATGAAGAAAGAATTTGTACGTTGCTAGCTGCTTTTATCAGCTGGAGTTGTAGTTAAGGAGAGAGAGAGGAGGTATTCTGTCATATTGCCTCAAGGCCTTGGACGTTACGCGTTTCTCACATGACGCGATTGTGGCGCCAAATACTTTGGTGGGTTGCTCGTTCCTAGTGACGGCGAACTGACTATGTAGTACCCGGTGCGTGTAGATGTCTTGGTTTGGTTGTTCGGAGGAAGGAGAATGGCTATTCTGTTAGCATTCAATATGGTAGAAAGCGGACTTCAGTTAATCGGACATTGGATTCGTCTTTCGATTCAAACTAGAGTTCTTGTTGGATTTCATTGCTGTGTGTAAAGTAACAGGAATGAGAATAGTAAGTTGTTGCTGTGAATTAGTTTTGTGTAAATTTCAAAAAAGGAGTGCAGTGAAAGAACAGTGTTGCTTTGTGAATGAAGTTTTAGTGCTGCTTGTGCCCAATTGTGTTTTCCATTCGAGTGGAGTATCTTTCTTTTCCGCTCTTCCTGTTATTTTCACTATTTTTGTTCCTCACTTTTCTGCCGTGTTTCGGACGAATGAAAAATAAATACGAAAATACATTAGACTAAGTCTGGTCAAACTGCCGAGTTACCTTGTTCAAGAAGATCCCTTGCCTTTATAAGCAGATCCCTAGTCTGTATAAGCATTCCAAAGAGTTGTTTGTTGAATGCAACTCACATAGTGCTTGTTTGTATGAAATACTGTACATTCTTTTTGAACGGTGAAATGGTGATGTGGGCAACGTAAGTGCGTATGGCAATTAAACCTTTGGTTTGTCCTAATAAGGTTTATTCCCGCCACCTCTAGAAAGAGCTCTTTCTTTTTCTTGAATTTCCCATTTTTGTAAATGGTGGAATGCGGATGTGGGGAGTCATGAGGAAGAAATTTGGTCAATTGATTAGAAAGAGGAGTATCTATACCGGAAATATCCTTATTGGGCTCAATTAAAGAATTGTTTAAAATTCTGAATGTTTGGCACTCAATTGCAATTTGTTGCAAGGGAGTGTTGCAAAGTTGTATGCAAACTGGAAAGCTGTGTTTTTCCATCAAATTGACTAAGGATAGTAAGGAGATTATACAGCAACGACCAAATTATTCTCGATTTCTCCTTTTCACTTGCAAGACGACATGCAGCCCCAGGACCAATGTACAAGGAGGTAACTATAGAACCGAATGAAGTGTAAGGTGAGTGTTGAATTATTTATTATTACTTTGGCTTGTCCGTTGTGTGTGTTTTTTTCCATTTTGTTGGTCGTCTTTTTCGCATCCATTGTTGCTCGTTATGGTCCGATTCGTTACCGATACGTCTATAGTTATCAAGATATTGATAATTCAGGATTTAACATTTTTGGCTGTGAGCCGATGTTGTTTTTCATATTAGTGTGAGTATTTGGTATTGTATTAATATATTTTATCTCCTGAAATATTGCTTGCAAAGTATAATTAGAATTTGGATTAATGGATTGGAGATTTAATGAGAAAGAATTACGGGGTGAGATACGGTGTTATCGAATTCGATGTTGAATTCCTGTTAAGGATTTCCCTTGCTGAAACTTTAAGTATATTAGAATAATTGATTGAAATTGAATTTAGAATTCATCCCCCCCAGAGTTTAGACTATTTCAAAGTACTTTATGAATTGCATGTTGTTGATAAATTCTGAGGTACTATGAAACATTAACCTCTCTCCTTAATAGAATATTGAATATAATCAATTCTTTAATATTTGAATATCATTTTTAATTTCGAGAATTGAATATTTGTCTTATTGTTGATTTTTACTAATGTCGAAAGTATTTAAACTGGAACTGGAAAAATTGAATCAACGACGTAGTATTTTTCAACGACGAATTTAATGTTGCCATCGGATATCTGAAGGATCAGATATCGATCTGCAAATAAATTGTTAATAAATATTTGTTAAGCTGAATTGTGTCTGTTGTTATTTATTAGATTTAAGTTTATTTAGTTGTTTATGTGGTATATTTCGGAATTCATTGGCGAATGCTGAATTATCTCTTATTGCCAAACTCCTGATCTGAATACAAATGAGGACATTAGCTCGCGTAGATCCCTCTGTAGTTGGTTGGGAGTGTTGCTGATTGATCAACATATCTTGCGGCTTTTTGTTAATCCACGTGTGTTGGACACTTGGCAATTTTCCTGACTTTGACGGCGGATGGGAACGCTACAAGTGGGGCTCGAGCAAGACACAATGACGGCCGAGGCGTCGCACGCTGCTTGCAGACTACGTACACAAGTTCATGACGGCCATGCTTCCCACCGGTAGTGGCATTTTCGACAAGATAATGCACCATGTCGCAAGGCCAGGAGTGTGATGGAGTGGTTCGAGGAACACAGGAGCGAGTTCCAAGTGATGTGCTGGCCCCCAAACTCTCCGGTTCTGAACCCAATCGATCACATCTGGGATGTGATTGAACGTGACGTGAAGTTGCATCACCCTCTCCCCGGAATTTACGGGAATTGGATGACCTTTGTGTGCATATGTGGTGCCAACTCTCTCCAGCGACCCACCGAGGGAAATTGCGAACTTGCCAACACGTGTTGCCGTTGTTATTCGTGCCAAAAGGTGGACATACTAACAATTAGGTAGATAGTCATAATGGTCTGGCTGATGTGTGTGTATATTTTAACTCGTATATTTTGTCTCGACTCGAATTTCAAGACGTCTCGACTCGAATTCGAGTGGAGTCGAGTAAGAGACTGTCGAGTCGAGACACGAATCGACACAGCAATATATTTTCGAGTCGAGACAACATTTTCTCGAGACGAGTCGAGACAGGCTTAAATCTCGACTCGTGCGCATCCCTAGACATGCGACAATAATTTTGCACATGAGTGTACATGATTTCCCAGGTGGATGAATGGTAACATTCGTTGCTTTACAATCAAGGGGTATCGACTTCGATTTCCGGTGGGGACACAAGTGGTTCGGATCTCACTTTCTCTGAACACAGAGAAAACTCCGTTCTCCGGACAGCGGTACATTGTACAAATATACGGTATCCTTTTGCCTACTAGAGAAATCAGTACGAAGCATACTTTATCCGTATGCTACATAGGCACTGAACTTAGATGTTAAATCCTGCCGTTACAAGATGTCTGACATCTAACAGTTTTTCGTATATCACATACATATACTTATGTTACCTTCGTCGGCTATATCCTATATACATCCATTTGTATGTGAGATCCTGACCGCCTTCATTGTTTCGTACAGAAAGTACATATAGATGGAACACTTATACAGAAAGTGTTATAAAACATGCGTTTTCAGTTATACGTCTGCCATACGTTAAGTCCAAAAATTACAGGAATTACGCATGTAACCTATCTTTTTAAGTACGCTTCCCGGCGGGAGCTCATGTGGTTCGGATTCCACGTTAATCAGTAGGTCCACGTCTCATATAGCCTTGCTGCTGAAAGGGACGTTAAACTCAAAATCAACTCAACTTTTTAAGTACGCCACCCACAATTTTTTCTCATATTCATCATAATCATCATCATCATCATCATATGTACATTCTCTTGATGAAAGCAAAATGTAGGAAATTTTGAATTAGACACAAATATTGGACATTTGCAAGTGGTTTACTGTATTTTAACTTGGAACATTAGTTATTTTCACCTAAAACAAGATGCCTTATGGTAGTAAGAATTTTATTATTATGCAACTGTTCATATTCGTAAAACCCACATGTCACTGTATTGCTTTACTGTTTTTAGTCTTCAAAAGATTGGTAATTAGTAAAGAGAATATAACACATTAGACACGCATAAAACTTGTTCGTAAATTTGGTAAGCGGTACAATTGACAAGCTTCCATGAAACAATTTGGTAAGCGTTAGATGCGATCATACCACTCTTTATTTATGGCACGGATAGTGATAAACACCACGAGATTTACAGATACGTTTCTTGCAAATAAAGCAAACCAAATTTGTCTTGACGTCGTTAGATGATGGACAGTATCTGCACCTTGCACACTTGATAGAAATACCTCTTCCGGGTGTTATCAGCGAAGCTTCAGATTCACCACTTCCTTGTACTCTGGTTACAGTCCCTCGAGACTCGTCACTTCTCGGCATATATTGTCAAGATTATATCTCAGATACAATGATAGATTTTCCAAGTTCTGCCAAATACAATCTTGTTTGAATAGCTTACCTTGCTGCCAGCTTGGATTGATATAAGTCCACAAAATAAATCCATATAAGCTGATGCATCGATTATATTATACAACAATATCATGGGCCATGTGTTTGTTTTGCGTTTACATGTGTATGTGTTCACAAGTTGATATAAAGTGTATACAGCTATTGAAGTTGAATTACAATCCAATTATACGCGTATGTTGTGTTTCTTGTCAACTCGGTTGCTGATTTCTTCTGTGTGAAGAGCACTCATGAGCACAATGTTTCTAACTTCCTTAGGGATATAATGTACAACACTTGTATTGTTGGCAAAATAAAATGACGGTGAATGCAGTTCTTTGTTTGACAAAATTTCCGGAAGTTCAGGTTTGATTTTTCTTATTGTCCCAAGCATAGTTATTTTCTTTCCAAAAGATTCTGTCCTAAAGTGAGCGAGTTGAAAAATTACACAAGTTAAATTATGGCCAATTGGTTAGGAAACAAGATCACTTACAACACGCATACCTTGGTTCATCTCAGGCTATGCATCGGGTTCTTTACATATATATACATGTTGCTTGAGTACGTAAGATGTTTTGCTATCATATACAGTCCAGATTTTTATACTTTATTTTGCCGGTTTACTGGGTATAAATTAAATAGGAGGGGACAAGGTTGGTCAATTTTTGGAGTTCCAATTTTTTTAAAGTAAATTACATTTATTTTTACCACAAACATCAATAGCTCAGGCTCTAGTTACGCCTTCTACGAATATCGCGGGAATTGCACGAATGTTACCTCGTCGGAATCTGTGATATATAAACTTTCCAACCATGGGCGGATTAAAGGGGGGCGAGGGGGGTGATTGCCCCCCCCCCAAGAGCCCTCCAAAATATTAAAATTACACACACTGTTGCTTGTAGCTTACCGCCACCCGAACGAAAGTTTGGGATCGTTCTTGTGTTATTTCAAAAGAGGGTTAATTCTTTAAATTCTATTTAAAAATTATCTGTCCAGCATGCCGCGTTTACGCTAACGATAACTCGAGTCCTAATATCAGATAAATTTCAGGAAGAAGGACGATTTTACTTGAGGCCATAACATCAGGAAAACTATCCATGGCTAGTTCTTTCCCATGAGAGGGGTCTTTGTTTCTTTTTTTTCTTTTCTTTTTCTTTTTCTTTTCTTTTTTTTTGTAAATATTGCTCATATTTTGCAACGGGTTTGGTTGGGGACTATCGAATAAACATGCCTCTCCAAACTCTTTTGACTAAACTTTTGAAGAAATTCGCTACTTTCTACGGTATTTTAGAAACTCACTACAAGGCATAATAGTACATTAACGCTGTTGAGGTCGGAAAAACGTCTCTGAAAAACTACTGGGAACCAGTGAAACCAGTGGAGAATCAAATCAACTCGTCAAGAAGACAAGTAATCCTAAATCGCGACAAACTGAAATTAATGTTGTAGAATGTGATATTTCTTGGAAGGCAAGGCATTGCTTTTCAAGGCCACAGGGAAGATGCTTGTGCGGATAATTGGGCCTCAGATGGTGACGGTGTAGAAACTAAGTTCAAAGAGGGCAATTTTCGAGAATTGGGCAAATTTAGAATGACTTGTGGTAACGATATCTTAAAGAATCACTGGAAGAAAGCATCGAAAAGGACAATTTTTGCCAACAAAACCACACAAAATGCCCTCATTGTAGGTTGTGAATGAGAAATCACGTCTATAATATTGTCAATCGAGTGCGGGAGGGTCAGTTTTATTCTATTATGTTTGATGAAACTACGGACGTTTCGCACACATCTCAGCTGTCTTTGATTCTAAGGTACGAACACATGGGTGAAATAAGAGAAGACTGCTTCAGTTTCATTGATCCTCGATCAGCAGAGCTGAAACGTGAGTACATTGGTTCGAGCTCTTAATCCGAAGACGCAGAACCGCCCGAACTCTCACTGACTGGAGGGAAAATAGGAAAAATTGCTCTATCTTTGCTACGAGACTTCTCACTCGACCCGAAAAGCTGCGTTGGTATTGGTACAGATGTTTGCGCCGTCATGACCTCTCCAAGTCGCGGGGCAGTGCAGGAGATCCACAAGGAAGCTTCAAAGGCGCTGTACTGTTCATATTGCAATCACAGCCTCAACTTGTCCATCTTCAGGTCATCGTCAGTATAGTGCGTGAGGAAATGTCTGGGAACAATGAAAGAGATCATTGTGTTTTCCCCCGCATCGTCAAAACGTAATACTACCCTTAGGCTTACGCTTGGTGGCCAATTGGAGACATTTTATGCAACGAGATGGGTTGAACGGAACTACATGGTGTTACAATTTCACTTGAAATTTCTAGAAAATTAGTAAGGCTCCACAGTGTGTTCCAAGTGATCGAAGTTAGATACAGCCAAAGCACGGGCACTTTCTTCTGCCATGCATGACAGCGAGTTTATCGTAACTATTACTTGTCTTCAGGATGTTCTCGCGATAACTCTCTCCTTCATCGACTTTTGCAGAAGACAGATTTAGACATGAACGCAGCGTCAGATGTCATTCAGGACACTATCGCAGCATTAAACAAGAAGCGTTCAAACAGCAAAGAAGAATTCAATGCAATTTTCGAAGCAATATCCAGAATGGCTGCCAGTGTCGACGTGCAGATTCGAACTCCTCATCTCACCCAAAGACAAACACATCGTACTCACTTCAGGGCAGATGACACGACATCTTACTACTGAAGAACTGTCTACATTCTGTTGATAGAGTCGGTCGTAGAAGACCTCAAAATGCGTCTTGCGCCGGAAGTTTTAAACGTATATGGACTCAACATTCTATTGCCAACACGTGCAACTGACAAAACTCTGAGCAACACCACCGCGTTCTAAAACTATCGGACTTTACAAAACTATCGGAACTGAAGAAAAAATGCCGTTTTCCCTCCTTAGTTCTGAATTTGCAATCTGTACTTCTAAATGGAAGAGAATTAAAGAGGAAGGTAAAACTCTATCACGGACTGCGTTGGAAGCCTTGGCCACCAGTGACGAAGATTTTCGCGTGACTATTCGAAAACTGTTGTGCATACGATACGGCTAGTGCAGAACGATCTTAATCCACATTGCACCGACTGAAAATGTGGTTGCGATCTCGTTTTGGCGAAAAGCGGCTGAATGGAAAAAATGAAAATGAAATTTTTGAGTTTTACGTCCCATGGTTATGCGGGCTAGGCTAAAGAAGACAGTGCTGATGAGCAATGAATGAAATGATGGAATGGAGAAAGTAGGAGGACTAGCACTTTTGAATGTCACAGGAACATTGTCGTAGATCGCGACAATATTATATCGACAGATACGCCTTGGGTGGTATTCACCAAAATGCACGTTTTGCGTTGTAACTTGTCGTAAGTTCTTTTGTCCTTTTGTCTAATTCATTTTACTAAAATACAGAAACATTATGAGCGTTCTAAGAAATGTTTAACCTGATATTTTTCTAGCGAAATATTTAGTAAAGCATAGCCACGACAAGGCCTGTAGACAGAATATCGTTTTGGGGGAGGGGGCATTCGGGTGAAAATTCCGTAGCAATTATATCTTTTACCCTCTTTTCCTGAATTCGCTTTACCTTTCTTTTGGGGGGGTAATTTATGGGAACATATTCCACTCCACAACAAAGAGCCCCCCCCCCCCCAAGACGTTTGGTTTAATCCGCCAGTGTTTCCGACGGAGTATGAATTATGATTCTCTGATGATAGGGAGTCACCAGGGTCGCTAACGCGAAGGTCTGCATGTAACAACCCTTCGAAAATGATACACAGGGCGTTTTTACAAGAATTTTGTTATGAATTTTTAATTAGCACAATTTTGTCAGCGTAGGGTGACTCTGAGGGTTGCCAGGACCCCGCAAATTCAATTTTTCAGATTTTAATGATTTTTGTGTTCTACTTCTACGAATGAATCGAGAAATGCTCGAATGTTAACTCGTTGGAATCTTTCCAAAGGTGAATCATGATAATTAGGAGGTCACTAGAGCTCCCAATGTGAGAGTCTACGATTTTGCTAAAATTCCTAGGAGGCGTCTAAATTTTAATTAAATACATTTTAGGTTTAAGGTCTACAACTTTTCCTATTATTTCACCTTTTAACTCATCTTTAAATGTTCCTAACACTTCTTCGTTAATCTGTTTTTAACTCATATTTATTATTCTCTTTGTAATTAGATGTATGTAAATGTTCATACATATTTTTCATGTGCTTATATATATTTTATGTTTCCACTTCTGCACATGCTATAACAAAATTAGTGTCAATCACTAACAGTTTCATTCATTTTATTTCCGCATTATTCTTTAACACTAGAACGGCAGCTGGATCATTTTTGACCCATTTCGAACTTTACGTTTCGAACTTTACATTTCGAACTTTACGTTTTAACAACTTTTCTATTTTCTTACGAATCGGATCGAATTTTTGTGACTTTTACTCGTTCTCTTGAAGAAATATTTGTACTAAGTATCACTCTTATCCTCACTTTGCCTTTTGAAATAACAAACAATTATACTAGAACGGCGGCGTGGGTCAATTTTGACCCAACTCTTTTGTTAGTGATATTTTGTTGCATTGTAGCAACACTGCTGGCTAGCGTCTTGATCTTGCGACCGTTCTTTCTCATATTACTCTCCCATTCCACCTCGTGTTCAAGACCAGCTTCTCAGTAATTTTGTCAGTTTAGTTGGAGTTAGTAATACTTTAGAAAGTCTATTGATTAGGAGAATCTCATTATTTTCGGACTGATGTGTTTTTTCAAACACTCATTATGAGTAAGAAACTGATGACACTGGATGAAATACTTGCAAATTTCAATGACATACTGTAAGTGAGGCCGAGTCTGACGTTGGTTGAATGCGTTGATATTTCTTCAGATGAGGAGTACCTGCCGAATAACAACGAATATGATGATTCGGATGAAATATTGAAAGAGGAAGAGATAAGCACAGAAAACCATATTTCTGCAAATAAGCGTCGTAAAATAGGTGACTATTATTATTATTATTATTATTATTATTATTATTATTATTATTATTACAGAATTATGTCTTACGTCTTAACAAAATATTCATAATAATTTCAATAATTTTAACAAAAAAATTGCAAACAATTTGCATGCTATTGTAAAAATATATAGCTAGTTTTTTTTTTTTTTTTTTTTTTTTTTGGTATCACTATGTTGAAATGTTTCATGAGAAGGCGTTTATAGCAGAGATAAATAATAATAAATAAACCACAGCCATATTCGATCCGCTATTGGATGAGGCCTCTCCCCGGAGGGAGGATTTGGTCTACTGCTCCCACGCTGACCAAACGGGTTGGGACAAGGTTCCTATATACTAGACGGGTTGGGAGAAGAAAGCCGAAGCTCTCATTGTGATCGCCACTATATGGCCGCCCCGCTGGTCTAGTGGTGAACGTGGCTGAGTACGGATTGAGGGATTCAGAGTTCAATTTCCGGTGCTGCCAAGAATTCTTAGACTGCTAGCCTGTGGCGTAACCAGAAGTTTCAAAGCTACCGAAACCAAAAAGTTTAGCGGTCTAAATGGGAGACAACTTACTTTCTCGTAGGTTTGGATAAATTATATTTCAACCAAAGAAGTAGAATCTCTAAAGGAGTTGTTCGAAAGAACAAGTAGTTTACATTATTTTCATGTCAGAGCTTTCATGATTAGAACCTAGCATATCTTATTTATAAAACAATCACTCTATACTGACTTTTTCTGGTTAGAACTACTGCAAGTTTACGACTATATATGCTTTTTTAGGTTATGTCAGGTTGTGTGTTTCCACAAATTCTAAATAGGGAAAGTTATAGAAATGCATAGATGCGTATTACAACTATATTAGTAAAATATTTTTTTGTGTAATACGTCACGTTTTTATTTGTGAACAATGTTTTTGTATGACCCTTCTCCTTGTAGAGGAGTGACTGAACTTTGTTCTGTGTAAGACTGCAAGTTTAGATGTGTGTGGATTAGGTTAGTTTAGTTCAGTTAGGTTATGCGCTTGAACAAACTATCTAAGAATAATAACTATCTAGGAATTAGAATGATATATAACATTACTATATAATAAACTGACATTATATATAATACATTTAATAATATCATTCTAATCATATTATATTCATAAAAAATAGCATGTTTCTTAAATTTGTATTATTGGCAAAAAAACACATTGATCAATGAATATTAAGCTAGAGTTCAAAGAAGTGTTTTGTTTTATTGAATGAAAGTCTCACGTTTCATTATGCAATAAATATTAGTGGTTTAGAACACAAATATTTAATAAAAATGGAATGGGTCATTTTTGACCCACTCCCGCCGTTCTAGAGAGTATCAAAAACACCGCCGTTCTAGTGTTAACTCATTGCAACAGAAATCATACAAACATAGACATATCCAGAACATGTATCGCAACATAAATAGGCTTGTTAAAAGAAATTTGTAGTTCTAGACAAATGAATAGAACCTAGATTTTCAGAAAATGTAGTTCTATGATTAAAAGGAGGTTTAGCTGTTAGTTTTCATTATGTGATAATCTTACATCTACTCTCTTTCTTATATTTTTCTATAGTTTTGCCAAACACGGTATTATTCACCAACTTCTAGAAATCTTTTTCAGCATCATTCTTTGCTTGTGATCATATTTTTATATTTAAATCATTAATACATCTGAGTGACAATATCAGAACAACATTTCTTAGGTAATCTTGATCAAGAAACTAGGACAGCGTTTGAGTTATAGTGCAAGGATTCAGATTTTAGTATTGTTAGTCCGTTATTTAATTTTCTAGAGCATAGACTTCAAGCACTTGGTAAAGCTAAACCGTTTCTAAGTGAAAGTAACAAACTGAGAAAATTATCTATCAGTGCTAAAAATCATAGTGGCAAGCACTCGCCTATGTTCAAATGTTACTTAATCATCGTTAAGACTGATTGTAAATTTTGTAAGGGTGGAAAACATCCTCTGTTTACTTGTCGGCTATTCAAAGATCATCCAATCAATCAGAAGTATACCTACTTGCGTAAAGAAAGCATTTGTTTTAACTATTTACGTAGTGAAAATCATAATTCATCTCATTTAACTCTGGAACATATAGACATTGCAGTGCTAAACATAATACTTTGCTTCATACAGACAGGACTGTATCGAAGGATAACCAAGCGTCAGTACATACTCAGCATTCAAGTAGTACCACCAGCGGTACATTGTCTCCAGCTACGGGAATTTCATCCTATAGCGACAGTAATGGTACACCTCAAGCACCGTATTGTTCGGTCAAGCAACAGAGCTCTTCTTAGACTTTACTTGCTACGGCAATTGTAAAGGTCAAGGACGGTGTGGGAAATTGGCTTAACTGTCGGGCACTTCTAGATGTTCCTTCGCAAACCAGTTTTATTACCAGGGCCCGGATCTTGTTGACAAGTCACCTTTTTTCTGTTACGCATAGGACAAGGCAAGTTCAAATAAAAACTCTAGGTTTTAAAAATATAATTTTTTAGGGTCAACTTTTGGTCACTTTTTGCCGTTTTGAAATTTCAGGTCATTTTCTAATATTTTAAGGTAACTTTTAGGTCACTTATGGTCTTTTTATTCTTTTTTTTTCCTACATAAGGAAATCTTTAAATGAACATGGTTTACGGATGTGGAAATTACGAAATTAAATAATCTCTTTTCTTACTTCCTGACTATTGGAGTGGAAAAACTGTATTCTTAACAAGCTAATGAAAACTAAACTGTAGCTGGTTAACAAAAGGTGGGGGTTATTAGGTGGCCAAACAAATAGTTTTGGGTTATTGACCACAAAGAATGTGATCAGGTGAATAAGTAAAAATGGATTAGAAGGCGTACAATGGTTTTAAACAGGTTTTTAATCTATTATTTTCATGTAGTCTACACTTGCTAACTTTTATTGTTTAAGAGTGCTTCCTAGTTTCAACTCGGAAGTGAATTGACGCTTTCAATACTTACAATGCCGTACAATGGACTGATCAAAAGAAATAAATGATCAATGGACTGCAACTAACTGAAACAAAACTTTTTGAATATGAGTGAGAAATGCTAATTAAAAATTCAATGGATATTAAAAAATGTCAATGTTTAACGAAATAAAAGTTTAGAAAACGTAAGTTTTAAGGTCAATTTTTGTGATTTTTAGGGTCATTTTACAGGAATTTTAGTGTCATTATATAGGTCACTTTTTAAAAATTTTTAGGTCAACAAGATCCGGGTCCTGTTTATTACTGAGAATTTTGTTCAGCGTCATCGTTTGAACAAAATCAAACATCACATGCTAATACAAGAAGTAAATAATTCAACATCAGCAGAAAACTTCTGTGTTAACATTCAGATGATGTTTAACCATTCGAGTTACTTTCTCTTTTTTTCCAAACATAACTAACTTGATGCCAACGGAGAAGATTAATTACAAGACATGGGGCATCTCTAGAGACATCAATCTAGCAGGTCCAAACTTTAATACACTTTCAAAAATATATATTTTGTTAGGGTGTGATGTATTTTTTAACATTCTAAAACCAGAAGCATTAGAACGTGATTTTTATATTGATGATTACGTAGGCGGACCTGATAGCGTTTAAGGTGCACTTCAGATATACAGTGACTTGAGAAGATTACTATACAAAGGAAGATTTGTTGTGAAGTCATGGTGCTTCAATAACGTCACTAAACTCGGAGAATTTCACTTTCACATGAAGGGAACCAAGACATTACGAATTTCATGGAATTCCACCTTTGATATATTTTTTATAAATATTAACTTAGTGAAAATGAGAATCCTTCATTCCACGACTACGAAACGCAGTGTGTAACCTATGGTCGAGCTCATCGAATATTAATGAAGAAAATTTTAACTTTTTAAGTGAACCTCGTACAAAAGCACTCTTAAGAATTTTTCTATCAGCAAACAGACGAATATGCATATGTGTGTGGGCGTCGCGTCTGCGACGGAAATCTTGGTGGACCCTCTCGTCTCTCCAAATAAGGTAATAAAATCCGACATAGAGAGCAAAATTTGTCTCCAAAAATTCCTGTCTATAGGTTGTCATAGTTTTTATTTTATTTTATTTTTTTTAGCTCTGACATCCGCAGGTTGTATTGTGAGCCTCTCCGCTGGGTAGAAGCACGGAGAGGCGGGGAGAAAAGCCAAGTAAGTCTAACGATTGTTTCTGGTGTGATAACAGTATGTAACCACGCAAATCAAAAGTAAGCCTAAAATGATGTTTACGTACGTTTGCACACTTCAGTGTAATGTAAAATATCGTTAGTGCAACATATTATACTAAATAAAAGAAAATGTAAAGCAACACGGTCAAAAGTCTTCGGACAACTCTCAAAAGTTAAATCCAAAACAGTCAAAAAGGAAGACATGGACTGGGAAGATATAAGAAATCTTTCGTTTTCAAGTTTACCCCCATGGAACCGTCCAGAAATTCCTTCTCTTAAACACCAAAGTGAGAGCCAGTGACAGTGCGAAATTGCGGAAACTAATGACGTAGTAAAGTTCAACCGGTAACCCGCGACTTCCGCGTCTGGCACGCTTAGAGCGAAGATAATTAGACTAAAGAGGAAGGTCCATAAACCGTAAGAGTTGAATTTTGACGAAAATTTGTGACAAGCTTCAGTTCGAGTTGCTAAGTAACGTAGTGATAGTCACTCGATGCGCAAATGCTTCGTTCAGCTGCTACACCGACGCCATCTTGAAATCCAGTAGGCAATGTCCAAGAACACCCTTTTAACACAAAAATGAAAAAGTTTTTGATAGATCTGACTTCAGTATTGTAAACCAAGGTAGAGCATCTATATGTGGGAGTACTTCCAGTGCATGATCGCCATTTTGAAAGGCGCCATATTGAACCGCGGTCAAATATGATAAATGGTAAGGGGGTCATGTGGGGTATCAAATAGCACTGGAATTTACTCCTGAATACATTTTCGTAACCAAAGTTTAAATATCTGTTTTCACTTCAGAGTTAGGAGCTCTCTCGCTCACAGAACATATACAATCTGTGCTATTAAAATGTGTTATGAAATGCAGTCGTGCGAGCACTTGCAGGTTATTAAGTAATGCAGTAGTTAATGCAGTACAATAGCCACTATACCAATCAGATCTTGAGACTAGTGAGAGAAATCGTTAATTAAATTGAAATTCCTGTAGTGAAAAATGGAATAGCAGCATGCTACAAGTTATACCTATTTCAAAGTGCGATGGAATAGATTGCTCGCCGATGAAACACATCCCTAATAGTACTGACGAGCAGAAAATACCAAAGGGATTGTTCGGATATATATTAGAAAAATGATATAAACTGGTGAATATTAGTTGAACGACCAAAATGGTTCGTATTTCACCATAATCAGTAGGTCCACGTCTCCTTTGGCGTAGCAGGCATAAGTGTGGGACGTTGGACTAAATCAAACCAAAAATCTATTTTAGGCAATTTTACGTGGTCCGTTATAGTGTTTTAAGTTTTCTTCTTCAATCTTGAAACCTTAGGCAAAGACCATCATTGTTGCAGAATATTGCGTTCTTTTCCAATACTCATACTTGACAACCTATAATTTACCGTGCATATTACGAGGTTAAAATACTTTAATGTATTTATTGCCAGTTTGTCTAAGTATAATCGATTTATTGCTGACGCATTTAACAATAAGGGGATTTAAATTATCAGTTCACAGCCCATTCTTAGAAGAAGATACACCTGGAAACATAGAATTCAGTTCTCTTGTGTCTGTTCTGCTATTAGTGATAAGAGAATACATACACACCTGCTAAGAATAGATGGCAATAAAGATTATTATAAGATTCAATACCAAGTTGCAATCCATAAAATAAGCCTCTTTCTTGCTTTTTCCTACAATGTTAAATAATTAAATATTTGCACCTTTCCACCTTTAAGGATAAAACACTTCCTTATAATAAGGGCAAGACTAGTTTTCATATCAAAACTGTGATAAATAACTAATTGTAGCAGGTGTTCACTTGTTCGGTGTACAGGTTATATGGCAGAGTTTTCATAATGAAAATGCATTCTCTTATGTATCATCAATTTTGTGCGCCAGTCTTAAAGGACATACTTGCATATGCATGGCAGAAATGTGAGTACGTCACAGGAGCAATAGTTGGTTCCTTTACAAATGTTCTGCAGCAGTGTCGGATTTACGTATAAGCTAAAGAAGCTATAGCTTAGGGCCCCATACTCATGGTGGCCCAAAAAATTCAAGGAAAATATTGAATGTACATTTTCAAAATATAAGAAAAACAATAAATGAAGTAACATTACATATAGCAACAGTGCTTCGTTTGTGTGGCCCCTATAATGTAAGTAATGGGGCCCCTTCTGCTAGTCTGCTTCGTAAAATATCACTGGTTTCTTCATTTGTGTATATAGGGTCCTACGTTCATCTGGACACATAAAGGTTTCCATTATCTCCAGTAGCTTAGGGCCCGACAAACCTAAATCCAGCTCTGCTCTGGAGACTAGTAGAAAATAGTGTCTGTGGTCATGAAGATTGTGAAGAAAGTGCATTTGTTAAGTGTTTGTACTGCTCCACGATACTGTGTGCTAATTACCTCGTTTTGGATCTCCATCATCAGAACTGAAGAGCAAAAGGTTAGTAGGTTAACATTTGCTTATGTGCATCAGCTTATATTATTTTTCTATTAATTTTTCTATTAATTTTCTAATACCTTTAAGATATATTCTTGTAAAGTCATATGTGTCGTTGCACCTAATTTATATTACAACATTTAAATGCTATGCATAATCGCAATACACAAAGATTCATATATATAGCACACTTTGAAATAGGTATAATTTGTTACAGTGCTGCTATTCCATTTTTCACTACAGGAATTTCAATTTAATTAACGATTTCTCTCACTAGTCTCAAGATCTGATTGGTATAGTGGCTATTGTACTGCATTAACTACTGCATTAGTTAAAATCCTGCAAGTGCTCGCACGACTGCATTTCATAACACATTTTAATTGCACAGTTTTTATATGTTCTGTGAGCGAGAGAGCTCCTAACTCTGAAGTGAAAACAGATATTTAAACTTTGGTTACGGAAATGTATTCAGGAGTAAATTCCAGTGCTATTTGATACCCCACATGACCCCTTACCATTTATCATATTGGACCGCGATTCAAAATGGCGCCTTTCAGAATGGCGATCATGCAATGAAAGTACTCCCACATATAGATGCTCTACCTTGGTTTACAATACTGAAGTCAGATCTATCAAAAGCTTTTTCATTTTTGTGTCAAAAGGGTATTCTTGGACATTGCCTACTGGATTTCAAGATGGCGTCGGTGTAGAAGCTGAACGAAGCACTTGCGCATCGAGTGACTATTACTACGTTACTTAGCAACTCGAAGTGAAGCTTGTCACAAATTTTCATCCAAATTCAACTCTCACGGTTTATGGACCTTCCTCGTAAGTGTTAAATTGCATTATCATATCTATTATTCAAATCAAAGTGACAAAGTGTAATTTATTTTGTATTAGTGAAGTTTGACTGTTATTGATTAAAATATAATTACACGTATCCTTTCATCATAATTTATCAAACTTATCACTATGATTTAAATTTGTATGTTAGAGTTTAAGATAACCTAATTTACTTTTCTTTCCAGCATAAATAACACTAGTTAACAAATTTAAACTTTTTGTTTGTTACATGAGAAAAATCACCTGATCTTAAAGAAACTTTTTGCGCTGAATTCGAATATGCACTCGGTTTCTCTCCATCACGTACAGTTTTCCCGTAACAGAGGGATTTTCGGGGAAATCCCTCAAAAATTTCCCCTTTTCAGATATTTTATTCCCCTAGCTCCTGTCCCCTTACATATAGTAACATAGAAATTATACCTAAGTATACCTTGATTTATATTTAATAAACCCTAAAAGTTTCGTAAAAATCGCTTTGTTCTTTCTAGAGAAATAAATATATTTGTATGTATACTGTGTGCACTGTTTATTGCACCTGATAGTAATGCTTTCAGATCTCCTGAGTTGGGGTAAAAACAATTTGCTTTATTACTACAAACACAGACATAAAAATGAATATTTACAATAGTCAACAACACACTTGTATTGCTCTCTGTAAATTAGAAACGTGTATAAAAATAGAATGTACTTCCAACGTATATTTTTTTTAAACGTACAGTATATGTATATCTTAATACATATATATACAATTCTCCAAGTTTTTTTCGTTTTGTTCATGAAATGGTTATCAATATTTGTTATCAAATGTAACAGAATGCAAAAGAAAGAAAGAATGTAATACAGACTCATTGTTGACAACAATGAACTAATGCAGTCTGAATTTTCCACTACGGTATCGTTTCCCCCCTCCACCCGCGAATTTCTTTCTTTCTTGTGTTCTTGGCACCTGGTGAGGGAGTTTTGTACATTTTTATATTGACGTGTGGTTTAACACTACTTCACTTTCAAAGTTGTCTTTGCTGCTAAGAGTGCTTTCATGTTTGATCTTAACGGCATTATACCCAACTAAGACCAGAAGTTTAGTTTGTGATCAGTACAATGGCGTCAAGAGGACGGCGTTCGTGTGTTAACTCACCAAATAGTTTTTGTTATGTGTGTGGCCAGTTTGTAGTTAAAGGACAGTGTAGATCCATTACGCCATCGGTGAAACTATCATATTATATATATTTCGGATGTCGTGTGGGAGATCAGGACAAAACTTGGGCCCCCAACATAATTTGTGCGTCGTGCTACGTCAATTTACTTGCATGGGCCAAAGGGAAACGGAGGTTCATGAAATTTGCTATACCAATGGTGTGGAGAGAACCCACTAACCATCTGGATGATTGTTATTTTTGTCTCACAGTAGTTAAGGGACATTCTAAAAAAAAAGCAAATACACAATAAGTTATCCCAACGTTAAATCCGCAATTAGACCTATTCCGCACGGGGATGAACTTCCATTTCCCGAGCCCCCTACCAACTGGAAAGAGATATGGCCAAAAGACTCTGATGATGATCATGGCCTTGATGAACCATCGACATCAACATGTACATCCAAGGATCCACGTTCATCCCTGACCGTGTTCGCAAGCCACATTTCATCCGGCAATGTGAACTTAATGACCTAGTCCGTGATTTGCGCCTGAGAAAACAAGAGGCGGAACTTCTGGGATCAAGGCTCCAGCAGTGGAACTTATTGGATGCAGAAACGAACATATCAGTGTACAGGAAAAGGCATGTTCAATTTTCAAGCTATTTCTCAATGCAAGATAATGTACGGATATAAATGGGTTGATGGCGGAGCTAGGAATTCCTTACGTTCCAGAAGAATGGAGGTTATTTATCGACGCGTCAAAGGTCAGCCTTAAAGCTGTCCTTTTACATAATGGAAATAAAAAACCTTCTATACCACTTGCGCACTCAGTGAAGATTAAGGAATCCTATGACACCATGTCAACTTTGCTAAATCTTATAAATTACAAGGACCATTGTTGGCAAATATGTTGTGATCTCAAGGTAGTTGGTATTTTATTAGAACTGCAGTGCGGTTACACGAAATACCAATTTTTTTTTATGTTTATGGGATAGCCGAGCTGATGACAAACATTATGAAGTGAAGGAATGGGAACCTAGAGTGAATTACGTACCTGGAGAATGCAACGTCAAATACGCTGCTTTGGTAGATCCTAATAAGATATTACTACCGCCACTTCATATCAAGTTAGGACTTATGAAAAACTTTTTCAAAGCCATGGACACATCTGGTGAAGATTTCAAGTATTTGCGAGATAAGTTCCCTAACCTGAGTGATGCTAAGATTTCAGCGGGAGTGTTTATTGGTCCCCAAATTAGGAAATTAATGCTTGATGATAGCTTTGACAGCAAGTTAAACAGTGCTGAGCTAGCTGCCTGGACATCATTTAAGTGTGTTGTGCGCAACTTTCTGGGCAATAACAAAGCTGAGAGTTACACAGAAATCGTACAGAACATGATACAGAAATACAAAGAGTTGGGTTGTAGGATGTCTTTAAAAATCCACTTTTTGCACTCCCACCTCAGCTTCTTTCCTGCTAACCTAGGTGCTCTCAGCGACGAACAGGGGGAAAGATTCCACCAAGATATAATGGCAATGGAGAAAAGGTACCAGGGATGATGGGATCCTTCAATGATGGGGGACTATTGTTGGGGTCTTGTTAGAGAATGCAACATTTCTTACAAAAGAAGGAAGTAGTGTACGTTTTTGTGACCCAATGGAAGTTTCATATATTGTGATAGTTTTGATTGTCTTTTCATGACCTTTTGGTACATTTGTATTATTGTTTATTGTAAATTGTCACACTTGTAAATTATATTGTATTATATTTTATATATGTGTTTGTGGTAATAAAGCAAAACGTTTTACCTCAACTTAAGAGATCTGAAAGCATTACTATAAGGTGCAATAAACAGTACACACAGTATACATACAAACATATTTATTTCTCTAGAAAGAATAAAGCGATTATTACGAAACTTGGAGGGTTTGTTAAATATGAATCAAAGTATACTTAGGTATAATTTCTATGTTAGTATATGCAAGGGGACAAGATCTTGGGGTGTAAAATAAACGAAAAGGGAAATTTTTGAGGGATTTTCCCGAAAATCCCTCTGTTACGGGAAAATCGTACGTGATGGGGAAAAGCCGAGTGCATATTCGAATTCAGCGCAAAAAGATCCTCTAAGAACAGGTATTTCCTTTTATGTAACAAAACCTTTGTTAACTAGTGTAATTGATGCCCATACAACGTAATAATTTTCGCATTATTGAATTGTATCGGCATTGAGAATACGATTAGAATCAGTCGTTATGTCAATTACCCAAAATGTTCCGACCCGAACTCTGAACCGTACCGTCCAGTGGCTATATGATCGGCTTTGGTAAAATATCTGAACCGCCATTAAAGCCTAAAGGAGACTTTTAGGATATAGAGGATCAAATTCCGGACTACCATAAACACCTAAACCCTCATAGGAAACCACAGGACTCAATCCACATACAGTTATAACTGTCTTCCCGAACAGGGTGTACAATGATCGAACCCTGATATAGTTATAACTGTCTGCTGAGGGTATTGGGGTTCGTTTCCTGTGGGGTGTGTTTGTAAGAACCAATGTAATGGTATCGGGTTTGATCCTTGAACGTCCTTGTACTGATTCATGAAAATGAATAGACTCTTGGACTAAGAAATACGAACCCACAAGTAAACATTAATCAACTAAAAACTAAACTAGTGAAACTCAGGATTCGAACCATGGACTTTTGATATATACCGTGATCGTGATTATTTCCCGCTTCCACCTCAGCTGAATCAGCTGATCGTTCCATTCGTGGTTACCCAGTGTACGGTCAGTGTTCGGGGAACATTGGGTGCGATATGTGTTTCTTTTTCATGTATTCCGTGAAAAACAACACCAACCTGTTGCTCTGCTGAAACTGTAAACATAGGGAATAAAATACATGCACAATACTTATCCTCTAACACAAAATATTATTATATAGCATGCACACTTTTACGTCACTTGCATAGCAATTAATTCACACAAAACATATATTTGATACGTATATCTCAAACTATTTAATTATTGTGGCACTTCACATTTTACAAACACTAAAATAGTATTCAAATTGTGATAATGTGGCCCCGTATTACGCGACGACCGAATATCGATGTTTCCGCGAGTCTTTACGGTTACGAAAGCCGAACAATTGATAACGTAGGCATGAACACTATTGACTGAAGATGAGGATTTTTAGCACTGTTTAATAGAATGTTCACTCCTCCTGCATGCTAACACTCCTCCTGCAGTGTTCCATTCTTGCTAACACTGGCTACTCCGCTACATCATTTTGTAGATTTTGTAGATAACTAAAAGTTAGGTGCCTTTTCATATTGAAATCTTCCTTTTAAATTACTTTTCTGGTTGAAACATTATTAATGAAATTAACGCAAAGAATTGCATGGAAACTTTTGACTTTGCAATTATCACTATAAAATATTGGAGTGGTTGGTTGTATCCTCTCATTTCTTTTGTTGCCAAAGTTTCAATCTATTGGCTATAGGAATTTCATTACTTAAGTAAGTTCACTTCACTATAATTGTAGAATAAATAAAGTCAAGTGGGAAGCAATACAAAGTGATCCATTTTCGTTCGTGGCTGGCATCTCACTCTCCGCCCCCTTGTGAGAGCCAAATTTCTGTCACAATGAAAGCGTATGAATACATTGATAGGACGAAAGGTAGTACCCACAAAACATTTAACTTTTAATTGGTTACTTTACTAATAAGAATTAACTGATTAGTTATAAAGTTATTGAGAATATATTAATCACATCTCAACAACTCACAATATAAATAATCAATTATCATTTCCAAATATGCAAATTATAAAATATAGTTCGTTCCTACCTTTTAGTCTGGCAATTTAGCTTTCAAAGGTAAGGGAAAAAGGCAACCTGAGCCGCATTTTTTGTCCGTATTTGGTCGTACAGAGAAAGTAATAGATGGGCAGCCACACACACATATAGAAACTTGTGAGCGAAAGAGTTCGTAGGATTCTAATTCTAAGAATTTTGTCTTGGTGTGCACTAATTCGAGGAAATACTGCTCGTATACGAGGTTACTTAAGGAGTACATATAACGATAGCGTGTTGCCAGTATCGCTGCAAGAATATTTGACCCTGCTGGATGGTTGTCCCCAGTAGACCTAATGATTAAGTATAAATTACTGTAGTTTTTTTAGCGGTTATTGTTAGTAACCATAGCATACGACGATCTTCTTCCCACGGAATTAATTTATCAGTGGAAAAAACTTTGTTCGCAGCTGCCATTGCTCAGTAATGTGCAAATTCCAAGATTTGTATTAGTGCTAGGAAACGTTAATGAAATTCAAAGTACTGGTTTCGCAGATTCATCAGAAAGGGCTTATGGTTGCACGTATGGATCCACCAATACCAACGGATCCATAGCGAATCATTTGTTACGTTCAAAGTCAAAGGTCTCACATATTAAAAGGACTACGTTGCCAAGACTAGAATTATGTGCTGCAGTTCTTTTTGCGAAACTAATAAACAAAACATTAGCAACATTGAGACTACAATATTTAGCATTTATCTTGGACAGATACTCAAATTGTTTTAGCTTGATTCGCATCGCCAGCCCGTGGTCGAAAACTGTCTGTAGCAAACCGTGTATCATAGATTCAGGAACTAACACAAACAAGCGACTTGAAACATGTTCTAAGCAAGATAATCCCGCAGAACTCATTTCAAGACGAATCGACTCCAGTCATTCAGCACAATCAACTTTTGTGGCATGGACCAGTTTGGTTGCAGTGAGAACCTATTCATTGGCCTTCATCATTCCCAAACGTCATTGAGAATTTTAAAATTGTTTCAGAAGAATGTCAAAAGTCAGTTGTTAATACATTACTGTCTCAAGCTAAATCTGAAGAAATCCTCTTTAGATTTTCAAAAGTCATAGAATTATGTAAAAGGTTTTTTTTTTTTTTTTTTTTTTATAATGCAAGAAATCCTAAAGGCACTGTGGATCACTTTTAGTATCTGATATGCTCGGATGACACAACAATCATACTTTCCACGAGATATCAACGATCTACAATGTAAGCAGTAAGTTTCTAAACAAAGTTCGTTGCGAACATTGTATCTTTTTTTAGAAAAAGAAAACATTGTTCGAGTAAGCGGTAGATTAGAAAATAGTGATCTTGACTCAATAATAAGCACCAAATAATTGTATACACGACTCCAAAAATGCATTACCATCTGCAATTCTCCTTTTGCTGCAATAGCAGGCAACCCAAAAAGCTCGGCGGTTGGGTTGGTTGCAAACTCGAAAGGCGTTGGGCTAAACCTCGATTTTGTCACAAATATATCAGTGTGGCAAACTGCAAATAAGGGAATAAAACAAATTGTTAAGAATGACAATTTTATTATTGTGACGGAGTTAGATGACATCAAAAGTTACAAAACGACTTACTTAACCAGTTCTAACAAGATGAATGGCAAGAAACAGATATCAGAAGGAAGCATTTCTCTCTTTCCCCCACCCCACCCAAAAAAGAAACTCATAAAAAAAGTTACATAATATAAAAGTTTCATATAAAAGCCTAACAGCACAAAAACAAATATCTACACGAAACGAAAAAGAAACAAACACAGAATAGGGGACACTAGTGCCATAGCAGACTTGCGGCCCTCCCATGCTAGATAAAGAGACGGGACCCTAGTTGTAAACCCCATTGTTATAATAATAATAATAATAATAATAATAATAATAATAATAATAATAATAATAATAATAATAATAATAATTATTATTATTATTATTATTATTATTATTATTATTATTATTATTATTATTATTATTATTATTATTATTATTATTATTATTACTATTATTAAAAAGTCGTTTCCTTTTCAAAATCTCTGACTCTGCCTCAGAGCATGAATGCATATAGCGATCATGTGTGCATCTTTTGTCAATTAGCGGTCCCAAAGGCCAAAAGGGAAGGAAATCTCCAAGAGAGAGAAACAAAAAACTTTATTATGGTAAATTCTGGTTCAAAGTTCGAAGTACTTGCATTTGCACGTGATTTTTTGTTTCTTTTTTCAGGGAACATAAAAGTTCTGGCGCCTAAAAAATTACATCATATAATATTGCAAATTTGCAAGTGGATATATTTACATTGCAATGTTTGATAATAAAGATATTATGATTAGAAAACAATCTTGCAAAAAGTAAGTTTAATTTCTTCATCCATCGCAAGTCTTAGGGGACCTTTATACCTCGCCTCCCCACTCCTCGAATATCGATATCGAAAATTTAGAATGATATATTCATGTCCATATATTTACGATATGAATGTTAATATATGATAATATAGATATCGATGATAGCGATATATCGACATATCACAGCCCCAGATGCCGAGAAGTGATGCTTGAAATATACTGGAATCAACAATAAAATTCTAAATAAGTTTTCCATTTCCGTATCCAATGTTGAGGGGGAAGGGTGGGAGTCTACTTAGCTACACAGGCCATATCAATTGTGTTCTTAAATCAGCCATTTCACCAGCTATTATTAAAGTGTTAAATCAGCTATTGTCTGCGAATTACCCCAGTTCCATTTGAAGTTTAAATTGAAGACCTGAATTGCAAAACATCCCAAGTCCACTATTTTTCTTCCTATTTTTCGTTTTCTGTTTTTTAGCATCTATGTTTCAGGGCAATTCACTTGTATAATACGTAGGTCCAAATCAAAACTTAAAAAAAATAATTTCAGCTAAACAGAATAGCATTCCAAGTATAATCTTCTTGTCTTTCTTCTAAAAACAAAAAAAAATGTTGAGTTGATTTTAGTTTAGCGTCCCGTTCAGCAGCGAGGCTATATGAGACGTGGACCTACTGATTAACGTGGAATCCGAACCACATGAGCACCCGCCGGGAATCGAACCCGGGTAAAAACAAAAAAAGTACTCCGGTGGACTTCGGATGTGAACTCCGGTAGATCTTCAATTTTATTTACTGTCTTTAACCATCTGTAACTTGCAGGCTCCTTGCTTTCATAAAAAGCATTTGTTGTGTAGATTAAAATCAAAAATGAATTAATCTATATTCTTGGGAACTTACTGTTGCACCAAACACACATATATACAGGGTGTAACAGAAAGGTATGGCAAAATTTGAGGGGTGGATTCCTTATGGGTAGACAAGCAAAATCGTTCATATGACCATATGTCGCGAAATGTATCATTACAGAGTTAAGGTCATTGAGCCGCCTAATGGCGGAAATAGTCATAATCTGATCGCTCCTTAATGTGACTCAATTTAAACCTCAAGAACTCAGACCCTAATTAACCTAGGAAGATATTTTTGGTATCTATGTATTTTTAAAGGATGATGCTTTCCGCCTATATATATATAGGGTGAGTCAAAAGTCTGGACACCTGCATAAGTTTCAAAATCGACGGGAAAAGTAAAAAGTGATGATGGGAAAAGAGGTTTGATGCGGGGCTGCAACTTTTGGAGTGTACGTCATTCATGGCCGCCATCTCGAAATCTGCCATTTTGGATTCAAGTCATTTTTTTAAACGCGAAGTGGTGTATTTCATATCAAATAGCACTAGCTTGAGCTCAGAAATTTAGTGGTTTAATTTGTTTTTCCTATTTTGTACAGTTTAGAAGCTATTAATGTTCAAAGGTGGGAAATTACCTTGATACTGACCCAGTTCTCTCTTTGTTCCAGGTGATCTAAAATAGATCTGACACTTGAACAAAAGATCGAAATCATCCTTATATCAGTGGAACGCAGCTACCTAACAACAGCAGCTGACTACAACAGACGGCACTCAGACAGAGAACCGGTATCGCACAGCACGGTGGCTCACGTGATCACCAAATTCCGAGAGACGGGCTCTGTTCAAGATAGGGCACGTAGTGGGCGACCAAAGACTGCCAGCAATGAGGAAACTGCAACGGCGGTTGTTGTGTCGTTTGTGAAAAGTCCTAAACGAAGTACCCGTCGTGTGTCCCTAGCATGTGCAATAAACCAATCCTCCGTTGTCCGGATATTGCACGCCAATCAGTGGCATCCTTACAAGCTGCACATGTAACATAAACTGAACGAAGATGACCCTGATCGCCGGTTGGAGTTCTGCATGTGGGCTACTGAACAACACGAACTGGATCCTGCGTTTGCCAAGGGCATACTGTTCAGCGACGAGGCCTATTTCACTTTGAACGGGGAGGTTAATCGACATAATTGTCGATACTGGTGTGACGCAAATCCGAACTGGGTTGACCCGAGTAGAGAACGTAGTCCAGCAAAGATGATGGTGTGGTGTGGTGTGGCATATGGGACACCCGCATAATTGGGCCATTTTTCATTTACAACACCTTAACTGCATTTTCATTTACAACACCGTATCTGATGCTGTTGCAGGAGCTTGTGTTCTCTGCCACACTTGAAAGCTGACGGCATTTTTCCATCTTTTTTTCACACGATGGAGCCCCTCCACACTATGGACTTGGTGTCCGTCAATGGTACGAACAACTGCCAGGGAAGTGGATTGGTCGCCGTGGTCCAGTGGAGTTACCGCCCAAATCCCCTGACTTAACGCCCCATGATTTTTATCTATGGAGACATTTTAAGCAGATACTGTATGCTGAGACAATCCGTGATTTGAAACACCTGGAGGAACACATCCTACAAGCCTGTGACCGAATTTCAGGAGACATCTCCTCTGTGTGCAGTCAGAGTGGTTGCAGCGACTACAGCTGTGCATTGCACGGAATGATCAACACGTAGAACATGTGTTGTAGCATTCAGTATCAAGGTAATTTCCCACCTTTGAACATTAAAGGAGCAGTTCGACTTAGAAATGCATTTTTTACAATTTATTTCCATTTGTAGAGGTGAAAATTCCATTTATTTCCATTTGTAGAGGTGAATGGTATTTGTTTGCTCGCGATACGTTCACTCGTTAGCGAGTAACAGAGGAAGAAAGATTTTGTGATGACGTCATTGGTGGTCAAGGAACGAGAGCAGGCTTACATACTACACAGTGCCAAGCATTTCGTTTGTGAGAGGTGCGGTGGCACGTTCTAAGTGCGGTTTCCTTTTCTAGAACTGATTGCAAAGACTTACAAATATCATCTGCATGTAGAGAATGATATCTGATGGTGGGCTATACAAACGTTTTTTATAACATTATAAAACGTATCCTACAAAGCATAAGTTCAGCGTTTCAAAAAAGAATCGAAACCGATATGATGTAAGCAGATGGCAGACGAGATTGCTGCAACACCTAAGTACTTTTTCTTTAATCATTCTTCCGATTCCCAAATATAAGTATGTTCATTTTGACGTTGTGTTGCAATTTTTAACGCTGACCCTATAATTTTGTGCTTCAAGGTATGTACAGGAGCGCAACATATGAGGCAAAAATGAAATAACATCTGCAAAATTTGCAGAATACGAAAAACACTTCACCGGTTAAATTTCTTTTATTCGCATAGCTGTCCGCGGAACAACTCTCATCACCCATTTCATCATCATTGTCACATGATACAGAGAAATTAAACGATGAATCAATGTCTTGAGGAACAGTCATCGTCACTGAGTCCTTCTACAAGCCGGTATATTTCACTCCCTAATTCACGCTGTATAGCTTATTTCTGAAGCAATATCTTCAGAATCATAAGTGACATCGTCTCTATTACCCTCTAATGTCTCGTCTTAACTACAACCGTCAATTGCGTCTTGTACGATATTTGTACTTTGGTAACTGGACATAGATCGGTGCTTGTTCAATGACTCGGATTTTAAACCTTTCAATAATATACTTGGAACAGCATTCTTTCTCAGTTTGCGTGTAAATAATTCTCCTGGCGTTAGCCAGAAGTGGATCTAGACGGTAAAACTCAGAAGAGGGGAACAGGAACCCAGATACGTACATCATGTTTACTAAAAACTTTCAAAAATATCTAAATAATAGCTTAAATCAATTTTGTCACTCAAAAACTGGGGGCCTAGACCCCCGGCTCCAGCCTAGGTCCGCCACTGGCATTCTTTTCTTTCAGTAAACTTGACTTCTCGAAGGCAGGCTCTTCAAGATGTTTGGAACGCGAGTGATTTTATTTGGTACATTTTTTCCCATTGATTTTCTTCAACCATAATTTATATCGATCTGGCGATTTCTCACGACTTGGAAACGTAAAAAAAATGTACTTTATGTCCTCAGCTTTAATTGCAGAAGAATTACAACCGAAAACACAGTAGGTGTTAGGCATTTCTACTTCATTTCACAGACACAGCACGCGCGGTACTAACACGTGTTTTGTACTTCACACTAGTGTTTCTTTCAGAAAAAAAATTCCGGGGGGACACTTGGTATTCGGAGAGGCACATTATTTTTACACAGTACTATTACATTTATAATCTTATAGACGTATTATTTTGGTCTCCTCCAGGGGAATCTCTCAGAGCTCCGGGAGGCAGCGCCACCCTAAAAACATGTCTGGAAGTAACACTGTTACGCACAACAAACGTAATTACTGCTCTCTCTCTACTATTTTTTATACTAATGCTGTAGGAAAAACAACTAACTAAAACGTCGCTCAAGAATTCAACACAGAGCCAGACTGCTAACAAATCCAAAACACATTCTATTAAATCCAATGCACTATTAAAGGTTTATCAGCTGCGTACAAGGGAGTGATTGCTGACTCCCATTGAGTTTCTCGCGTATCCCACCCATGACGTCAGCATTTACGATTCATCAAAAACATATGTCTGTAGAAGCTGAACGGGATGCCCTATCAAGATATAAAAAAACACGGGTCTCTTATTTTTTGTTACTCTTTCTATTGCACCAAACTTGTTTTTAACTCGAACTGCTCCTTTAATAACTTCTAAACAGTATTAGATAGGAAAAACAAACTACACCACTAAATTCCTGAGCTCAAGCTAGTGTTATTTGATGGGTCATACACCCCCTTCCCATTTAAAAAATGACTTGAATCCAAAATGGCGGATTTCAAGATGGCGGCTATGAATGACATACATTTTAAAAGTTCCGGCCCCTCATCAAACCTCTGTTCCCATCATCACCTTTTACTTTTCCCGTCGATTTTCAAACTTATGCACGTGTCCAAGGACTTTGACTCACCCTGTATATTTTATGTATGTGTGGGAGTACCACGGTGGACATGGGAGGGTAATTGGTTTTTGTTTGTTTTTTGCATCAGCATTTTGGAGATGGCATTCCTTGGGGATACACTCATAAAATGCATATCAGCAGAAAGCTTAATTTTTGCAGAACACATTGCTACTAAAATTATCTTCCTATCTTAATCAGAGTTTGATATATTGTGGTTTAAATTGAGACACATTAAGATGCGGCCAGAATGTGACTATTTTACACGATTACTCGGCTCAATGGCCGTAACTCTGGAACGATGCATTTCCCGACATCTGGTCATCTGAACGTTTTTGCTTGTCTGTCCATAAGGAATCCACCCATGAAGTTTTTCCGTACCTTTTAGTTACAGCCTCTATATACAAGAACCGTTTTGTAGATTTACGAAATCACTCTTTTTTCCTCAATCAATTTACAAAACGGGTCTTGAATGAGGTGGTTCCACTAGTAATGACATCTCGTAGCGTCGTTACGTAACACACACAGTATAAATAAAGCTTCGAAACCACAAATTGCAATTTCTGCCGCAGATTATTCGGTAAGGTGTCTGCTTCTTGAGTGGGCAATCCAGATTCATATCACGGCTGGTACGGTTTACTTTTTTCCCTTTCAAAATACATTTCTATATGTTTATGTTTCTTCTTAATAATTACTTTCTTGCAATCTTAAATTAGTCGGGGTTAAGTAGTCAGACTTACTACTTTATCCGTGTGTGTAGTCATATACAGATGGTGATCAGAAAAATGGAAACACCTGTAGTTCACAACACGTCAGATGTATGGGTTGGCAACGGTGTCGTGGCGTCCGCAGCGCCGGACCGTTGGTGGTGGTGTGTTAGGTCGGTCTCCATACTACGTCAGGAGCAGTGGAACAGCAGTGTCCAGTGGCTGCAGCGGACGGAGGTAGTGTAAAATGGGAGACCTCTCAGATTTTCAAAGAGGGCACATTGTTTGTGCGCGGTTACGTGGAGTGAGTGTGACGGCAGTGGCTACTGTGTTAGGTGTGTCGCGTGGGACAGTGTTGAAGATGATGACGGCCTACACAACATACGGGAAAACCACATCGGGGAAGCGGAACAGTGGGCGGAAGAAAATCATGTGTGACAGGTCACGCCGGGTATTAATGCGCAATGTCACGCAGAACCGTCGTGCCACTGCGGAGCAAGTGACAGAAGAACTCAATTAGCACCTCCCCCACCCTGTTTCGATAATCACAGTCTGCCGCGAATTACATGACATGAACTTACGGGGTCGTGTTGCACGGGCCAAACCGCTCATCAGGGACCATAACGCTTTCGCACGCCGCAAATGGTACCCGACGATGCAACTTGGACCGTTGACGACTGGAAAAGTGTGATATGGTCGGATGAGTCATCCTTCGCCCTATTCCCAACCACGGGCCGTGTTTATGTGTGGAGAACGTCCAAAGAAGCTTATTATCTGCAGTGTCTCCGCCCAACTGTGAAACATGGCGGCGGCTCGGTGATCCTGTGGGCCATATCATGGTTTTCATTGGGCCATGTGTCACAGTTAGCGGACGAATCACTGCCAACGATTATGTCGCAATTTTAGGAGACCACTTTCATCCTATGGTCCGGATGTTGTTCCCGCACAATGACGCCATCTTCCAGGATGATAATTCACCCATTCACACAGCTGGCGTTGTTGAAGCGTGATTTGAGGAACATCGGGATGAAGTTCAGCACCTCCCCTAGCCCGCCCAATCCCCAGATCTCAACATAATTGAACATCTGTGGTCCGTCTTGGAAACACGACTCCGGCGACGATTTCCACCTCCATCTTCTCTCACAGAACTGGCCGATGTCCTGCACGAGGAATGCTGTAAAATTCCACTTGCTACCATTCACGACCTCTATGCCTCCATCCCACGTCGCATCAAGGCTGTTCTGAAGGCGAAAGGTGGCCCGACACCATATAAATCTGGTAAGTTGCAATTTCGTTCAGGTGTTTCCATTTTTCTGATCACCATCTTTCTGTATCTTTACATATTTGTTTCTTTCTTGGGGCCGCGGTGGCTCAGTGGCAGGGCGTTCAACTGTGGTGGTTGGGGTCCTGGGGTCGATCCCAGTCCCCGACAAGTAAATTTTGTGGTGGACAAACACCGTGTGCATGGGTTTTCTCGGGGTTCTCCCACTTTGTTCATTCCACCATTTCATTCATTACTCATCATCACCGTCTCCTTTAGCCTAACCGGCATAATCGTGGGACGTAAAACTCAAAGATTTCATTTATTTCTTTCTTTCAACTAGTGTTGCCACGAGACGAGACAGAAACCTTTGATACGAGACGAAACAGACGAGACGTTTCTTGAAATGCCTCGTATCGTCTCATGTCTCAAAAATGCAAAGACAGTTTTTGAATTTAAAAAAAAAAATATATATTAACACGGAATAAATTATTGCATTCGAAAGTATACCAGCGTTTATTATTTCAAATGAGGACTATCCTAAAAGAACAAGGAAGACCTAAAGTTATTTTTTAAATGATTTTTACAAACAGCTTTCATTTCCATTTTCCAACCGATTCAAGTTTAAATATTTAGTGACACTGTTCCAGATTCAAGTAAAATGTTAAACCATTCTTTGAGATCACTGCAGAAGATTTCATTCCGAGGGCTGGTGGTTATATGTATGTATAAAAATCCTTTATAGAAATATAAGCTCTCTTCATGCCAGTTTCATCAGCAACTAACTATTGTTTCATGAGTTTTCTCGTTCCGAACAAAGGCAGAAACGTGTAGGCCTTTTTCTGTTGAAAAGGATGCTGGAGTTTGAAAGGATGCTGGATTGACAATAAAATTTGGTTTCTTTTGATTGTTTTATGATGTTATTCGAACCAGAGTGATTTTTGAAATCAGAAAGTCACATAAGCCTTCTTATTTTTTTGAAGTGGCGCCAGAGGTTTTGAAAAAAGGATTTCAGAATAAGTGGGGAAGGTCTGCCTTTCGACTGTACCGACGATATTGACAATATTCCTGTCGTAATAATTCATTACTGGAAACCATTGGCGCCCGAAGAAATTTTTAAGGGGGTCATCTCCTTGATTGCTATACTACGTCTGGTATTTAATATACATAGTTTGCTATATTTACATTTTCGCAAGCATTTTCGTGAGTAAGGGGGGCCGGGCACCTTCCCCTTCCCTTCGGGCGCCCGTGGTCGAAACTACGTAGTCATTGTTTTAAGCAGTGTTTCTTCCAGTCATGTTTTTGGGGTGCTGCCCGCCTGGAACTCTGAGAGTGCTCCCCACGGGGAAACCAAAATAATACATCTATAATATAATAATAAATACAATAATACCAGCAGTACCCCCGGAATCCTAAATGCACCCCCCAGGAACATTTTTTCTGAAAGAAACACTGATTGGAAGATTGTAGTCGTGTTTTGTTTGTTGTGCTGATAACCAAACGGAAGTTGTTAAAAGCTGTAATTTTAACCACTTTGTATAACAGCTCCTTTTTGTGGGCCTCATCAGCTCTAGTGTTGCCGCGAGACGAGACATTTCTCGTGTCTCGTCTCACGAGACGAGATATGGGACGAGACGAGACAGCCTTAGGTGATACCTTAGATTTCAGATCGCTACCTTTCTTCCCCAATCCTTTCTTCCTTCCCTTTCCCTGGAAAGTGTGCTCGCCTAGAGACGTCATCCCTCGAACGTGACGGGCTAAATGGTCTCAGATGCCGAAAGCCCAGAAATCTAAATCCTAAATCCTAAATTTACAAGGTTACTTCTGAGGAACATTGTTCTTTCAAAATATATTTCTATATGTTGATATTTATTATTATTAATTGCTTTCTTGCATCTTTCCTACATTATTCTAGATTAGTTACCATCGGTTAGTTTAGTCAGATTATGTATAGTTAAACACAGATATGTATGTTTACCGTTTCGTTTCTTTTTTTTTCAAAATACATTCCTATCTGATCACATGTATTGTTAATAATTTATTTGTTGCATTTTTTAATAATTTTCTTCATCTCAATGTGATACATCGATTGACAAATGCGTTATCTTCGAACAATATCATAAAAGAGCAAAAAATAAAAATTTATACATTTTAATAATTTATTTCATACACACAACAGATAAAACAACTCATACATTTTAATTACACAGCACATAGTTCTTTGACATGGAGGGAAATCTTCTTTCGTTATAGGAACATCTAGTATTACCAATGGGGATTTCCCCCTTCCCTCTGGTAACTCGCAAACCGTCAACAGATATAGAACATTGTTGAACATTTCTCCAACCACTTCATCACACTCCTGGCCTTGTGACATGCATTATTTTGTCGAAAAATGCCACTACCGTTGGAAATCATGGTCGTCATTAAGGGGTGTACGTAGTCTGCAAGAAGTGTGCGATACGCGTCGGCCGTCATTGTGCCTTGCTCGTGTTATACTAGATACATGCTCACGTGTATCTCCACCAGAGCATTATTATTATTATTATTATTATTATTATTATTATTATTATTATTATTATTATTATTATGTTTGAAGTACAATCAAATATCACGACATTAATTGTTAGTTTTAATTAACTGAATTGAGCTTGAAATTAAATCTTGATTTCGAAAGATTAACCATTAAGTTTATGCGTTCGGTACCTTTCTAAAGTAATAAATGCTAGAATTGGTTTCAAGGCTGTTTCTGACTGAATACTTTCTTCAAAATAATATTAAAAATTATAGAAAGATTTTCGAGACATTCGAGTCGAGTCGAGATTTCTACGAACAGTCTCGACTCGATTCGTGTCTCGGCTCGAAAATTAGAGTAGAGAAATAAGTTTGTCTTCACTCGTCTCGAATTTTACAAAGTGTGTCTGAACTCGAATTCCAGTCCAGATTCGAGACATGTCTCGACTTGTGCGCATCCCTAAATATTCATATTTTAAATGTGCAATACTACCTTGCGAAAAATGACTCCGAAGTTAATTTATCAAAGTCTACTTGCTTATTGTTAGATTAGTGATCGTGTTTTAGGATAGATTATGGAAAGTCAGACATGGTTATGTATGTTTACACTTTCGTTTCTTTCTTTCAAAATGTATTCCTATCTGCTCTCATTTATTATTAATAATTTATTTCTTGCATTTCTTAATAACTATCAGAAAAACCAATTATTCGCATAGTGGCTGTATTTGGAAGTCAACGCCTGTATTAGTATCACCGTTGATTTCAGCGAGTGCGAAAACTATGGATTTGACATTAATATCGGCCATTTTGGATTAGTTTTACATGTCAGTATCCCCTCCGGTACCCCGACCCGCAACTAAGTGGGGTTAATTTGGAAGTTAAGGCAACCGGAGTTTCACCATTGATCTCAGTGACCGCCAAAACTTTGAATTCGACACTAATATCGGTTATCTTCTACTACTTTTATATGTCCCTGTAAACGTCTCCTGAGATCCCCTGGTTCGATTAAAAAAACGCTTCGTCTTGATCTGGAACCTGGGCCAAGGTATCCAAGATCAAAATTTGGTAACTCTCGGTCCTCTCGTCTGGTCTCCAGGCAGCACACAGATACATACATACAGACAGACAGACACACAAACAAACTTTTTATTTTATTTATATTAGATTAGGTGTATTTCAGTGTTTCTTCCAGAAGTGTTTTCAGAGGGTACTGCCCAGCCGGAGCTCTGAGAGTGCCCCCCGGAAGAGACCAAAATAATACGTCTATAATATAATAAAAAAAATAGAAAGTTATCAACAGTGCCCCCGGAATACGAAGTGTGCCTTCCCCCGGAACATAGTTTCTGAAAGAAACACTGATTTCAAACACAACAGATACAACCAACGGCGCCGACTTTCCAAAATGTGTGTGGGTGCATATAAATGGCGGGACGTGTTATATGTTTTCAGGGAGTCTCCATTTTTTGATTGATTTCTTTTTAGTTAAAATCTTTTATGAACACTGTCATAAAAGGGCTGCGCTGTGCTGTGCTGTGATAAAGGGCTGTGCTGTGCTGTGCTGTGCTGTGATAAAGTAAAATATACCGGTAATATAAGGATAAGTTGGGAGTGTTCTAGCTCAGTCGGTAACACGGCTGACTTAAACGTAATAAACAGGTTTAAACCCGGGTTCAAGTTTAATTACTGTAATGCATATTCCCAACATATATAATCGTGGTATTTAGTGTATTTAGTGTATATATTTAGTTTATATTTTCAACAACTAACATGATGCACAATGAGTGCAAGAGGCAGTGATATTATCAACACGTTACTAAAAGAAAATTCTACATTCATACAAATCAAAATGAAAACATCATCATAAAAGAAAAATAATTTTAATGGTATTGCAAAAAGAACTTGCAAGGATTTTGTTGTGGACACAAAGTATAAGGTGACTAACTTAGTGTGTTCCTTGGTTGCCTTTGCACAAACACATTTGAAACAAACAATTATGTTTTAGAGGTTAGAAATTTTAACTCCGATCTCTATGCTTTAATTGTTTATTTTTTGATAGTGTCAAGCGAGAAATATTAATTTTATTATGTTTATTATGTTTTGGAACTAAAAATCTTGCCTGCAGCGCCCTGACAAGATTATTTGTGTGAGTGCTGGAACCAGGGAACACCAAGGAGGCGGCGCACATGGACAGAACAACGCATAGCATTTCTTACACAGCACAACGTTGTTTGGCATAGAACGTAGCTACTGTACTAGCGAGTTCTAGCTAGTTAAGCCTTTTATTAACAGCCGGAGGCAGCATTCTGTTATATCGTTGTAGTGAGTGGCGTGTTAAAATACTCCTAGTCATGGGCGGCGATTAGGGGGGGCAAGAGGGGGCAGTTGCCCCCCCACTTTTTTGAAGAGACGCCCTAATTTATATAATTTCATTTGGAAATGTAAACAGGCTGTCCACACAATTTGGAGAAAAGATCTCTGACTTTTCCCTGACTTTCCATGACGACAGTTCCAGATTTCCCTGACCCCTGAATAACTTAAAAATATAGAAAAAAGGAAGAAACTCCAGCCTCCACACTCCCCATAGTTGGCCTTGTTCTCTTCCGCTTCTGTTTCTTTCTTTTTTTGAATTTCTTTCCAAAGAAATGTAAATGTATATACAAACATATGCATTAGGCCGATATTGATTAGGCCTACATATTACACAAAATGTAAAGTTACAAACGAAAGTGTGCAGTATACAGAGTACTTAAGATATAAAAAAAATACACGTTATATGCTTACACATTATAATGCCAATTACACAGCATTATAATATTGCCTATAGTAATAAACAGTTCATACATGATTTTACTGATTATTAAAAAGATACACACAGACACACATACTTTTGCTGGGGCAGTTGTTAAATGCAATACATTTAGAAATTTGTTTTCATCCTTTCTCGCATAGTTTTCTTCTTATTGATATGAATATCCTTCTTGTTGTCTCCGCAGTTTAATTTTCTTTTCTTCTTCCTCCAGCTCCTTTAGTTGTTGCTGAATCTTCCGTTTCTCTCTCCTCTTCTCGTCTCCAGCATTTGTTTCTCTTTTCTTTTCCAGATACACATGGTATTACCTCATTGAACTTCTCACTGAATTTATCATACCTCTTGTAATTATTAATCCTGAGGATCCACCTATTCTCATCACAGAATCATATATGATCCGTTGAGCCACCAGAGATTCTTCTTGTAAGTTGTCAACAATGAGAATTTTATTCATTGTGAAACCACTTTCAAAAAATGCGTTTCCGTGAAAGAAGATAAATTCGAGTGTTCTTTAAATTATTCAGTCTGAGCTTTTACTGTGAGCTGGAGATAATATTTCTTCGCGTTCTGAGCCACTTGTTCAGATATCCTCTTGGCACCATGCAATTCTTCTAGAACAGCGTCTACTCTTTTGAGCAAATATGCCAGGATGCAGTTAGATATGTGTTTTTCGCAGAAAATTAGTTTTAACAACTATATCAGAGAACACTACATTTTGCATCCAGTAACAGTAAAGAAGTCAACCCTATTTCATAAATTCAGTAATTGAACATCGGACCTAAATCGATTTTTCCCTGACTTTCCCTGACTTCACCTGATACATTTTTACTTCCTGACCTTTCCCTGACTTGCATTTATTTTCTAGAATGTGGACACCCTGGTAAAGGTTTTGTATGTATTACTGTTTCATAGAAAAAATGGTGCCATATGATATTTGCTGTTGCGTGAGTACAAATTTGTTATTTGCCTTCCCATGGAGTTAAGAAAGCTACAGAAATTGCGTTTTAATTGCAATTCAAAGCAATTAATATTGCAATTGCATATTTCCTTAAATGTCATAGCATATGCTTGCAGTACTTACTGTATTTCATTTTATAAGAGCAAAAACATTCATTTAATGGCATGTGTGGAATTAAAAGTATAAATTGTTCATTAATTCCCAGTTTTAATATAACTTCTGCAAAACAAGCATCATTATTCATTACTACGATTAATATTATCCTTTCTATTTATTTGTTTTGCAAATTTGTTATTAAATAATCAGATCACACAATTTTCAAGACAGAATTGTAAGATTTTCATGAGCAAGGAATCAAATCTCTTCTTGCACTTTCGTTGTTTACGAGTATAAAGGGCTAGGTATCTACCTGTATTGCTCTTACGAATTTACTAAATAAAACAGAAGTACGATATACGGTATTTTAAGTGAAAGTAGTATCCTGTTAGTTGTGCAACCTTTCATCAACCATTGTTAAAAACACCCAGGAAATCTAACATTGATATACGATTGTTAAGATCATGTCTTGCCCCCCCACTTTTAACGTCCAACCGCCGCCACTGCTCCTAGTGTCAGTTTTCTCATTGTTCGATTGACTTTGAAGGACCAACAAATGCCTTTCGAGGAATACAAGTTCCCTTTAATTCATGAAGTTAATATAGAAATTACCTTCAAACCTATGCTGTGCATAAATGCTGGAATTCTTATAGAACGGTTTTATCCGTGTGTCTGTGGACCAGAGCCCTGCAAAGCCAGGCCCGAAGGATGGATCTGTATTCTGTGTCCGGCTCAACCCGATCCGGCCCGAATCTCGAGCCGAGCAGAGAATGGGCCGTGCTCTAACCGAGCCGGGCACAAACGGGCCGGACCCTAAACTGACCGGGCACAAACGAGCCGGGCTCTATACGGGCCGGGCGTAACCGGCCTGAGAACAACCAAGTTGATAAGTCAAGTCAATCCTTCAATATGCAATGGAAAATGAGAAATGTGTCGTCATAATATTGCAATGTCTATTTGTCCTTCTCAAATGGGAAAATCGTGTGAAAAGTTACCCAAGGTTTGTTTTCTATATCCCTATACTGTCTGTCTATTTGTTATTTGTGCTTGCTCTGTCCAGCCATGTTTATTATACAATAATACAGCTCATGGACGTAAAAGTCTTATACTACACTCATTAATGCATTACGAGTAACAAAGAAGATATGTAAAACTTCTACACCGTATGTGATACTAATACTACAACTACTACTGCTAATACTATTATTACTATTACAATTACGAATGCTAGTGCTAATTCCACTATTGCTGCCACTGCTACTACTGTTACTATTACCACTACTGCTACTACTTATTACTGTACTAATACGACAGCGAAACAATGCAAATGAAATCTTTGAGTTTTACGTTCCACAGTTATGCCGGCTAGGCTAAAGGAGACGGTGATGATGAGAAATAAATGAAATGGGGGAATTAATAAAGTGGGAGGTAACGGGAGAACACCGAGAACCCCCACACACGGTGTTTGTCCACCACAAATTTCATTTGGCGAGACCTGAGATCGAACCAGGGACCCCATCCACCAGAGGTGAACGCTCAATCACTGAGCCACCCTTCCAGGAACACCTAATCGACCCTGGCGTCTTGGTGATTTATTTCATCATAATATTTTGTTATATTTGTAGTATCATACTATGATATAAAGAATACAGGAACATGTGACATCATCTGGTATTTGGCTTGCTAATTGAACATAACTACAAATTGCACTGATCTTATGAGCACGCCAGTTCACAGTTTTGGCCTCCGTGGTCTAAAGGTAGCGTACCAAATTCTACTTAGTAGGTCAAGTACTTGACTTTGTCATACGTTCTCTAGGTAACTACGGCTCAGGCCGTATGGATGATGATGGGATGAATTGGTGGAATGAAAATAGTGGGAGGAAGCGGGACCACCCCGGAAACTCCCACGCACATGGTCTTTGTCCACCACAAAGCTCACATAGCATCTGGGTGGTAGTTCTGTACGGATCCAATGAACTACGGAATAACGTCGCAGAAACTCCCTAATCTGTAAATATATACTGCTAATATTCGTTAGTTTCAAGCATGTAAAAGAACGTTGCTGTTTTGTCTTTCTATTAAGGTTTACGATATTTCTATCGTATCTTGTCTGAGCTGCAAAACGAGAGGTAATACATTTATCGATTTATGGTTAAGGATTGGTCCTTTAAAACATTTAATTAAATCGTGAGGTGATAGAAAGATACTATCCCGCGAAAAACGTGCATTTTCTTTTGTGACAGATGATAACACTACTTCAAGTTTGACTATTGAATTCATATAGTTTGGAAATCGTTTCACACTGTGAAACGATACTCACTTCTTTTGTTTTGGTATTGGTACTGGTAACTCGTCTAATATATGCAACTATTTGACACTCTTAGTCATAGATTAGAAACATGTAGCAATACACGTTGAAACCGAACTTCGCTAACTTCAGCTACTTCTGGTTTGAATAGGGATTGGTGGAAAATATTCTTGGGATGCTGAATTCTTGGAGGAACATTTCCTTACGACGCTGAGTTGATTTAAAATGCCGTGTCTTCATATCTCCTATTGTTTTGATTCCTGGAAACAAGAATTGAAATAGGAAATGATAGTTAATTTGAACCACTTCCTGTTGATCATAAAAAAGCCGTATCCTGATATCTCCTATTGTTTTGATCTATGGAAAAAAGAGTTGAAATAGGAAGTAATAGTTAATTTGAACCACTTCCTGTTCCGGTAGGGTGTTGACAATAATTATGGTGTGTTGCCTAGAGACGGTAAATCGTTTGGACAAAAATGTTCTCTCTGTTACTGTTTTCGCTCTATGGCGAGGAACGTTCAAACAGAATATGGCTAATTTTAACAAATTCTGCTTTGATCAAAGCTGCCACGGAGATGGAGAAGGCTATTATTGAGACGATGAATCGATTGCAAAAAGCCGCTTTTTAATATCTTTTACCATTTTTGCTCTACGGAAATCAGTATTGGAACAGGAAGTACTAGTAAATTTGAACAATTTCCAGTCTTAGTATAGTTATATAAATAGTAACGATATGTTTGTTGAGAGGCTGAATCGTTTGCTTAAAACTTTTTCTAGCTATCTGCTGCCATTTTCATTCTATAGCGATAAACGTTGAAACCGTTATTGAAACCGGAAGTTATAATAAATTCTAACTACAGCCGAATTTAGTATTGTAGATATTTGTCTTTAGACTCTAAATCGTTTGCAGAAACCACTTCTCACTATCCGTTATCATTTTCTTTATATATCGACAAACGTTGAAATCGGAAATGGCTAATTTGAAGCAATTCCAGTTTGAGTAGAAGGTTAACGGAGGAAATAAAATATATTCTTTGGATACTGAATTAATTGCAAAATACCACTTCTTGAAGCATTGACTATTTCTATTAGGCGGAAATTGGAAATTGAAACCGGAAGTAATAGTAATTTCAACCATTTATAATTTCGGTAGAATATTTTGTGTACCCATGATGTCTCTAGATGGTAACTCGTTTTCAAGAATCAGTTCTCGTTATGTTACCGTTTTATGCTATGACGATAAAAGTTGAAACTGTTGTTGAAACCGGAAGTAATAATAAATTTAAACCATTTTCAATTTTAATAGAGATTGTGAATGACCATGATATGTTGCCTATACAAGCGCAATCGTTTACAAAAAAAAAGTTTTCATGTATGTTACCGTTTTCATCTATGGGTTAAATGTTAGAACCGGTAATTGCTAATTTGAACCACTTCTGGGTTCAATATAGAGTTAACGGATGAGATGGAACCTATTCTATTCATTGGATGAAAAATCAATAGCAGAAAATCATTTCTCTATATCACTTTCTGTGTTTGCTCTGATATCTGTCAACAGACACACGGATCAAACCACTCTATAAGATTTCCGAATTTTATGCACATCACAGTTTGGAAGTTTCAAACCTGTCTTTGGTTCCATAAATATTATTAACACTAACATATCAATGATACTCTTGTGTATGATTCAAAAAGTTAGCCGTGAAATTTAATCTAGATTGGAAGTAGTTATGGAAAGGCCTCTTGCTATAACAGATTTGTGGGTGTTCAGATAAAATCAACATAATCTTTCTATTTCACAACGGGTGAGTAATGCATAGGTCATTTCTATTGTATATCAACTTCACGGACCAAAGCGACTTGTGACTTCATGAGAAACCATTTGTTAGTTCTTTAAGGTCAATAACAACAAAATAGCTAATACTAGGACTAGACGCGACCCATTACTTCGATAGAAGAGGCAGATTCAACAGACGTGTTTACGTATAAAAGAAGCCCCCCGGCACTTAGGCTGGGTGGAAGCAACATTCTATGCGAAAGAACGCTGTTTGTTCTATCTGTTCGAGTTTGCTTGTGTGTCTGTCTGTGTGCGGCCTGAGGATCAGACGAGTTGACAAAAAGTTACTAAATTTTAATGTCGGATACTTTTGTCCAGGCCCCAGACCAGGACCAAGCGGTTTTTATTTTTTTAAAAATTCGGACCAGGGGTCTCAGGGGACGGGGACGTTTACCGACACATGTAATAATATTAGAAAATGGCCGATATTTGTGTCGAATTCATAGTTTTCACGGTCACTGAGATCAATGGTGACACTTCCATTAGCGATGACTTTCAAAATCAGCTACCATTGCGTGCGGGCCAGGGTCACCGGGGGGAGGGAGATGTACCGAAACACGTAAAAATAATCCAAAATGACCTATATTAGTGTCAAATCCTTAGTTTTCACGGTCGCTGAGATGAATGGGGATTATTCCAGGGGCGTTGGCTTCTAAATACAGCTCCCATCGCTTGGGAGCCAGAGGCGTTCTTTTTAAATTTCGAACCAGGGGGTCTCAACGGGCGTTTCCCGCGATATGTAAAAGTAGTAGAAAATTACCAATATATTTTCGTTTCGTTGTTCAGTTTGTTTACATAGATATTTTATCTGACCCATGCGAAAAGTGGTTATTTTCATCTAGTTATTATTAAATCCAAGAAATAAATTATTAATAATATACAGGGTGGCCCAAAAGTACGTATACAGTATCGTACTGATCAGCTCATTGCATTTTATATAATTTCTTATTTTTATCCATCAGGTAGACTTAGTTTCTTTATTATTTGTTCTTAATGTGTTTTTACTTACATCTTAAGCTCAGAAGAACCGAAGCAAATAAACTCATAAACTAGAATGTTATAGTTGATCAATATAGAGATGTATGCCTGTTTTTGGACTACGTGAACAGATACGTAACCGTATTTGACTTCACATAATCTATCCTAAACCGTGGTCACTAATCTAAGATAATGTAGGAAAAAATGCAAGAAAGTAATTAATAATAATAAATATGAACGTATAAAAATATATTGTGAAAAAAAAGTTCCCCTGGCAGAACTTGTTTACTCCAGACGCCGAAGCGTTAACCAGAGTTGGAGTGGGTCAGTGGGTCGGTGGGTCAAGTGGGTCGAGTTTTCTGAGTGGGACGTGGGTCAACAGCAAGTGACCCATGCGACCCACTGCCCACCGTGACCCACTGCGACCCATGACCCACTCTGCTTACTGCATTCTAAACAGCATCTTCTGAACAGCATATTTTTTCACCCTCGACTCTAGCCATAGAAACTAAAAACTAAAAAGAAGAAGAACACTGAAGAAGCAGTTGAAGTTAAATTTATATCATGGCAGTGAAGGTGGTTCATATCAAGGACTGCCTAATATAATATTAGGCAGTCAACTAATATCGATCTTTTCGATTATTTTTAGAAATCAATCCTATATATAGAAAATGCCCCCCCCCCCAACAAAAGGGAGTTTTAAAAAATGATATTGAGATTAGAGCCTAACTATGTATATGGCAAATGTCATTTCAGTTGACTTTGCAATTTGATCATGATGATCACACATAGTTATATTCAATTTTTATATAATAATTCATACATTATAGGTGATTAAAAAATTCCAGTAGTTAGCTCCTCTAAAAACTCTTAGGCTGTGTCTGAAAAGTCAAGAAGTAAGTCCTATTGCTATTATTACAATTGCAAATATGATCAATTTCCAACGCAACGTACAGAACAAGGCACGATCAGATCCGCCCAGAGAACATATAATAGAAAAGAAGAAAAATTGCAAAATTAGAGCTGCCCCCATCCAGAAACACCGGAGATATGCTTCGCAACATAACGCACCACGCGACAATATGATATAAGGTAAACGTCGCAGGATACCTGTTTATGTCGGAAACGGAAAGGATGGGCAGCTCCAGGATATCAAGATATTTGATATGCTATAACGCTGACTTGGCGGCCATCTTGAAAGCCGCCATCTTGGACATAGCGTAAGGTATTGAAATGAAAAGCGTGGTGTATGATATATCAATGTAGGGTAAAATGCGAAAGGAAAACCAATGATGTAACCGTGAAAAACATATGTATGATGGTATGGACGGGACGAAGTGTAGAAGACTCGGGCAAACCAAACGTGTATTCGAAGGGCAGAATAATAGTGGAAGACCCCACGATAAATGGTACGCGACAAGTAACTGCAACAGTGTCTGTGCATTCGATACGCGTTCGATAACAGCGCGTCTAATAGATGAATTATAAACGCAGTTGATATAGCCCGTATAGATAAGTGGGTAGCGTGTGTGACTGTTGTTCTAAGGATTCTGTGTTCGAGTCACCCTAGACTGAGTTACATCCTTTTCAAGGAATTAAACACTATGAATTATGTTCCCGTTTGATCCTGAAATAGATTTATCCTATGAAGTGAGAAAAACCAAGACAGATGCAGGGGGCAGGGGGAAAAGGCGCAGACTGTTTATCCTTAGGTGTTAAAATTTAATTTATTCCCATGTCTTTTGTTCTTTCCTTTCCCTCTTTCCTTCTTTTCAAATTTTGTTTAGCTTTCTATACTTTTTCGGTCTCTGTATGATCCGTATTATTATTTTCGTTTTCTTTGCATTAATTCCTATCTCTTAGAACTTAACGTGAATGGAATTTCTGCACATTTATCTTGTGGTTATTTCTCTAAGTGATGCTCTCAGATAGTAATACTTTTCCCTCCAAGTGGAGTAATATCCTGGCATGTTATGTTTTCGGGCATGTATTTGCTGTCATATTGGTTGTCCAACTATCAGACATACAGTGAAACTATACTGCTACAGGAAAAAGTTTTCTTACATATCCAACCTCCAGGTTTTAAACTTCCTGGGTGTAACTGAAAGATCTAAAATTTTCTCCATCAGCATCGACGAAATTCTGCCAACGTTCTGGAAGGCCATGGATTCCTTCGCAGTAGAACTTGGTAGGCCATGAAGAGAAGAAGGTATCAAGTGCATTTTGCACCTCTATTAAAGATTTGAACTGGCGTCCTCTAGGGTGATTTTCCAAGGAACAGTCCTACTAGGTTAATTATTATGTATTTCGGATCAGTGCGTTTAATGAACACTACCGAATTTGTAACCAAACCACGCTGAAAGAAAGGGTGTGTGTTAAACTTTTGGCATGGTCCTAGGTGTGTCTCGGAACCCTACAGTGTCACTGGAAATTGAGTATTTAATATTTAATTTGACCACCAAGTTTACTATTCATTTTGAAAGTGACTTAATGAATCTTTCAATCATTCTCTATATATTCCAATAGTTCTGAAAAAATATTTAAAAAACTAACGCTATTTCCATATTACTGATGGACTTCTGGAAACGGAACTTTATAATGTTAAGTTCTTTTACTACCACGAATATTTTTATCTGTGGTCCCTTTTCTTTCTCTTCTTCTGTCTCCTTTTCTCTCTCTGTCTCACTTCTGTACCTCTAACAGATATCTATTCGTTTCAATTTTTCATTGAGAAGTGTTTAAGTTCTCCCTACATTAATTATGAATCTCGTTTCGTCTCATTTTTATTCTTTCACTTTATTGATACTAATACATGTATATTTTGAAATTAGAATTGTGCTCATGTTGTTGTTGATTTTAATACGGGAGAAATGAAACGAGAAGAGAGAGGGGTGGTCTTTTTACCAGACACGATTATGGGATAAGAAGGGATATATTGGATGATCTAGCTGACACGATTATGGGATAAGAAGGGATATATTGGATGATCTAGCTGCACGGTGTTAGTTGTCACACTTTTTTTGGTGTGTATAAGGGAGCTTATATTTAAAAGAATGACATACTCAGCAAAATGCAGAAGTCTTTTAGTCTGAGAGAAAAAAAGGAATGAAATCTTTCATAGAAATAAGGACAATGAATTATGAATATTTTGTAGAACATTCCACTTTAATATCACAAGAGTTTCATCTTCCGGTTTGCTTAGTTCTGAAAAAAATATAGAGTATATTGCTAAACTATGTAAACTACTTGTACTGTCGCTGATTTGCGATGACAATCAGAAACAGAAGTAAAAGGTAAATTACAGTAATGGTTTTCTATTAATAGCTTTCTATTAAGGGGGAACTATAACTAGTTTTATTTTAACAAATTTTTTGCCTTAAAATGCTTGTCCAGGTCCATCCTCTTCCAGTTCAACCTTGAGTACGGAAATAGAAGAACATAATTAGATTTTGATTGATGATTCTGGTATATATCAAGCATAATTTCTCGGATCTAGGCCTGTACGATATGTCGATATATCGATATCGTCGATATCGATATTAACACATATCAACGTTCGATATCTTAAATATATCGACATCAATATATCATAATCTTGAATTCTTGATATCGATCTTCGGAGAGGCGGGGTACAGGGAGCCCATATGACTAGCGATGGATGAAGAAATAGAACTTAATTTTTACGATAATTACTTCTAATGACAATTGAAGACTTTGGTGCAAAAAAGCGTCAATTCTAAAAATTGAAAGTGTAAAGGAGATATCTTCACAAAGGTTTCTCTTCATCCCATTTCTTTCGTACTTGGCACATATATACCAGACCGAAAATAAATCGACAGGTATTTTTTGTTTCTTTCGGAAAATAGGTAAGGGGGGCAAGGGGTCCCTTTCCAAACGGGGTCTCCTTGACTAAAAGGACCACATTAAAGAACCGAAACTTTGCCGATGCACAGATGACTTCAAAGTAGAAAATATGGGTTTTGTCGTTTTTGCGGGTCAATACCCCTTCGAAATGCCAAAGACCCCGCACAATCCTGACGGAAATTGGATTTAGTTCGAACTGCTTGAAACCGTGGTATGTTGTAGATATGGTGTTCCTGAGAAGAAGTCTCAATGAGCACAACAAATCACTGACCGTTTGGCAACTACAGGCTCACATTTCTGCAAACAGTAGAAAGTAACGTTATTTTGGATTTCGGTAGAATTGCTTGAAACCGTGATATGTTGTAGATATTATGATCGTGAGAGACACAATTTGCCCGAAAACTAGAAGATCGCTATCTTCGACTTGGCTGCTTTCAAAAAAGATGTTTCGTAGTGACCAAACGGTCACTGATTAGTGGATGTGACTATTAAGACATTTTCTCAGAATCACCATATCTACAACATATCACAGTTTCAGTCATTTTTACCGAAATCCACATCACCATTTTCGCTTACTTTCAAAAACTGGCCTGGTAGTGGCCAAACGGTCAGTGATTAGTGGTTGTGCCCATTAAGTCCTTTCTCAGAATCACATTATCTACAACATATCACAGTTTTAGTCATTTTTACTGAAATCCATATCACCATTTCGGTTACTTTCAGAAAGTGGCCTCGTAGTGGCCAAACTGTCAGTGATTAGTGGTTATGCAATTCAGAACTTTTCTCAGAATTACAGTATCTACAACATATCACAGTTTCAGTGATTTTTTACCGAAATCCAGAACATCAACATTTTCGATTACTTTCCAAAAAGTGGCCCTGTAGTGGCCAAACGGTCAGTGATTAATGGTTGTGGCTATTAAATTCTTTTCTGAGAATCACAATATCTACAACATGTCATAGTTTCAGTCATTTTTACCGAAATATAGAATATCGCCATCTTTGGTTACTTTCAATGGCCTGGTTGTGCCCAAACGGTAAGTGATTAGCAGGGCCCGGATCTTGTTGACAAGCCAACCTTTTTCGGTTACGCATAGGACATGGCAAGTTCAAATAAAAACGTTATCCATCAACTCTAGGTTCTAAAGATATAGGTTTTTAGGGTCAACTTTTGGTCACTTTTTGCCGTTTTTAAATTTCAGGTCATTTTTTAATATTTTAAGGTAACTTTTAGATCACTTATGGTCTTTTTGTTCTTTTTCTTCTACATAAGGAAATCTTTAAATGAACACGGTTTACGAATGTGGAAAAGACGAAGTTGAATAATCTCTTTTCTTGCTTCCTGACTATTGGGGTGGAAAAACTACATTCTTAACAAGCTAATGAAAACTAAGCTGTAGCTGGTTAACGAAAGGTGGGGGTTGGTAGGTGGCCAAACAGATAGTTTTGGGTTGTTGACTACAAAGGATGTGATCACGCGAATAACAAAAAATGGATTAGAAGGTGTACAAGGATTTTAAACAGGCTTCTATCTTATTTTCATGTAGTCTACACTTGCGAACTGTGCTTCCTAGCTTTAACTCACGAGTGAATTGACGCTTTCAATACTTACAATGCCGTACAATCGGCTGATCATTATAAATAAATGATCAATAGACAGCTAAGTGAAACAATACTTTTTGAATATGAGTGAGAAATGTTAATTACAAATCCAATGGATATTTAAAAATGTCAATGTTTAACGAAATAAATCTTTAAATAAACGCAAATTTTAAGGTCAATTTTTGTGATTTTAGGGTCATTTTACAGGAATTTTAGTGTCATTTTATAGGTCACTTTTTAGAAAATTTTAGGTCAACAACATCCGGGCCCTGGTGATTAGTGGTTGTACCTATTAAGTTCTTTCTCAGAATCACAATATCTACAACATATCACAGTTTCAGTCATTTTTACCTAAATCTAGAACATCAACATTTTCAGTTACTTTCAAGAAAGTGGCCCTGTAGTAACCAAACGGTCAGTGATTATTGGGTGTGCCCATTGAGACATTTTCTCGGAATCACAAGATCTACAACATATCACAGTTTCAGTCATTTTTAAAGAAATCCAGAACATCACCATGTTCCGTTATTTTCCAAAAAGTGGCCCTGTAGTGGCGAAACGGTCAGCGATTAGTGGTTGTGCCTATTAAGTCCTTTCTCAGAATCACCACATCTACAACATATCACAGTTTCAGTCATTTTACCTAAATCCAGAACATCACCATTTTCCCTTACTTTCAAAAAAGTGGCCTCGTTTTGTAAAAACGGCCAGTGATGATTGGCTGTGCCCATTAAGACTTTTTGTCATAGTCACAATGTCTACAACATATCACAGTTTCAGTCATTTTTACCGAAATCCAGGCCATCAATATTTTCGGTTACTTTCAAGAAAGTGGCCTCGTTGTGGCCAAACGGTCATTGATTAGTGTTTGTGCCCATTAAGACCTTTTCTCAGAATCACGATATCTACAACATATTACAGTTTCAGTCATTTTACCGAAATCCAGAACATGGCAATCTTCGGTTACTTTCAAGAAAGTGGCCTCGTTGTGGCCAAACGGTCATTGATTAGTGTTTGTGATCATTAAGACCTTTTCTCAGAATCACAATATATACAACATATCAGTTTTAGTCATTTTACCGAAATCCAGAACATCGCCATCTTCCGTTACTTTCAAAACAGTGGCCTCGTAGTGGCCAAACGATCAGTGATTAGTGATTGTGCTCATTAAGACCTTTTCTCAGAATCACAATATCTACAACATATCACCGTTTCAAGCAATTGCTATGAAATCCAAAATAACGTTAAATTCTGCTGTTTGCAAAAATGTGGCTCTGTAGTTACCAAACGGTCAGTGATTGGTGGTTGTGCTTATTGAGACTTTTTCTCAGGGTCACAACATCTACAACACATCACAGTTTCACTGATTTTCATTGAAAACCAGAAAATCACTATGTTTGGCTGTTTTCAAAAAAGTGGCCCTGTAGTGGCCAAATATCAGTGATTGGTGGTTATGGCCATTAAGAGTTTTTTCGGAATCACAATATCTACAACATCACGGTTTTAGTCATTTTGTCCAAAATCTCGAATGTCGTTTTCTTCGGCATTTTTTAAGAAAGTGGCATCGTGGTGGCCAAACGGCCAACGATTTGTGGTTGTGCCCATTGAGACTTTTTCTCAGGAACATCATATCTATAACATAACACGGCTTCAAGCAATTCCACCGAAATCCAATTTCCATAAAGATTGTGCGGAGTCCTTTTTCATTTCGAAGGAGCATTGCCTGTGCAAAACTTCTCTCTGAAAAACTTCAAAACCCGTATTTTGTACTTTGAAGCAGTGTTGGGAAGTAACGTAACGCAAGTAACGCGTTAATTTTTAAGTAACGTTTCCTAGTAACGCGTTACGTTTTTTCCAAAGTAACTGTAACGGTAACGCGTTACAAATTTTTAAGTAACGTACCTAGTTTGCGTTACTTTTTTCGCGTTACATTTCGGATGAGTAACTACAATATATGTATATATTTTTTTTCGGAAACAAATGTTTCTTTCCTGTAAATGAATTTTTCAGAATGAAACAATCGAGCATGAACTATGTATATCAGTGACCGACAGTCACAGAGAAACATATAAGTTCGTAGTTCCATTTGCTGTTTTTGGAAAATGAGGACAGCCCCAGGGAGATCACGTGTACTGACTGCAAGCACCTGGAAGATTTTCTCATAGATTTTGACAGCTTCAAATCAATACATTCAGTGAGTGAACTAGGAGTGCAATGATACCGGTAGTCTATTTTACTTTGATTGGTGTTGTTTTTATAAGGATGGAGAACGAAAATATTTTACCGTTCGAACATTTGGAAGGAAAATTTTAAGAGCTGAGGATGATGGTGGACAGAATTTAAAAGTAAAGTGTCTGAAGTGCCCTGGCGGAAAATATGTATCAACAACTAGGGTGCCATAATTAGCGATTTACAGTAAGGGGTTAATATGAATAAACTGTGTTCTGATGAGCAGGCCTACTTTTTTTACTAGAAAATAGTTTGCTGATGGTATGTAATGTTGGAGTTCTTTTAGATCAGTTTGGTTATCCTAGAGTCCCGTTGATTATATAGTAGTGTAATGTTTCTCTATATTCTTTATTTTTAATTTTACATAAGAACATTGTTTTTATTATATAATTAGTTTAGCAGAATAATAGTAAGCAATCATTTTTTATTAACACATAGGAATGAACACGAGTCAAGTTAAAACTCGACTCGACTAGAATTCAAGTCGAGTTTCGAGTCAAGTCAAGGGTAATATCCTCGAGTCGAGTTCCGAGCCGATTCTGTTTTTCGCGTCGAGTTTCGAGTCCAGTCGAGTTTGATAAATGGCTCGTTCGTTTTAAGTCGTCTTGAAATCATGGCCTGATTACACTGAAAAACGAAAGCCATGGAATACTTTTAGTGTTGCTCACGAGAAGGGACACTGCTCGCATCTCGTCTCGTTTCGATAACGAGACTACAAGAGATTTTTTATAACAAGCTCAGCTCGGCTCGGCTCAACTGAGAAGATGGCTCGAGCCAGCTCACTTGGGGTGAACCATCGGCTCGAGCTGGCTTGGTAGGGATGAGTCATTTGCTCGGTTTGGCTCAACTGAGCCGAGGGCTCTAGCCGAGTCGGTTGGGTAAGCTGTTGGCTCGTCTCACTTCTCGATTCGGGTCGATAGTAAATGAGCGATGAGCCGAGCTGCTCGAGTTGTTGACAATTCTAAACCCGAGCCGAGCAGTTTTAAAGATATTTGACCAGTGCCCTATAACTTTTAACAGTGTTTGGCTCGAGCCCGAATACTCAACCTAGACCCTCAACTCAAATTCAGAAGCTCGTGAACAATGTCCTTGACTCCTAGACTTCACGACTACCGAGGTTGGCAATCAACTAGTTTTTTAGTATTCAAATACAAACCGCCTATCTTTCTTTTTATAGACAGTGTTGTTATAATTATTATTATTAATAATAATAATAATAATAATAATAATAATAATAATAATAATAATCATATAAGTTGTAGTAGTAGTAGTGTCATTGATAATAATTATACTGTCTTTGTAATATACTTGAAGAATGTACTCGAAACTACACACCGGATTTGGCTCGAGTAGACTCGGAACTCAACCCCAATTCGAGTCGAGTTGGAGGAAATTTTTCGAGTCGAGTTCTCGGGTCTAGCTCAAGGATGTCTGTTTCTAGTCGAATCGAATGTCAAAGAAAACTCTCTCGAACTCGCTCGTGTCCATCTCTACAAGTAACGCAGTATGGCATTTTATCAATGTTACATTATATGAAAATGTTCATATATCAAGTAAAAATTTGTCTTTGCATTTACATAAAGCGATTCAGAACGTGCAATAATAATAATAATAATAATAATAATAATAATAATAATAATAATAATAATAATAATAATAATAATAATAATAATAATAATTGCGGTAGTATTAGTAGTACGGAAAATTGAAGTCATATTTTTTCACATTTTTAAAGTTTCGGACCTAAAAGTAACGCGTTAGTAACGCATTACTTTCGAAGTAAAGTAGCAGTTACTTTTTGGGGGCAAGTAACGCGTTACTAACGCGTTACATTTTAAGAGAAAGTAAAGTAACTTGTAACGCGTTACATTTTTACAAGTAACTTACCCAACATTGCTTTGAAGTCATCTTTGCGTCGGCAGAGTTTCGTTTCTTTAATTTGGTCCTTTTAAATCAAAGATACCATTTTTTTTTAAAGGGACCCTTTGCCTCCTTTAACCTGTTCTCCGGAAGAAACAACAACAAAAAAAAAACATTAATCCAATGTTCTCGGGATTGCTGCCAGAGTGAGTGTTGCCTGAGCACAGCAACACTCACTCTGGCAGCAATCCCGAAAACATTGGATTAATAGTAGACGCCAGCAAAGCTTCAAGATCATAACAGAAAAACATGTGTGCATTTATTTTTGGTCTAGTATAAATGTGCGAAGCTTGAAGAAAATCGGATGAAGAGAAATCCTTGTGAAGCTATCTCCTTTATACTTTCACTTTTTGGACTTCACAGGTCGTTTGCCCCAAAGTTTTCAATTTCTTTCGTACCTCAAATTGCATTGTAAATAAATGCACTTGCAAATTTACAATATTATATACTGTAATTTCTTAGCCGATACAATTTTCTGTCCCCGAAAAACAAGAAAGCACCCGTCAAAAGCAATTCTTCGAACTTTCTCCTAGAATTTATCATAAGTAAGTTTTTTGTTCCTCTCTCTCAGAGATTTGCATCCCTTTTGGCCTTTTGAGCCACTCATTGACAAAAGGTGCACACATGACCGCTATATGCAGACATGCTCTTAGGTACGGTCAGAGATTTGGAAAGTAGACGATTTTTTAATAATAATAATAATAATAATATTATTATTATTATTATTATTATTATTATAACAATTCGGTTTACAACTAGGGTCCCATCTCTTTATCTTATATGAGAGGCCCGCTAGTCAGCTAAGCCACTGGTGTTTATTACTCTGTGTGTCTCTCTCTTTCTGTGTGTGTGGATGTTTGTTTTGGGGCCGTTAGGCTTTTATATTAAACCTTTACATTATATAATATTTTTCTTTTTTACGAGATGTTTTTTCGGAAAAAGGAAAAAACTGCTTTCCTCTTATGTCTGTTACTTACCATTCACCTTGTTTGAACTGCTTAGATAAGATTGTTTTGTAACTTTTATGTCATCCATTGCCATCACGATAATAAAATGCTAAGTCTTAACAATTTATTTTATCTCTTATTTGCAGTTTGCCACACTGATATATTTGTAACAAAATTGAGGTTTTGTCCAACGCCTTTCGAATTCGCAACAACTCAACCGCTGAAATTTTTGGGTTGCCTGTTATCGCAGGAAAGGGAGAATTGCAGGTGGTAATGCACTTTTGGAGTCGTGTATACATTCCAAAAGCCATTTCACTCGTCTTTTAATTGAACATGAACATTAAAGATTGATGCACGCTGCTCCTCAGTTGCTTATATCTTCAATTCGAGAATGATATTCGATACCTAAAATCCGACAAACTATAAGGCATATAATACGTCAGGCAATACATGCTACTGTTTTAAAGTCTCAGTAACACAACAATTAATGGGACAATTACCACCCACAAGAGTGCGTCTAAGTAAGACATTCACTCATATTGGCGTTGTCTATGCTGGACCTTACCACATTCAATTGGGTTCTTCAAGAAACAAGAACACAAGAAAATGGTACGTCGCAGTTTTCACATGTTTATCTAGAAGAGCCACTCATTTGGAATTAGTTACCGATCTCACATCAGAGTCTTTCATAGCGGCTCTTCGTCGATTCCCATCCAGAAGAGGAAAATGCTTGACCATCACCAGTGACAACGGCACTACATTTCACTTGAAAAATGAGCTCAGAGAATTATACCTTCTATTCCAAGAAGAAGAATTCAGCAAAAAGATTCAAGCTTTTGCAGGAGAAGAAAATCCTGCTGCGGAAGTTTCAGCCTCCATGCAACCCTTCATTTGGTGGAGTATGGGAGAGTGCTGTCAAATCTATGAAGTATCACCTTCAATGAGTAGCTGGCAATGCTGTATTGACATATGAAGAATTCTTGACGCTTCTCTGTCAGATAGAAGCATTCCTTAATTCTCGCTCTCTCATAGCTTTACTAGATTCGTATGAGACTTTCAATTATCTTACTCCTGGCTATTTTTTATTTGGTGATCCTATTATATTTTTCCTCAACCAGATTTAACAAGTGGTGTTGAAAATTGCTTAAGTCATTAGCAACGATTCGAAAGCAGAAGATAGTTTTATGTGTATTCGTAGAAGTGGTGAATATACTTGTAATCCAGTGCAGTTTAAATATAAATTTCAACGTAGCTTTATTCACTTATTATTTAATCAGCATCTATGGTAAATAAAATATTTTCTGCAAAAGAAGCAGATGGTCCTCCAAGATATATAGACGTATGAATAAAGCTTGCTAAGTACTTTCAATATATATATATATATATATATATATATATATATATATATATATATATATATATATATATATATAGGTATACGTATGATAAATAATTGGGAAATGAGATTTTGTAAAATTTACCCCTGGAATTTCCGAAAGTATGCAATACCGGAAGACTGTACTCTGTTGGTATGCAACACACAATACATATATGCGATATATGAATATCGAGTTACATTGCTAAAATTTTCAACAGGAACCGATATATTGGTAATCTTGAGGAAGCATATCTGTATTATCACTCAATATTTCTACGCTTGAATAGAGCAGCCTGTACATGCTCCACTACAGTAGGCTGTACATGCAGAACATTTTATACCTACAGATGCTCGCTTTGCCAAATATCAGTTGAAGTAACAAGAAATAATTTTCCAAGAACTTTCATTGCATTAAACGACCTTAAACTAAAAATATTAGTACGAATCCAAGAACATGACACTCAGCTCTTGGATGTGTGGTACTCAGTTATGATGGACGGAATTGTGGTGGTGGTTGTTATAATAGCATATGCAGTTGAAAAGAAGCCAAAACTTATTTTCTTTTTTTATTATAAAAATTTAAGTATAGCTGGGAGGCAGCCAAGAACTCTCAGATTCAAAACAAGTCACGTAACTATATTTTATTCCTTTGTACACTTCATATATATGATACAATATAGGTACACTTGTAAAGTATATAGGTACACTTGTATCAGACAAATGAATAGCTCTCTATTGTGCTAGGATGTGTACCAAGAATTTATTCAATAGTCTTAATTATATGAATTTTTCCCAATGGGGTATTCGATAGAGGTGTAGAGCAATTTATTTTATCAATGCTTTTGCACTAGGAAAATTTAAGGAAAGATGATCTTACTCTGGTTTTCTTTTTTTATTTATACTAACGTCAGAACAGCTTTGCAACTGTCAGTTTTATGATTCTCTCCGTACTTGTGAGTAAAGGAAGTGATGTGTCGCTCATTAATTATGATTCTGCGCAGACGTCGTGGTGTCATCTCATTGGTAACACCTAAAGAAGAAAGTTAGGGGAGACTAAATATGAGCCTTTAATCTGCTGTTAGTTTTCGGTAGTAGTAACAATTAAATAACCTCTTCCTCAATTAATAGGAATATATATAGATGGATGGATAATTAAGGACATGTATTTCTGTTTGCGAAATATTTGACATTTTTACACGAAGTCTTCAACTCTGATTGCTGTCCCTAGATATTTGGCGCATAGAGTGCACAAGTTAAGTCATTTTGGTCATTTTTGGACACATTTTATATTTAGGATGTTTATCTAAAATTCATTTTCGTGGTTGAAAAATTCATATCCAGATATTATAAATAACTCTTATAATTCAGAAAACAGTGTCAATTTTTCCATGTACTTAGGTGTACCGATCAAACGTTGTTTCTCTCTTTCACAACTTCAGTAACTAGACTTGATTCCCTTGTGATCTGAACCACCTATTTGGCAATATGACGTAAATCATAATATTTGACGTTACTCCATTGTCAAGTGTTCTGGCTTGTTCTTTTCTACTGTCTACCCAGTATAATTTCACGAAGAAGGTTATTTAAACACATATCACCATTGTAATCACACAGTAACCCGTAAATGAAAACAACCTCTTGTTTCTCCTTGATGGCGGAAAGCGAAGGGAGATGGTAAATCTTCTATGCTGTAGGCTGATTACAGGAATTTTGGGCAGCAATTGCATTTTGACAACAATTATAATCTTGTATGACTCTATTGCATGGTCATGAAATCCTATTTTCCCAATTAATAAGAAGAAAATATCTTTTGATGAAATTGATATTTATTCCTGTATACGAATGAAGAACGTTCGAACAAACACATTGGTTATTTTAATATGAAGTATGCAACTCTGAATGCCGTCCTGAGAGATTCGGCGCAAGAGGATTAAGACTATTTATGATCATTTCAATTTTAGGATCTCTGTTTAAAGTACCTTTCTCAGCTTAAAAGATTCATGTCCAAATATTGTAAGTAACTTGATTAATATTATACATTTGCATCAAGCTGTAATTTACAGCAATATATATGTTTGTGAGTAGGGATGCGCTCGAGTCGAGACATGTCTCGAATCTCGACTCGACTCGACTCGAATTCGAGTCGAGATTCGAGTCGAGACACACTTTGTAAAATTCGAGACGAGTCGAGACAAACGTATTTCTCGACTCGAATTTTCGAGTCGAGACACGAGTCGAGTCGAGACGGCTCTTAAAAATCTCGACTCGACTCGAATGTCTCGAAAATTTTTCTATAATTTTTAATATTATTTGGAAGAAAGTATTCACTCAGAAACAGCCTTGAAACCAATTCCAGCTTTTATTCCTTCAGAAAGGTACAGAACGCATAAAATTAATAATTAATCTTTAAAGATCAAGATTTAATTTTCAGCTCAATTCAGTTAATTAGAACTAATAATTAATGTTGTTGTATTTGGTTGTACTGCAAATATAATGTTAATAATAATAATTGATTATCTAGTTTGTATAAAACTATTATCCGTAGTTTAAATCTAGTTTGTATAAAACTATTGCGATAAAGTGAACTTCATAAATTCTCTGAATGAGCAGTTGATAGTCTATAGTAATTTAGCATAGTTATAATTATTGTTTTTGTTCCCATGAACGCAATAGGGTTGCGTAACTTCTGGATTATTCGCTTGCCCAACTATTTTGAGGCTTTAATATGTTGCAGCATATCAAGAGCTACGGATAATATATAATGAAACATTTGTTGTACATCACATATTGTGATACGAGACTATTTTACATAGTATATCTTATCTAATATAAATAAAATAAAGAGTTTCTTTGTGAGTTTGTCTGTCTGTTTGTGTGCGACCTGGGGACCAGACGAGTGGACCGAGAGTTCCCAAAATTTGGTCACGGGTACCTTGGTCCAGGCCCTAGATCAAGACGAAGCGTTTATTTTTAAATTTCGAACCAGGGGGGTCTCGGAGGGGACGTTTACTGGGACCGACCTGAGGACCAGACAAGTTGACCGAGAGTTACCAAATTTTGGTCACGGATACCTTGGTCCAGGTCCCAGTCTAAGGCAAAGCGTTTTTGTCAAAATTGTAAACAGGGGGGTCTCAGGGGCGCGTTTACCGAGACATGTATTAAAAGTAATCCAAATTGATCGACATTAGTGTCAAATCCATAGTTTTCACGGTCGCTGAGATCAATGGTGACACTTCCATCAGCGATGACTTGCAAATTCAGCTACCACTGTACGCGGGCCGGGTGTCAGCGGGTGAGGAATACCGAGACATGTATAAATAGCCCATATTGATTGATACTAGTGTCAAATCCATAGTTTTCGCAGTCGCTGAAATGAATGGTGATACTTCCACAGGTGTTGACTTCCAAATACAGCCCCCATGCTAAGAATGGGTATATTAAGCTAGTATTACAGTAAATGGACTGCTTGGATGCCAAGAACTAGTACAGATAAGTATCTTTCACTTCTATGAATAGGTATTTTTTAAAAGGATTTTTGTAAACACTAAGTTATAAAACAATGAACTACATACAGTAGTTATGGTTTTGGTTCCCAACATAAAAGAAATATGGATTGTTCATGAGATATTGAACTTCAACTTTCACTCCTGGAAAATTTCAATTTTGGAGTTAGGCCACTTGGCATCAAAGCAGTTCACTGTAAGATAAATACATTCCGCACATTAGTAAAATAGTTGTTCAGGAGCCTTCGATTTCCATCCTCTCAAATGAAAGCTGAACGATTGCTTGGTACATGCTGACTATATAGGAGAAATAGTGTATTAAGTTTTCGAGCTTTGGTGCGTATCCGTATTTACACTCCGACTTTAAGTTCACACTCAAATCGAGCTAATTGTTTAATACATTTCGAAAGCTTTTGTTTATATGCAGCTCATTAAGGAAAATCTATTTCATAATCGTAACATTTATGTACTAAGAAACTATGAACGTAAAGTGGACTCAACCTAGCCTCGTGGCTGCTGTGACTCAGTGGCACAGCTTTCACCCTTGGTGTGTGAGGACTCTGATTCTGTGTGTGTGTGTGTGTGAACTCCGTGGCTAGTGTACGCGTCTTTGTCGTGGAAGACTCGGGTTCAATTCCCGGCGCGAGCTCATGTAGTTCGGATTCCACGTTAATCAGTAGGTCTACACTTCATATATCCTCGCTGCTGAAAGAGACGGTAAAGTCAAAATCAACTCAACAATATATATGTGTGTGTGCTTATGTGAATTTCCTCGTGGCTGTATGGTTAACACATACACCTTGATCGCGGGAGACTCTGGTTCGATTTACGGTGGAAGCTCATGAAGTTGTTACCGGTATTCCACTTTAAACTGTAGATCCATGCCTCATATAACCATACATATAATATATATGCCTTTGATACACTTATTTTCCGACTTGGAAGCCATCGAAAATTTCCGGACACAGAGTCCCGTAAACCGAAAATGAGAAACATGGCTACAGAGTAAAACTGCTATAAAAATTTAAGCTTTCTAGGCTAACTTAATCCTTATATATAATGCAGCTAGCTTGGCCAAGCTATAATGAAGGAAATGCTATCATTTGCAACACTCTGAGAATAGAAAATGTTCGCCAGGTATTACTATCCTCCCCTCTCCTGCAGAATGAAAACCCTGTCTAAAACTCAATATTATATATATATATATATATATATATATATATATATATATATATATATATAATTTTTAAAAAAATAGACCATTTAGAATTATTTATCCTTACAATTTTTTATATCCACAAATTCAAGGTGAGGGATATGCGATATTGATATTTTCAGAAAGTGTTGACCACCCTACAGAATGTCGATCCTGTGCCGTGTCGATCCTGTGCCGTGTCGATCCTATGCCGTTTCGGTCCTGTGCCGTGTCGATCCTGTGCCGTTTCGGTCCTATGCCGTGTCGGCCCTGTGCCGTTTCGGTCCTATGCCGTGTCGATCCTACGCCGTTTCGTTCCTATGCTGTTTCGATCGTATGACGGTTCTCTCCTATATATCCTTGAGAAAATAATTGTTACTTAATATTGCGTAATTATAAAATAATGTATTTTTTATTATTTCGATCTTATGAAAGTTCTGCTGTCGATCCTATGCCGTGTCGATCCTGTGCCGTTTCGGTTCTGTGCCGTGTCGATCCTATGCCGTGTCGATCCTACGCCGTGTCGATCCTATGCCGTGTCGATCCTACGCCGTGTCGATCCTATGCCGTGTCGATCCTACGCCGTGTCGGTCCTGTGCATGTAACCCCCATTATGGAGAATAAATATTTGATAAAGTTACGTAGATGCGCTTAAACCTATTCCATCTGTCCTTATAATTTTTCTGGTCTCATCAATTTCTCAGGAAAATACGTACAACATATGTCCAAATTCCATATATACTATTTCTAAACTAATGAGTAAACTCATTAAGAACACCAACTGATATCAATAAACAGGAAAGAAAACAATACTTTATACTTCTATTATTTGGTACACATCTCTATGAAGCACAGCTTGTTTCGTTTCGAAATAGCTCCTTCGTGTCACAGCTGTGGTTAGTTTTGTTTTGTGTTAGGATGAAAGAGAGAAATGCAACATTTGCTTCGCGGTGAAGTTATATATATATTATTAAGATGAGCGGTGATAAGCGAGGTTTAACAAAGAGTGCCTTTCGGATGCACAATTTAACGGGTAGTTGCAGTCCGTGTTGAGAATTGAACCAAAGCTATGTAAGACATGTCAATATTGAGCTCTTTTGTGGTAAAAGTGAACTTCAGAAACACACAAAAGACTTGAAACATCAAACTAATGTAAAGCAATTGAAAAATAGCCTACCAATCGCTGCATCTTTTCTGTGGCTAGGAACATGCAGTGTGTAGCAACAAGAATCGTGTTAAGGACTTTTTTTTTTTTCGAACATAACATTCCCTTCCACACCATAAAAGACAATATAATGTTTGTTAAAAGAAAGTGCACATAATATTTTTAAATTTTGTTTGTGATCCTATCATGCATAATTATAAATAATGCCTTTCATACTACGAGAATGAGTTCAACTATACGTCATGGCCCCTCTAAAGCGGGGCCGCGGTGGCTCAGTGGTAGATCGTTCACCTCTGGTGCTTGGGGACCCTGGTTCGATCCCAGCTCGCACCAAGTGAACTTTGTGGTGGACAAACACCGTGTGCATGGGTTTCCTCGGGGTTCTTCCGTTCCTCCCACTTTCTTCATTCCACGATTTCACTAATTTCTCATCATCACCCCTCTCCTTTAGCCGAACCGGCATAACCGTGGGACGTAAAACTCAAAGATTTCACTTCATTTTTTCTCTCGAAAGCGATATCTTTCAAAATTATTTATTGTTAGATATTGTAAATTTACGGTATATATTTTAGTGGACGGGAAATTTTGCATCTAATCGGATAATTTCATGGCTTCTAACAGGAATTCGCAGTTACGAAATTTGCATCACTGTCTTTTGAAAGGATGCCTAGAAAAAATACTACTAGAAAATAACTGAAAACACAAAATGGATTTGATAGCCAAATTCACGTCATCTTGGTTAGTCATCATTTTTCTTTAAATATTTGTATTTAGTATTAGATTAGAGTTTAGTGTCCCTTTCAGCATCAAGGCTATATGAGACGTGAACTTGAAAAATAACGTGGGTTCAGAACCATAGGAGTTCCCATCGGAAATCGAACCTAGGTCTCCCGCACCAAAGACGCGTACGCTAATCATACGGACAAGGGCGATATTTAGTAATGTGTACATAAAGTTGTGAAATTGCGCTTGTATAATGGAATGCAATTCCTTCTACTGACATAAACCTCACAATACTTAGCTGGACAAAGTATCTTTAAAAAGAAAATGTCACTCTTTATGTTTCAGTTCCTGGTTCGACTGAAGGATGGAACAAATTGCAATGAGCGTTTTTGGATCCTGCTTTGTGTAGTTGATTCATCATAAACTTGGTATTTGATACGGATATGAACTATTACACTTATTTGGTGTTTATTTCTAAATAAGTCCTAATACAATTTCATAAAGTTGTAATTCTTCTTTAGTTTGTATCACTTTACACAATGACAAATCCAAAAGGTGTGTTGTATCGGTGCAGTACCAGTTTTTCACGTTTTTCAAAATGTTCCAAAACCCAAAGAATAATCTTTAATTTCTGATATTTTAGTCGTCACAAATTTCAATTTTATAATGTAGTCAATGTAACGTCCCGTTCAGCAGCGAGGCTATGTGAGACGTGGACCTACTGATTAACGTGGAATCCGAACCACATGAACTCCCACCGGGAATCAAGCCCAGGTTTCCCACGCCAAAGGCAAGTATACTAACCGTTAGCCACGAAGGAGCTCCACCATAATTTTAGTGGGCGATAAGAAATATTTCGCCAGTGCTTTTACAATAAATAAAATTTTATAAGTATTAAAGAATAGTGGTAAGAGATTTTATAATAGCTCTTTTATTTATGAGATATGAGTATTTAAAAAAAAAACAACTAAAGAATAGGTTGGCGGAACCACAAAAGACTCGTAAAATAAACTTTCTTATAAATACATACGCACCTTACTCACCTTTTATAATTGCTATGCTTACGTTCTCCATAAAAACAGAAATTCTCTTTTAATGATACTTTACACAAGATCATGAAGTGGGTTCAAATTTAATTAAAGGCAAAATACAATACAATAATCCACAAATATTGCCTCAAGTGAGTTTAAAGATTTCTAAACACTAGTGCGAAACCGGGCTCTGCCGTTGCGATCGATTTACAGGTCTTGAGACGAAAGTAAGAAGGGACTTACGCACACAGTAAGTAAAAACAATTAATATGCCTGTAACTTTCCCCCAAATGGGTGTATCTTAAAACTAACCTCACCATTATTTTTCTAATTAAATTCTAGCCCGAAATTATGTATCATATTACCCTATTCCCATTTTGAAAACTTGACCTTAATTCAAAATGGCGGATTTCAAGATGGCTGCCATCAAGGTCATATCTACCATACGACTTCCCCCAGGACTTATATGTATCTACACGGTTTTTCTTCACTTTTCTTCATTAACGCTCCGTTTACAAAGGGTAGTAAGGGACTTCTGTAGTAATCTCTAATAACCACATCACAACTCTTAAAAGTTATTTAAAAAAATAGAAAACATGCACCATGGCAAAAATTTGTCATCACAAGTAATGATGCATACATGCCTTCTATCAGCAAAAAAAGTTTCATTGAAATTGGAGCCGTACATTTGAGTGATGTCCCTTGTGGGATGTGATTGAACGTGACGTCAGAACACATCGCCCCCTTCCCGGAATTTACGGGAATTAGGTGACCTGAGTGAGCACATGTGGTGCCAGCTCTCTCCAGCGACCTATCAAGGATCATTGCGTGTATGCCAAGACGTGTCGCCGTTTTTATCCATGCCAAAAGTCGACATACTGACAATTAGGTAGGTAGTCATGATGGTCTGGCTGATGTGTGCGTATATTTTAACTCGTACATTTTGTCTCGACTCGAATTTCGAGACGTCTCGACTCGAATTCGAGTCGAGTCGAGACAGAGACTGTCGAGTCGAGACACGAGTCGAGACAGAAACATATTTTCGAGTCGAGACACGAGTCGAGACAACATTTTCTCGAGACGAGTCGAGACAGGCTTAAATCTCGACTCGACTCGACTCGAATGCATCCCTATTTGTGAGATATAAAATTATAACAATGTAAAACTTAAAAATATCTCAGAATAATTTTAACACATCTTGCTATAATTTTACATATACTATATTACATTTTTCAGTAGGGTTTCATATAATCTCAAAAATATTGTACATAAATGATTATTAGAAAACAAATTTTGTTTTAATTCTAACATTCAAATTTAATTTTTTCCCCTAATAATTGTACTATAAACAATGTGTATTTAATTTTCTAACGGTACATGTTGAACATCTTGTACACGTGTACTATTCTGAGCTTCTCATGTATAATTCTTGACAATTCTCAACCAAACTTACAATACGGTAAAAAAATTTCAATTTCAAAATATTTTAGGATTTATTTTAAATAAAAAATTTCATCTATTTTGTGTGTGAATGGGAATGAATTTAAAACACTTATTGCGTTGTCTCTTTGAATGGCAAGGCTTACCCGTTGGAACAGGAAATGTTTGCTTCTAGGGTCCCCTGATTTATTAATTAAAGCTGACCCCAAATTTGTCAAAAATTTACTTGTTTCTTTACTAAAAACACCTATGGTTTCAGTAGCAAAAGCAATGAAAAATGATCTTTTAATTTTGAATATTTCGAATGCTTTCGTTTACTAGCTGCCTCGGCTGCACTTCCTGCTTCCTCGCTGGTTAATGTTGTGTATGAGGGTGCGAAAGTGTCTACGCATGTAACATCCCACACTAGACTTTGGCCTCTTTTCCAGGAAATTATAGTAATTCCGTCTGGTCTTTTGCAATCATCCCGTAACATTCCTGTTGGTTCCAAAATGCTAGGAATGTCTATGCTGGCGAGAGTTCGCTTTACTATTTGGTTTAATTCTCCATGGCGTGAAAATCTCCCACTGCTTCTAATGCAACTCAATACAGGAAGACCTTTAGCAACCATTTGATTCTGACATACACACGTGAATTCATGACAAAATGAAAACGAATTATAAGTAACTGTTTTAAATTTCAAAAGTGTTATTCTTTTATGAATTTAAGCGTACGTACAAGCTTTGTGTCTCTTTTTCTCACAACTTTGGCCATTAGAGCAGGGGGTAAAGGTGAGGGGAACGTGGGGAACGCCATACCCCCACTTCCAGAAAATATCTATGTCGTGCTCCCACCTTGTAAAAATACAATTGGCAAGGATAGGAACGGGGAAGGGGTGATGTCATGCGTCCACCTCTCAGATCCACTTTTACCCCTGAAGTAAACTTTATTCCTATGCGTTCTAAACGTCCTATTTCGTAATATGACATAAGTCAGAATGCTGGCTGGTACCCTACTCTAAACTGGTTCGGCTTCTCGTTTTGCCGAGTCCACCTTCAGAATAATTTCACACAAAACAGATGCTTAATTGTAATTGCATCATAACTCGTAACTAAGAAAATTGCTGTGCCTTTTCACTGAAGAGAGGGGAGGAAATAGGGAGGAGGAAGATAACCTCTAAGCTCTGTACTGATTATGCGTTCTGTATATAAGGGAAGTAGGGATTTGTTATGCTTCTCGCACAAAAAAGGGTTAACTGATATTTTTTTTCAGAGGTGATAGAACTCGGCTATAGCTTTTCAAAGGATTGTGTTAGTTTTGCAAAGCCTGTATAGAAATTACTAGTTATGCTGTGCATTGTTGAAGCAAATAATCCCCCTCCTTACCTATCACTAATTTCAAACCCAACCTATAAATAAGACTGTCTCTGATTTTCAACAAAACACACATAATGTTCTATAAAAATATGAATATTCTTAAATTTTCACTGAAGATGCGTTATATAAATTGGGAAAATTTAATTCCCTCATTATTGGCACACTTCAACTCACTGTTGCCACACTTGGTACAATTGTACCAAATTCAGCCCTTTTTGTCATTCATCGGCCCGTTGGTACCACGCTGGCATTTTCAGCCCCTTTTGTGAAAAAGTTGGTACAATTCTACCCAATTCAGCACTATTTAACAAATATTTATCACATTTTCAAAAGTAGATCTATCAGTAAGACTTTTCCTACATCTCACGTTACTCATACTGTGTTCTGGACTCTTAAAAATGCTGTTGAGCATTCATTCTGTGCCCTTGCATCGCATAAGGCTACAGAGTTTGTGTGGAAAATTCGTAATTCAAACTATACCGGGAAACAAATGATGCAAGATGGGTGCATTCGCGCAGCGCATGAAGGAGATGAGAAAGAAGCAATGTGGTGGAACTTTTAGCTTGAAATCTTTTTTTTTTTTTTTTTTTTAAGTTGAATCAAGTGTTGTATATTCTGAAGACCAGCGTGTGCTCAAGTAAGTCTATAATGTACGTGTCGTTGCAAGGATTATACACCAAAACGATAATAGCACTAAAAGTGCATTGACTTAGTTGCCGACTTACCGGACTAAGTTGTTTACTAGAGACGCCATATTAACGAATATGAAGATACCCGAACATTTCTTTTATATAGGTCTATCTCGACGTGTTGATTTGGGCTCCTGGAAGATGGGGAGGGGGGAGTATTCTAGAGCTTTACCTCTTCTAGCTTCGTGTTATAGAGAAATCTATCACACTGATATAAAATTATGAATTCAGCCCTTTTTGTTTCAATTTGGTACTATTTTTCAGCCCACTTCAGAGCTAGGACTGTGGCAACACTGCTTCAACTCAAAGCAACAGAGACGATTGGAAGTCCTCAGTAAAGAATTTCATGGTATTCAACTGTAAGATTTTCTTCTTGTGAAAACTACCATAAAAATTAGAATGGAGGTTCACTGATTTCTCAAATTTGACTAACTCCAAGTATTACGAATCATGTGAATACTCGACAGATATACCGGGTGAGGCATTTAAAACTGTTTTTTCGTTGCGTGATAGATGGCGCTGTAATCGACAAAAATCAGAATGGCTCACAAACATTTGAAAAATGAGGCATTTAAAACAGTTTTTTTGAATATCTGGAAAACTGCAAATCGGATTTTGAAAAAGTTGTAATAAAAGTTGTTCATCTCGAAGGGGGACATCCAATGATACCACACTCGACCCCCTGCCCCCACCCCCCGGGGGCGGGAGGGGAGCCAACTTTGAAATCTTAAATAGGAACTCCCATTTTTTATTCCATATTCTGATTTCCCGTGAAAAAATACGTAACTTTTGTATTGAACATTTTTCTCGTTGCGTGATAGTTGGCGCTGGAATCGACAAAAATCAAAATGGCTCACAAACATTTGAAAAATGAGGCATTTAAAACTGTTTTTTTGAATATCTGGAAAACTACAAATCGGATTTTGAAAAAGTTGTAATAAAAGTTGTTCGTCTCGAAGGGGGTCATCCAATGATACCACACTCGACCCCCTGCCCCCACCCCCCGGGGGCAAATGAAAAAATGAAATGAAATCTGTGAGTTTTACGTCCCACGGTTATGCCGGTTAGACTAAAGGAGACGGTGATGAAGAGAGATGAGTGAAATGGTGGAATGAAGAAAGTGGGAGGAAACGGGAGAACCCCGAGAAAACCCACGAGCCCCCGGGGGCGGGAGGGGAGGCAACTTTGAGATCTTAAATAGGAACACCCATTTTTTATTCCATATTCTGATTCCCCGTGAAAAAATACGTAACTTTTGTATTGAACATTTTTTTCGTTGCGTGATAGATGGCGCTGGAATCGACAAAAATCAAAATGGCTCACAAACATTTGAAAAATGAGGCATTTAAAACTGTTTTTTTGAGTATCTGGAAAACTACAAATCGGATTTTGAAAAAGTTGTAATAAAAGTTGTTCGTCTCCAAGGGGGACATCCAATGATACCACACTCGACCCCCTGCCCCACCCCCCGGGGGCGGGAGGGGGCAACTTTGAAATCTTAAATAGGAACCCCCATTTTTTATTCCATATTCTGATTCCCCGTTAGAAAATACGTAACTTTTGTATTGAACATTTTTTTCGTTGCGTGATAGATGGCGCTGGAATCGACAAAAATCAAAATGGCTCACAAACATTTGAAAAATAAGGCATTTAAAACTGTTTTTTTGAATATCTGGAAAACTACAAATCGGATTTTGAAAAAGTTGTAATAAAAGTTGTTCGTCTCGAAGGGGGACATCCAATGATACCACACTCGACCCCCTGCCCCCACCCCCGGGGGCGGGAGTGGGGCAACTTTAAAATAATATACGAGAACCTCCATTTTTTAATAAAGGTTTGGATTCTCTGGGAACAAATACGTAACTTTTGTATTGAACATTTTTTACGTTTCGTGATAGGTGGCGCTGTAATCGACGAAAATTTGTTTCGAACAATTGAAAAATATCCAAGAAATACGCATCAGATTAAGAAAATTAAAGTAGATAGTTTTGATATCTTTGTAAATACTATCAAATGACACCATAGTTGACTACCGTAACGCTATCTCAGTTATTCTGAAAGGTGCGTTATTCTAAAATCTTTAATGAGAAACTGTAATGTTTTAAGCAAAGCACTTGATTCTGCAGACCATAATTCATTACTTTGCCCATATTTTTGGTGTAATTTCTGTTACCGATGTAGGTGAAATTTACTTCAATTGGACTACGTGGACGTAGTATCTATTAGTTTGTTGCCTTTTGTTTGCTGATTCAATGTGAGTCCCCTTGCCTCTCACTAAGGAGGTGCTTGTTTCAGGTAAGTCCCCTTGAGTCTCGTCATCGAGGTGTTTGTTTTAGTTGAGCCTCTTGCATCCTACCATTCGGGTGTTTGTTTTGGGTTGTCTCTTTGCCTCTCACACATCTTCATTGTTTACTGAACAAACGAACAAACGTTCGAAATGGTCCCCCTTTTCTGCAATAGACTACACATTGCAAGCAGGGGTAGGCGCGAGTCGAGCTTAAACTCGACTCGAGTTGAATTCGAGTCGAATCAAGGGTAATTTTCTCGAGTCAAGTTCCAAGCCGAGTCACTGTTTTGAGCTCGAGTTTCGAGTCGAGTCCAGTTTGATAAATGGCTCGCACATTCAGCTCTTTTTAACTCGTTTTTAAATTATGGCCTGTTTAGACTGGAAAGCGAAAGCCATGAGAAATGTAAGCAGTAATGTCGAATACTTTTAATATTTCTCACGACAGAGGTACATCTGGTGGGGGTACGTTTAGTATATGTCATCTCGTCTCGGAAACGAGACAACAATAGATTTTTATAACGAGACAGCTTCAAATTTCGTGAGCACCAATATAAGTATATACTGTAGTTCTTACCGTCTAGGCTTAGACTTGCACGGTCGACTTTTTGAGCCCCAGAAGAAGCCTAATCCGTGCAGTGATGTCAATAGGCTCGGCTGGTTCTACTGAGCGAACAGCTCAAGCCGGCTTGGTTGGGACGAGCCAGCGACTCGGCATAATTGAACCGAGCCGGTTCCATTCGGATCAGCCACCAACTCGACTCATGTGAGCCATCGGCTCGAGCCAGCTCCATTAAAAGCAGCCCATCGACTCGGTTCGACTCATCTTAACTGAGCCTATGGCTGAGCCGGCTCGCTTCGGTGAGCTGTTGGCTCACTTTTCTGTTTGGCTTGATAGTGAATAAGCTGTGAGCCGACCGCTTGAGCCGATGACAACCCTAAACCCGGACCAAGCAGTTTTGAACATGTTTGACCGACGCCCTATAACTTTTATCAATTTTTGGCTTGCTCCTCCGGAACTCAAACCCAGAACCTCATGACCGATGTCCTTGCCTCCTAAAGACTTGTCGACTACGCAGATAGACAGCAACTAGCTTTTAGTATTCAGATACAAACCGCGTAATAATAATAATAATAATAATAATAATAATAATAATAATAATAATAATAATAATAAGTTGTAGTAGTGGTAGCATATTACTAGTAATATCATTGATAATTATATTATCTACGTAGGATATTTGAAAAGAGTATTTGGAACTACACACAGGATTTAGCTCGAATTGGCTCGACTCGACTCGAAACTTAACCCGAATTCGAGTAGAATTTCGAGTAGAGTTGGAGGAAGTTTTTCGAGTCGAGTCGAGTCGAGTTTCAAAGAAAACTTGCTCGAACTCGCTCGTGCCCATCCCTAATTGCAAGTGTTACACCTACAGGAAATCTAACCATGGACTGCTACGCGTGATAGCAGTTCTTGCTTCGTAGACGGTAGTTTGAATAATGCAAAATATATCGCAAAAAATAGTCACAATTTCGAACATTTTCTTATCACTTGTCAGCGGTGTTTACTCATTTTGATTGTTGTCTATTAGAGCGCTATCTATTAGACAGCGCCAAGAAAGACAATGTTACATATCGTACTCACAAAGTACGTTCACATGTCATTCAGGGTTATGTCGTTGTTTGTATTGGTGAGAATAACATGTAGTTTCAAGGATTAGTTTCTTGATGAAATTCTATTGAGTGGAGTTCGATTGTGGATTTCACTTTTAATGGGATGTTAACTGAAAGAAAACAATATGGGCAACAAGACAATAGTCCGTATCGTATGATGAAGTTGGACGTTGCTATGTAGTTAGAGTCTGTGATCAATAATGATGAAAATAGTTGTTCATTAGTTACAGAAAAATTCTTATTATGGATCAATTGAAGATATCAGTAACATTAGGTGACGAAGTTAAGGAATACTTTGAGTCAAATAGACAGTAGAAGAAGCACGTTTAAGGTATGCTAACTTGTTCCCTGATAGGAATGTTCCTTCTGCAACGACTTTTCGCAGTATTATTCAATTATTTATTGAAACTAGAAGTATTCAACCCAGACAACGAGTCCGATCACGGCCTGTGACGAACGAAAATGCCGCAGTGAATGTTTTAGCTGCAGTTGCTGCAAATCCTCACATCAGTTCTCGGCAAATCGCACGAAGTTCTGGAATGTCGCAAAGAAGTGTTCTGCACATACTGCATGAACACAGAACTGAAACAGGGAATTAGAAACGTGATTTCGCTGAGATCATAATTTTACTCCTGTGATTACGTTTGCATTTTTGTGCAAGTGCAAACAATGAGTAGTTTCTTGTGACATTTCTTCCGTTTTTTTTTTTCTTAGGAAAATTAGGCTTCCTAAGTTTTCTATATAACGATATAGAATTATTTTCCAGGTCTATTTGAGAAAAAAGTCTAGTGAGAATGTCGTTCCCAGAAATCCGCATCTATAATACGAAAAGAATGTGAAAAATTTGTGGTGCAAAGTTTAGATGTAATTAGAGCTATTTCCTTCAAAGTCAGAACTTTGTTAGCGATGCCTTTGATATGGGTTTGAAATGGTACCAAGTTGCAATTTGGAGGTACGTCTCGTCTAGACCATAAACTAAGACTAGATCCAGTATCTATTATTACTGGTAGACTGCTTGAATTCACTCTAATATTAAGTAGTAGTTTATTATTTTCTGCCCCCAGCTTAACATGTTCTCGGTGATCGTTGTAGGTCGCCTGGGTGAAAATTGTCGTCCGTTTCCTTAAAAGTTTCCGCTTTTGCCTGCTCTTCTTCAATGTGATTATTTTTAAACTAGCAGCGTTCACCCCGCTTCGCTGCGGTCACCCCGGAACGCAATAAACTTTGTTACTTAGATAATTTTTACTTTTTCGCTTTCAAGTGATTTATAGCGCCTGTCAGTTATGTTAACCCGCCGAGTCACAGGGTCATGCGGGTTGCATATAAATACGTTTATTTTTATACCTATGATGAACTAATAACAAAGGATTTGTACGTATGGACACCTGAATGGTCAATTATCTCAAGACACTGGTAATTGAAAATTAAAGTGATATGATAAAAACCATCTAGGGTCCACATCCTAACAACCCCCCAAAAATGAAAGAAATCGGTTCAGCCGTATTAGCGTGATGAGCGGACAAAGGATTTTTTTTACGTATTGACACCTGATTGGTCAATTATCTCAAGACACTGGTAATTGAAAATTAAAGTGATATGATAAAAACCATCTAGGGTCCAAATCCTAACAACCCCCCAAAAATGAAAGAAATCGGTTCAGCCGTATTAGCGTGATGAGCGGACAAAGGATTTTGTGCGTTCTCTTTTATATATATAGATTGTCGTGGTTTCTGTGTGGCCCGCGCCAACTCTTCTGGAATGGCCCGCGAGGCTTGACTTTGGCCTGCGAGCCCATATACGCATTTCCCTGGTTGGATTTTTTATTATTATTTTAACACGTAGATGAAGTTTTCCACTATTGTTGCACCGCTATTCGATTTATTGAAAGTCGGACGCAAGTGGCAGCGGACACAGGAACACGATAGTGCGCTTTCGATTTGAAGAATGAAGTCATCAAAAACGTGATGCTCTCTTTCCCTGACTTTTCGAAAGTCTTCTATTTACAGAGTGATGCCAATCCACGAGCAATCGGAGCTGTACTTTATCAATATGAGAGGGAAGAAAAGCGCGTGAATGAATATTTGAGCCATACACTATCTAATTGTGAAACTCGTTACACTATAACGAAGCTTGAATGAGTTAGTATAGTATACGCTGTAAAGAAATGGGAATCTTACCTCCAGGGTCAACCATTTGTTATTAGGTGTGATCATAAGTCTCGACTATCTGCAAAAGATTCATTGGAATAATATATTGTTACATTGGTCTTTGATCACAAGATTGAATACATACCTGGACCCGAGAATAAGAACCCAGATGCATTAACTCGTGTTTTACCATCGAAGGAGCACAAGACTGTACGTACTCACGCACTGCAGACTTTGTGCACCGACGTGGCAGATATTTCAGTAGAGGATTTGGTGAAACAACAACGATTAGATTACGAATTTTCTTTAGTTCTTTCTTATCTAGAAAAGAACAGTAACGATGATAATCAAGATAACAATGCTAACGTTAGTTATCATCCTAGTAGTAGAAAGTGGAACGATTTATATCGTGTTAACGGAATATTGCAGATTCGTGATTTTCATTTTCCGAATTGTTGGTGTATTTGTGTGCCCTCTAAGTACATTCCGAACACACATGACAAGTATCAAAATGAAATCGGACCACTTTGCTAGAGACAAATTCCTGTCATTAATTTCGAGAGCGTTTCCCTGGCCCTACATGAATAGAGACATACGTAACCATATAAGGGACTGCCAAGTCTACATGAGGACCAAATCACATAAAACACCTACTGCTTCACCTATACAATCTGTCACTGCGACAGGAAAAGGTGAACTATTATCATGTAATATATATAGACCTCTGCCTCGGGGACCTAAGAGAGAAAAGTTTTTGTTAACTGTCCTTGATGTTTATACACGGTATCTTCAAGCTTACTGCCTCACGGTAGCCAAGAACACTTCAATTATTAAATGCCTTTGATATTATTTAGATTATTTAGGAGTGTCTTCTACAGTAGTCACCGACTTTTGTAATAATTTACATCTAAAAGATGCAAGGAACCTATAGACAAGTATGCCGGTAAAATAAAGCACTGCAAGCGCTTTTACCCGAAATCAAGCGTCGTCAAATGCGAGCATTCTAACATTTCTCGATTGTTCGACCTTTTTGTTCAGAAAAGCGCGCAGATTGGCCGATGTTTGTATCTCAAATTGTTAGATTACTTAATCTGCTTCTGCTTCATTAGGTCTGTCAGCGATATAACTGCATCTTAACATTGATCCCAACGTTAATATAGAAAAGCAATTTGGTGTTCATTTGACCGAGAAAACGCTTGAAGACGAGTTGCAGGATTGGTAAAAGAAACTTGTAATGGCAGACTTGCGTAGAAAGGATTTGTTGAAATGCAGAAATGATAAAGTCAACAAAGGCGAAAACAAAAAGCGCTCGATCCAGACTCACGATTTAATGTCCTCGAAACAACACCTTATAAGTACCGGTAGCTTGCTTGATAAACGGATCTCAAAGTTTGTTGATTTGTACCGGAGACCATACATTTCGACTAGACCAGTAGGCAGAAGGTATTTGAACTTCGGGATCCTTTATCCGGTAAATCGATCGGTGTTCGTTCTATTGAAAATCTAAAATTGTGGCTGCCAACTCCGCAAACTAAAGAAACTTGGTCAAAATTTGCGCTCCATCACCTCAATGACGATGATGTTCGTAAAGTAAAAGAAAAACTCACTATACATCCGACACTGGAACAGACGCGCCTTCCTGTTCTACATTTTAGATTTTCCCAAATACCCAGCCTTCAGAGCACAGAAGTGATTAAAAAGAAACAGAAACAGCTACTTCAAATTATTTTTATTAAAACACACAAGTGCCTCTTTGAACTGGAATAGCCTATTCTGTGTAAATAAAAGTACTATATACTAACCAGTTCAGAAACGCTGCCCAGAATTGCCTATTTGAGCTGGAATTATCTTTTACATTGTATACTGTAGGTGAATGAAAGTACTCTATGTTAACAAGTTTTGAAGCCTTTACTTCACTACTTTTTTAAAACTGGAATTAGTATTAAGTGTCTATATTGTCTAAATAGAAATATTATGTATTAACCAGTTCCAAAATGCTTCATTGGACTTCCTCTTCGAACTTAAATTAACATCGAACTGAAATTACCATCAAGTGTATATATTGTGTGATCCTCTACTTTATTGTTCTTCTGTCGTATGTGAACTGAGACCGTTTGTGAATGTGCAAGTGCTTCTCAGAATATGAGTAAGAAAAGGCACGCAACAAAATTAATCAACAGCATAACACGACGTTGTCATGCGTTCCAGTGTCATTAGGCATTAGATTTCTAATCCTTATTTTTTTCATGCGCATTTCAGCTAAAATTCCCTGAATCTTCGGCCTTCGTGAGTTCTCCTCCAAGTAGTCTCACCGGAGCACCACATGTGGTAGCCAAGGCTACCACATCGCCTCATGCTTTCTGTAACATCTTTGGATAGTTCCTCGGTTTTCCTGGCAGGTGGCAGCACAGGGACGGTGAAGGACTATACATGTCAGTGAAGCCATATCTAGCATCTTGATGCTAGATCTAGCATAATTAACATGCATTTAGCATCTAGCATCTTGACTTTAGCATCTTGGCCAAATCTAGCATAATTTCATTCTTCCCTCTGATGAACAGAAAAAGAACGAAAATTTAGATAGTTCAAGGACCGTCTGGAATTATTCTTCTTAGTTGAAGCGATGGTTGGAGCAATGAAACCAGTCAGTATTTCCGCGGTTGTAATTTATTGTTGAATTCAGAGAAATGTTCAAAAATAGCAAAACGTGACTCTACAAAACATATTTACTTACCCATAGTTTTATTACTGTCAACTGAAACCTGAATGTCTGGCTATATGGAATGTTTCTGTCCCTTTCAATTTACACTAAAAGAAATGCTTCAGGGCTGTGTCGGAAGTGGCATGTTGTGAATATGTTTCTTAAACTGTGAACCATTCATAAAAAATAAATTCGATCTTCCTCCCTTATAATGTGCCGTTTACCAAATTATTAAATTATTATTCCTGACAGCGTCATATTAGCTTTGTACATAAATACAGTTGAAACACGTCATTAAAATAATGAAGATAAGTAGGGTCGGGTCTTTAAAATTAGTTAGGAAAGATAATTTGAAAATCTGGCATAATTTTCAAAAATCTAGCATAATTCAGACCCGTGTTTGGCATCATCGCGAGTCTCGAGTGTGGCAACCCTGATACATGTTCAAGACAAGGAGAGAGCCTTCTTCTTCACTTTGGAATCACGAGGACAGCAGCAGCACGGGCAGAACCCGCACCGGAGGTCAGACTCAAACAAGCTGAAGCATCGCATGGAAGAGAGTGAAACAATGAGTGCGCCAAGAACACTAGATTCAGTATTTAATAGAAACTATATGTATGACGTGCAACGGGCGGCTGGATCTCACGATAAATTATTCAATCTTCCTATTGGTACCTGTATAGTCTGTATCCGTCATCTGTGTATAATTTTGTAAAATATATATGAAACATTTAAAAATCTTGATTATCATTTTAAAACAATAGAATCCACCGCATCACTCCACGCACCATCTGTGCAACCAAGGTAAAATGCACCCTCACATTTGCTACAACACAAATGCGACGGTGACAATCACTAACATCAATATTTTGGAGATGTCTTATATCTCAAACGGCATGGACGGTTCACTCCGCATCAATTGTATCTTAGCGTCAAATACTATAATCATGGTATAATGTATTTCGAATGAACAAAGGAACAAAGTTAGAAGAAATGAAAATTTTATTTTTTTCTAAAGACTTTACTTCGGAAACATGCTGACTAATCACGTTTCATCATGTAGATGCTTCCAAAAGATTTAGCCAGAATAATCATAATGCCATTTACAACGATTGTTATTTCAAACCGTTTCAAAGATACCAAACACATGGGTAGTGATTGTTATACTGCTTAAAATGACGTATTTTATTTAAAAAATAATGATTGTTGCTTTCCTTTGCTTCTATAACATTACAATAATATTTTTTGGTCATTTTAATTACAAGTTGCAGTTACGTTATTTTAACCAGTGTTGCCCACTTAAATAAACTGCTAAATATTATGCTAAATATACGGCAAGTAACGTAACTAACTGGAAAATATTTTAAAATTGCTCGTCATTTTTTTTAATGATGCAAGAATGTTTTCAAAAGATGACATTTTTTACAGCCTTGGCTACTTATAATGTTAATATCAAAGTTTTCGTTTCAGCAATACATGTAAATGCAAATTGTAATAAAATTAAATGTTACTGATAAATTAGTTGTTCCCCTAAGCCTTAGGCCTGGTGTACACTTTAGATTAAAACCGAGCTTAACTAAAAGTTCAATTTCATCCTAATTACATTTCACTTTGTTTAGTGTGATCACCGACCACCTCAAACTCAATCCATATAGCTATATGCAATTGTTCAAGGACCCTCCGTACCATATAGCTATATGCAATTATTCAAGGACATACAGATAGTAATACATATTGTGTACATTTTGGTATGGTTTGCTCTAGTTTAACGTCCCATGGTTATGCAAGGGCGGCTAAAGGAGACGTGGAGCTACTGATTATAGTGGAATCCTAACCATTTCGGTCGTTCAAGTTTATCTCACCGGGAATCGAACTCGGGGCCACGACAACCGAAATCAAGCGTGCTAGCCGCTAGACTAAATGGAGTCCTCACATTGTGTTGATTTCAATGTATCACAAAGCCCGAAGTGTAGTCCGAAGATCAAAAAGTAGAGTTTATGTGCTCCGAAAGCAGCGGATTGGAACTATTTGTAGCCCGAATGTATAGAGATGAATTATATGGCAAATAATGATTGGTACTAATGAAATAACTTTAACATGAGCTGGGAAATGTGCTAGACGTATTGCAAGAAGAAATTATGATCGATGGGCGAAATCAACTCTAAACTGGATACCACGAGGCATAAACAGCCTAGGAAACGTCCGCATACAAGAAGGTCTACGAAATCAAGAATCATTGGGGAATAACCTGGAAAAGAATTACCCAAGATAGATAGTTGCGGAGGACTTGGAAAGACCTTCATCCAGCAGTGGATTGATAATGGTTGATTATGATGATGGTGATGATTTTATTATATCTGGACCACAGATGTAAACTAAACCAAGTCATTATTTCCTAATTTTACAGGAGAAGCGAAAACAGGTTCCTTAAGTAAGGACTATAGTATTGTTTTTCGAACTATACTAAGTAGTTACAAATTAATACCACTAGAAAGAACATAGTATATTTAAAAAGTATTCTTAACTGAATTTCGATGAAAAAGTGGCTTAGCATAGTCTGTCTCTAAAGTACACACATATACGAGGGCTAGTCAAGAAAGACTTGGACTGATTTTTTTTCTAGGCAATTTATTATTACTCAGCAACAGGCACATGATCCTTTTCAAAGTAGTCCCCGCCCATTTGAATGCACTTTTTCATTCGAGTCTTCCAGTCCTCAAACACGTGTCGCATTCCATTCTTTGAGAGGTCCTTCAAAACCGCCTCCGATGCCTTCAGAACCTCGGAATTATCGGAGAAGCGGCGTCCACGCAGTCTGGATTTTAGGGCAGGGAATAGAAAAAAGTCGTACGGTGCGGTAGGCGTCTCCACCATCCTCAAACCTTTGCAACAGCTCCCTGCAAGTCTCCACTCGAACGGCCTTCTGCTCTGGTGTCAGGAGTCGCGGAATCCATCGCGCACACACTCGGCTCATGTGGAGGTGGTCATGCAAAATTTTGAAGGCACTGCCATGAGATATGCGTAGTGCGGCTGCCAGATCGTCGATACTGATGCGGCGATCTTCTCTAACAATGACTGCTGCCGTGTTAATGTTCACCTCAGTAACAGCTGACGCTGATACACCTGGTCCACCAGCTTTCGTGATTGTCATTCGGCCCTCTTTAAACTCTTTGAACCACCAGAACACGGTACTTCGTGGCAGAGCGTCATCTTTGTAGGCTGCTCTCAACATTCCTAGAGTTTCTGTTGCACTTTTCCCCAGGCGATAGCAGAACCGTATAGCTGCAAATTGTTCATCTCGTAATGACTCCATTTCTTCTACAGGCGACTTCTAGAGGCGGCGCAGAACATCACCTGCAATAAAAAGTCGTGGTTACCAAACATGCAATGATTCCTTAACAACATTTTATATATATGCACAGCAAGACCCACCCTACTTGTATGCCAAACTATGAAGCTCCAGCGTTAACAGAACTGCCGGGAAAAAAATCAGTCCAAGTCTTTCTTGACTTGCCCTCGTATATAACTTTTACTAGGTAAGGTAGGGTAATAATGGATCCAAAATTTAAGAAAAGTCGTACAGTGAAAAAATATTTTTGACTATTCAATCCTTCATATCGCAGCAAAACTACGAAAATTAATACAAATAAAATTAAAAAGTTAAGAATCACTCGTTTTGGCTAGAGAGAAAAAATAGATACAAATAGCTGGAATTACCTAACTATTTATATAATATGTATGTCTATGTTTCGCAAGTAATTTTCGATCAATATAAAATTTCAACGTAATGAATACACGATTAATGTTCTCTAGTAAAGATCACATGCACCGCTGAGAGCTCACGAATAAGCTTAAGCTATGTTACAGCACTGGATATATGCTTATGTAATACTTTACAACCTTATGAATTTGTAGGCTATAAGAAACAGAAAGTACTTAAAGTGAGACGCGAACTATGGAAACATCGGACTTCGAATCTATAATTTGTTTCGTGATCCAACCCGAGATCACACATCGTAAAAGTGAGTGTCTTAGCTCCGACCATAAGGTTCAGGAAGTTCGTGTTATAAGTGTCAATTAAACACGGAAATGTGAAACGGTAATAAAGCAGTTGATGAATTTGAAACAAAATGTATTGTAGTAATAATTTACTCTATTTGTTAAGATAATGAACGTTATATCTGTTTTAAAATGACAGTCAAAGTAGAATGTATTGGATAATAAATGAGAAATTGTAAAATTTCCATTTCGGTACGATTAAATACATTCTTGCTGCTATGTATTGCGTTATCCTTTAGGAGGTTTTGAACAATTTTGATCCAAATGAAGGAAATACACTACTGTACAGTACTGGAATTAACTTAATAGAGTTTAATTGGGTAGGCAGTACTGAGGCTATATGAGACAAAGTATATTGCTGAAACTGAAATACGGGTTATTATTAGGGTTTTATTTCAGGTATGATATACCTACTGACGATTGAACCTGAAACACACCCATGGAAATCATTAGCGCTAGGAAATTAGCTATGAAGAGTTACAGCATACCATAATTCTAAGTCAAAAATGAAGGCAAAAAATAAGAAACGGAAACGCCAGACTGTACGATAATAATACTTTCACAATTTTAATTTCTCACTATTATTTTCGAGACTTTCGAGGCGAGAATGAGACCGAGATCGAAACAAGCATCTGTTGACCGAGACGAGACCGAGACGCCGATTTTTGATTCGAGACGAGACCGAGACCGCTATTTATCAACCGAGACTGTACAAAGTATCGTCTGGTCTCGTCTCGATACCATCCATAGTTATTCCTGGCCGATTATAATTTTGAAAGGGCCTGTGACACATCCATAAGCCGTTCGGGTCACAACAACCGATTTTGATGAAACTTGGTAGACTAATAGGACACCTTGCAAAACTAATGTAATTAGCAGGAATTTGTCGAAAAAGCTGTAGTTTCTGAGATACAATCGATTCATTAAAGATGACATTTGTCGTGATATCTCGAGAACGGCTCCACCGAGATCAAACAAACTTTGCAAGCCATAGTAGATGCATGAAAGCTTTAAAACGAAATTAAAACGAATGTCTGCCCCTGCGCAGAACTGCGCAGAATGCGCAAGTAATTGTACGCATGCGCATATCTTGAAAACGTGGATACTGCGATATATTTTCTCTTGCTTAGTTTGAACTACACGACGAATATAACATAATACAAGAAAATAACTAGACTCAAAGCTGAGCGTTTTCAAGGAATTGAGGTGAAAAGATGTTCGGGTGGTCTGCTCCCGGACACCCGGCTCTAGTTACGCACTCTGTCTGGCTTCTCAGTCATTCATTCATTTCCATTACACTTGAAGAAGTCGCCATATTCGGGTCGTAGTGATATCAAGTACTGTAAGTCATCAATGTTGCACAACAGTAACACAGTATTAAGAGAGTGTAAGGATAAACGATTTTTATTGAAACTAGTGGTAGGCACAAAAACAGGTTTTCCGGTTTTCGGTTTTTAGAAAAACCGAAACCGAGTTTTGGAAAGTTTCAAAACCCGATTTTTCACCGAAACTGGTTTTAACCGAAATCTGTTCGGTTTTCACCGAAGCCGGTTATCCGTTTTTACAAAGCAGGTTCGGTTTTTCACCGGATCCGGTTTCGATTTTCTTCAAACCCGGTTCCGTTTTTTTTTTTTCAAAATTGTTTCTATTTCTGACCAGAATAGTATGTGTTGCTCCCCGGAAATCGGTTCCGTTACCACAGAAATAGTTTTGTTTTCCAAAAGTTTTCGCAGAATCTCTGAGAAACCGAACTGGTTTTTGTAGGAAACCGAAACCGGTTTCGGTGAAAAAACCCAACCGGTGTTGAAGAAAACGAACCCGGTTCCGGTGGAAGAACGAACCGGTTTTGGAGGAAATGAAACCTATTTCTTTTAAAAACCGAACCGGTTTTGGTGAAAACCGGACCGTTTTTTGGAGAAAACCGAAATGTCGGTTTTTCGGAATTCGGCTTTTCTAGAAACCGATTTTGCCCATCCCTAATTGGAACCAGGCTACACTTTTTGTGGCGAGACTGTTTCACGCGACGAGATGAGACAACCCCAAAGGACTCGTCTCACGGCCACACTAACTATATATAGGTAACCTTATGGCCTATGATTTTGCAAGTTTCTTTGAAGTATAAATGCCTGCATGACACTGACGTGTTCCAATAGACCGCGATAATAAGCCTGATAATTTATCCTTACGCTCCCTTAATACTGTGTTACTGTTGTGCAACATTGATGACTTACATACAGTACTTGATATCACTACGAACCCGAATATGGCGACTATTAACATTAACTATATGACTTCTACACAGGTGTAATGGAAATAAATGACTGAGAAGCCAGACAGAGTGCGTAACTAGAGGCGGGTATCCGGGGGCTGACCACTTTAACTTCTTCTTGCCTCAATTCCTTGAAAACGCTCAGCTTTGAGTCTAGTTATTTTCTTGTATATTCGTCATGTAGTTCCGCAGTATTCACGTTTTCGAGATATGCGCATGCGTACAATTATTTGAGCATTCTGTGCAGTTCTGCGCAGGGGCAGACATTCGTTTTAATTTCGTTTTAAAGCTTTCATGTATCTACTAGAGCTTGCAAAGTTTGTTTGATCTCGGTGGAGCCGTTCTCGAGATATCACGACAAATGTCATCTTCAATGAATCGACTGTATCTCAGAAACTACAGCTTTTTCGACAAATGGCTGCTAATTACATTAGTTTTGCAAGGTATCCTATTAGTCTACCAAGTTTCATCAAAATCGGTTGTTGTGACCCAGACACCTTATGGATGTATCACAGGCCCTTTCCTACAAAAGGTCAACTTCATCCTGCCGACATATTATATCGCGTTGAACTAAAGCAAGACGTCATGAGAAAGAAGAAAGAAGAAGACATTTTGGATTTACAAAAACCTAGCATCCAGCACTGAGAAAACATTACATTTCAAACATAAAAACTTACTTGACATATATAATTGAAACCTAGATTGAATGTCAAAAGGTTAAGAAAGTACAAAAAAACTGCAAAATGAACTGTTACACTATCTGGCCCCATCTATTGCGCGCATGTGGCAGTTTGATGCCTTATGGGGCGTTTACACTTAGTCGATTTGCGTTCGATTCAGTTGAATTGACGTCACTTTCAACTTAATCGACCGTGTAAACGGGACTTCAACTTAATCGCTTGTTGATCGAAGGCGACTAATCGACTGGCAACTGAATTGAAAGACGTTCTATTTTCTGTGGTTGAAATAATTCAACATATCCATCGATCTGATTCGGCCTAGTTGCTTCGATTTAGTGGCAAATGCAGCGAGTCGATTTAGTCGTGCGACTAAATCGATTTAGTCGTGCGACTAAATCGACCAAGTATAAACGCCCCATTAGGGTCATTTCCCACCAAAGAAGGCCACACAAAATATATGAATCGCTGATTTGAGAAACGTCATGTCAATAATGACAGTAATGCCTAAAGTGAATGATTTGTGACTTTCCCAACTCAGGGGCACTTGTTGCAGCTCCATATTACACGAACTCCGTCAAAGTGATCCCTGACATATCACAATCCAACTGTGTAGTTATCCTTCAAGAATCAAAGTTGAATGTAAACTCATTTTCGGCATATGGCTGACTTATGACGTTTCTCAAATCAGCGATTCATACATTTTGTTGCAGTAGAAATGCTAACTAGATATTCTTACGAATGACACAAAATTGCAGCAGAAGACATTGAAAAATTTATTTTCGAAGACATTATCCTACGCTATTCATACTTCGATAGACATCCTGTTCGTAATGCGAAGAGGCTCTAAAATTTGGCTAAATTTCTCGATTTTGAAATCATGTATTGTCCAGCCTGTAATTACCGTAATCTGGATATCGTGGAAATTTTCAACAAAATTATAAATTGCTTAAGACTTTTGTACAAGAAAATGAAGCAATACATCCGAATTTAGTATCACACATAATTTTTTTCAATAAATAGCTACATTCAAACTGGTACCAAATTATAGTTTCTCCCTTCTGCACGACTTCGACCCACGAGCAATAAGGAATGTGAGCTAAAGGCAACACCACATGCTCATATGGAAAGCGAACACATAAATATGATAGGAGCACTGGCGGATCCACGGGGAGGGCGGAGGGGGCAACCGCCCCCTCCAAAGGGTTTTTTGAACTTTCAGCATTTATCATTGGGAAATACTAACATGGTCTTTTTCCCGACCGATCCAATATGTGTGACAAGCGTAGCAGAGTCTAATCAAAATGTGTGGTACTTAATAGTACTTAATACAGACATATTTGAATTGTGAATACGTTTCTACCTAGTTCCTTGGGGCGGTCATCATAAGCCCCAAAGGAGCGAGAATATGATTCATTCGTTGGACAAACAGCTGTAAGAAGGAGGGTAAGACGGCTCACTCTTTGAACTAAAAACGTATATTTTAAAATTGTGTCCTAGAAAAAGGATATGGGGATGTTATTCGGGTCCTGAAACTTCAAGTACCTTTACCTTGAATAAAGAGAAATGTAGAATCTTCAGCGCTCCTTACCGGGAAGCTCTCTGAAACTGAGACTTTTCAGTTGGTTGATTGATTAATATGTATTTACGTCGTTTGCCAAAAGCGATGCTTTACAGAACGAGGACTAGAGTTTAAAGTTGGATCTGAACCACTGTAGTGCGTTCGATGCTCACTCACCGGGAATCAAACTACAAAACACATTGCATCAAAGATCAAAGATACGTTCGCTAGCTACTAGATCAACAAAGAGAGCCGTGACTTTTGGGGTTCAACACGGAAACATTAGGAAGGGACCAGGGATTTATTACGACTTCAAATGGCATTTCATATTTTCTTGAGAAATAACACAAGTTTGTTATTGTAATTCATACATAAAAGACGAAATCCTGAGTGAGTAACTTCGTACAGGCCAAACCACTTAAGGTTCTTCACTACAGCGAAATTAAACTACCGCTAATTTTAGTGTTTTTCTGTAATATCTTCGACACAAATAAAAATATTCGAAAAGCAGAAACGTAGTGAACTAGATTATACGATTTTGCATGTGATACCATTATCACAACTCAACTATCTGCTTTCGATTTGCAACTGTAGATAGATTTAGCATTTTTTGCGGGTTCTGTAAATAGCGGTTTAGCAAAAGCAGATAGGTGAATTGTGGTAAAGGTATCACATGCAAAATCGTATTGTCTAGTTCACTACGTTTCTGTTTTTCCAATATTTTTATTTGTTTTGAAGATATTTTTTAAAAAAAAGTCTAAAATTAGCGGTAGTTTAATTTCGCTGTAGTGAAGACCCTTAAGCTAGAAACTTGAAATTAGGACAGTATATAAGATTTGTTACGTAGGATATTACTAAGGAAGGATTTTTTTAAATTCGTAGAAAGGAAGGGAGAATGGGGTGGAAATTACTTTAATAAGATGGCCATCTCTTCGAATCCGTTACGACTAGAGACTTGAAATTTGGCATTTGGATTTCTCATTTAAGATAATTTGACACGCGTTTCAACTTTTTTTTTTTTTTTTGATATAGTAAAACGGAGAAAAAAGAGATGGAAAGAAAAAGTGGCGGCGATTGCAAATATTATAATAAGATATCAATATCTAAGAATCTTTGAAGGTTACAAACATGAAATTTCGTATATGGACTTTCCACTTAAAATAATTCAATACGTATAGCAACATTTTTTATATTTTACCTAGAAGGGAAGAAAAGGGGTGGGATTATTATTATTATTATTATTATTATTATTATAAGATGCCATATCTCGGGATCCCTTGCGGTTAGAAACATGAAAGTTGGTAGTTAGATTTTTCATTTAAAATAATTCAATATTTATTTGAACGTTTTTTTCACAACGTAGAAGAGAAGGAAAAAAGATGGGGCTGGTTCATTAAAATGCCTTACGAGGTGTTTGAATTTCGTGACACAGTCTTAGCTCAATCCAATTCTATATGAAAGGCAGAAGGAAGAACGCGAAATATTGTGCCACAGTACCACGTTGGAACATGTGCTACGGCCGTATGCCGACCAGATTGGCGATCTGGGGCGAGCCCCACCTAGACGAAGGCTAGTATAATATACCTAGGTAACTTTATTGTTGTTGTAAGCATAACTATAATTATACTATGTTTCGTGGACCCCACACAATTATAGAGATAGATTAATTTTGTATTAATTTTTCTAACTGTTGTCCCGCAAGTAACTCAAAATATAAATGATTAGAGCAAATTGTACACTCTTTCGTTAAAATGAATGATATCGTCTATACAGTATTATCTTTTGTGCAAGTAGGGCCTACTGTGCCAGACAGTGCATCTCATATGTTGCGGTGACTGTGTGTGAGTGAATCATGACACCGTCACGTCTCCGAAACGGAAGTACGTATTTAATTTAAATCTACAGAAAAAATACTCCCATTACAAAAAAAAAAAGAAAGAAAAAGAAAGAAAAAAAAAGAAAAGAAAAAAGAAAAGAAAAAAGAAAAACACAATTTCGGGTCCGAAAGTGCAATCTGGGAATCTTTTTTTTCCCCAACCCCTTCCAGCCCCGGATTCATATGAGTCTCATTCTTGCAAATTAAATACTGGTCACCTTGAAGCTACGCTCATCTTCGACAAAGCGAACCTCCCCTCCCAAACGATCCTTCTGGATTCGCTAGTGAATAGGAGAAATAATGGAAGGGAATCTTTCAAAAATGCACAAACGCCAGAAGTAATATTATGATGCGAAACACACAAAAAACTACCTGGCCTCTGGTGACAAAGTCTTAGTTTTATATCATTTTCGTAAGAGAACTCAAGTAGAAGACAGGGGTGGTATATTGTAACGCGTGCGTGACGAAGAAATAGAGAAAGTAAACAAGAAAGAAAATTAGCATAAAGATAATTGACTATTGAAGAAAAAATAAAAAATAAAAATGTCTGTAAATACCAAGAAACTAATTGGTGTTATATTGGATTGTTTGTCCTTTATTTTCTTTTAAAAAGTACGAATGAAACGAGTGTTAAGATTTGGTTTTTATTAAAAATAGGTGAAAATTCCTTTGCTTTTCAGCTATTAGCTCAAGGTCGCGCGCACCTCTTCCCTTGTCCCCTTTCCTCACCGTAGGCTTCGTGCTACACGGCAGAGCCCTGCACGGGCCGGGCGCGCCCAGTTTGGCCCGGACACTCTGAAAGACAGATCGGAAACTAATGTTAGCCTATTCGTATGCTAATCGTAATGTGTTTGGGAAAGTGACTCTTTATTACTACTACTACTAATACTACTATTTCTACTATTACTACTACGACCACTGCTAATACTAGTACAACTGCTACGACTTCGCCTCAGGGTTGACATGTCTGGTGGTACCGAATTTACTTTCTAAGTACAGAAAAAAAGGAGAAATACCAGTTATTATCGCCGGTCTTCGTAGAATGTGAACCGATGCTTGATCTACGAGGGACAACGGTGGCTTATTAGGAGAAGCACTCGTATCTGGTGCTAGAGGTCGTCGGATCAATCCCTGCTCGTGCTATGAGCTTTGCGATGGACAAACACTGTGTGCGTGGGAGTTTCCGGGATGGTCCCGATTTCTCCCACTGTTTCATCCCATCATCATCCATACGCCCTCAGCCGTAGTTACCTAAAGAACGTATGATAAAGTCAAGTATTTGACCTATTAAGTAGAATTTAGTATGCTACCATTATACCACGGAGGCCAAAACCGTGAACTGGCGTGCTCATAAGATCAGCGCAATTTGTAGTAATGTTCAATTAGCAAGGGAAATACCAAAGGCTGTTACATGTTAATGTATTGTTTATAGTATGATACTACAAATATAACAACATATAATGATCAAATAAATCAGCAAGACGCCACGGTCGATTAGGTGTTCCTGGAACGGTGTCTCAGTGGTTGAGCGTTCACCTCTGGTGCATGGGGTCCCTGGTTCGATCCCAGCTCTCGGCAAGTGAACTTGTGGTGGACAAACACCGTGTGGGAGGGAGGGTTCTCGGCGTTCTCCCGTTTCCTTCCACTTTATTCATTCATTATTTCTTTTTTAGCCTAGCCGGTATAACTGCCGGACGTAAAACTCAAAGATTTCAATTTCATTGCTTTGTTTTCGTATTACTAGAAATAGCAGTAGTGGTATTCGCTGTTGTATTATTATAGTAATGAGTAGTAGCAGTAGTGGTACTAGTAATATTAGTAGCAGTGACAGCAATAGTGGAATTAGCACTAACATTCGTAACGGGCCGGGCTGGGCCGTTTTCGGGCCTGGGTTTGCAGGGCTCTGCTGCACGGAGGCTTGGTGACTTTCCGGGTTTGTGGTTAAGGTAGGAGGACCGACTTGTCTAGTGGAAATGTTCGCTTTAACAGCAAAAGTTGTCGTCATTCTCATTGAGAAATTAGTGAATGGTTCACCTTGTTCGAAATGAATTTCTTTATTTCTTAGTTTCTGAATATGTGTAATCATAATGAAGAATGTAAGAAAGAGCAAGGTTGTGAGGAATTTGCATATATTTGTAGTGAGAAAACTCTTGTGACGAATGAAATTTGTGATCCACTTAAATTCTTGTGTGGTTTGCATAATTGGAAAATTTGGAAGTGAAACAAAGTGCCTTGTAGTCTTGAAATGGCACTTAAGATCTAAATGTGCAGTTTCTTGAATTGTTATACCACACAAATTTTCTTCTTGCTTAAAATTTTTGATTTGCGAAGTTCAAGAATGAGTTTGTTGTCAAAGTTAGTGTCTCTTCGGACCAATTAGCTACAGTCTCGTTTATCCTTTATGCAAATACCTCATGTTTATTCTTTCCTTAAACGGCACAAGACGGGACGTAATTGCAATCCAGATTGGAGTTTTTGAGTAGAGTGTCCGTTATGCGGGTTTCATTGTTTTCGTGTGGTCGTGCTTCTCGATTCCAATTGGCTTCTGAGGTTTGGTCAAGAATATTTTGTAGGACTGCGTCGTGTTAATACTTTGACAATTTAGTTCTTAATAGGTTACGGGACTTGAACTCACTGCCTGAAATAGATTACATTTTTCATTGTATTTTTTACAGGATTAATTCGGTACATTAAATCCCATTTAAATTTATTTCTTGGAATTTAAATTCAATATTTGTGGCATTTTTGAATCGTGGTTCTCAATCCTTGACTCGCAGTGGATTTCTTTATACAGTGGAAAGGAAGATAGTGTGATTCAATTACCGCTTGGAACCAGAGTAGTAAACGATTTGTTGTGCATTGTTTGAGAGCCAGAGGAAGTATTCTTTGACAATTTCTTCACATTGTAAAACCCAGTAAAGCAACTATATGAAAAAAATGTCAAAGCAATTAGGACTCTTCGAAAGGGAAAAATAGAAAATTACTCACTGAAACCTGTCAAAGAAATTAGAAAAGAGAAACGAGGCAATTTCGATATTCAAAGTGATGGTGCTGTGTATGTTTGCAGGTGGCACGACAATTAAATATTCATTTTTACATCAATTTACTTGACTCCTCAGTAGTAGGAGTAACAAGGCGCTATTCCAGAGCCACTGGTAGAAACATCGAAGTAACGCAATCCAATGTAAAAATATGTAATGCTGATATGGAAGGCGTTGAGTTTTTTCACAAATTATTGCCAAGTTGATGCCCTAAATTTCGCTGCAAAAACTGGTGGTGGAACCTATTTTCTAGTTGCTTGAATATTGCTGGCTTATGTATCGGGAACTACATGATAGTGGCAAAAGTGGACACGTTGGGTTCAGAAGAGAAATAGCGATTATCCTTATCCGCCAGAAGATGAGAATCACATCGAGACAAGGGCCAAGACACCGATAGCCCTACATCACTTAGGAAAACGGATGGACATTTCATAATATAATGTGATCAACGACGTTGTTCTTTGTGGGAAATAATGCTCATTTCCAGTGTTTTAAATGCCAGAAAACAATCCACATTCATTGCTCTCCAAAATATCATGGTATTGATGCAACGTGGAGTGGCTGTTGCATTTCTGTAAAGACTATAGAAGTATATTGAATTTCTAGCTGTATTATATTCACGTTGTGTTATATATATTGCTGTACTATATTCAAAACTATTCCATTCTCCTTCACAAGAATATGAGTACTCAAAATTAGTAATCATTTTAGGATAAAAATAATAAAAAAAACTCAACTCATGTAAAAATACATGTTCACAAAATATTACCCATGTTCTCGCAAATGGGAGCAAGACATATTTTATACATACAATACAGAAGAAATTTTTTCTGTAAAATTTAATCAGCAATATGTGCTGCAAATCAGAAGGTTCCAAAAGTAATTTTCTTTTACATTGTTCCCACCGCTTCATACAAAACGTTTAAAATTGATTTTTAATGAGATTAACAAATTTAAGAATATTTTAAATAACAGTTATTATTCATACCTTCGGCCTCATTACTTGCTTTTCAGTAGTTTTTCTCATCACAACCTGCACGTTATATTTTAGGGCTACAGCTTCCCTTAAATCTTCTCTGTCTCTAAGCCATGTAATGTTGGTCAGAACGAGACGTACATACGTGCGAAACATGTTAATTCCACTCTTTTTAAATCGTCTTTGACCTTTCGTTGAGTCCTGAAAAATATAGATAACATAGATAGATCAATGTTAAAAAATTGTCATATCTAAGATAAAATCTTTTTCGATAAGACTTCGGATAAAGGAAATAATTTTTATAAAGTGCACAGTTAAACATTCACAAATTCATAGATACGTACTACAGTAGATGAGAAAAATCTGGAAGAACCAAACACAGAGGAGAAGACTAAACAAATAACTACCAAAGAGAACTAAACAAACTTAAGTAAGTTGTAGTTCACCAGCAGAAGTATCTCTTCACCTGAGTGCTCTAATTCAATTACTTGGTGTTCAGACAATTTGCACGCTCTCACCAAGTGAGCTTTGTGATGGACAAACACGTGTGCGTGGGTTTTCTCGGGGTTCTCCCGTTTCCTTCCACTTTCTTCATTCCCCCATTTCATTCAATTCTCATCATCACCGCCTCCTTTAGCTGAACCGGCATTATCGTGGGACGTAAAACTCAAAGACTTCATTTTCCTTTCCAGATAATACGTAGTTTGTAAAACACCTGGATAAATGAAACCCAACTAACACCAAACATTTTCTCACAAGGACAGGAGTTGGTAGCACTGCGCCAGGTCTTTATGTAAGTAGAATTGTGAGTAGATGATTCACGAAACAGTTCTCCATGCCGAGATTAATCCTATGGTTCGGAGCGTGTTATCCAATGAACACGATATATTAACCTCAATATTGCTGTGCATGTAATGTATTCTTTCATTACATACTGTATGTTCAAAGAAATAAAAACACTGACCACACATGAAACAGAAACTGCTTGAAAGTAGATGAAAATATCAAATCATGAACAACTGCAGGTAATAAGTTTGTAAATCATTGCCTCCATTGAGAGATTTTCTCTAATTATTCTCATTTCAACATGCTTTTTTTCTTTTCTGGAAAGATCTTGCTTGTCATACTTACTAGGGAAGTACATGAAGTGGTACGCGGGGATCTGCATGTGTTATATATCGTTCGAAAGGCCACACCGAGTATACTTCACGTGTGAAATATCTCGCTTGAATGGGGCCTGTAGGGGCCGTGGCGGCCATTTAAAGATTAGAACAAGTATCGCTCCGAAACAGCAAGAAACGTGCATAAAATAAGAAGCTATGACGTAACTGGTTTGAGACGTGGAATATATAGGTTTGAAAGGTAGCTGAATACGAATCTGACATCATATGTTTACAAATCAAAATGGCGGATCCAACATGGCGGACACAAATTACAAAAAAACATGCTATGAATCTGAAATCAGGTATATGGAAATATTCTACGTCGCTGTGTATGAATCAGATGCCAAAGGTGTAAAATTCAAAATGGCGGACAAAATTTAAAATTTCTGCTATGGAACTGAAAGCAGGTAGGCAGAGGTTTTCGTGGTCGCTGAATACGAATTCAATGTTAAACGTACAAAATGCAATATGACGGATCGAATGTGGCGGACGCAAAATGCAAAAAAGATATGTACAGAATGGGCATAGAAAATATATTATTCTTACACATGTAGTAGAAAAATACCTATAGTGCATAAGGGGGCAAGTAGATGATGTTTCACAAGAAATAAGGAACGTGTTTTGCTATACAAACATGCCAACATTGAGGCACAGAATGCAGGGCAGGTTTTGTAGTGCACATGAAAGTTTTATGATATGAACAGATTGCAATCATAGGAAATAATTATTTTACTACCAACTCCCCCCCCCCCGCCGGAGAGATACGCAAGGATGGGCATGTGTTATATATCGTTGAAAAGCTGCATCGACTACTCTTCACATCTGTAATATGTCGCTTGAATGGCCTCTGTAGGGTATGTTGCAATTATATTCATATACCATCTGAAAGCGTTTAAAATATCGTTACGCTTCCATAACTGTCTTTCCAGTTTCACATTATGTCGTGTACACTTGTGAGCAATATGTATGATAAATGTCCACTCTCCGTAGTAAGGATGGTACTGATACCGAAAGTAATTTCGATCTTGTGTGGTTTTCAAATCGAGAGGAGATCGAGACGGAGCCCATGCTCATCTCGATACTCATACGTCCATTCTGTATTTTTGCCCCTTTTGCCCACCATATTAATTGCGTCATATTGCATTTTGCACTTTTAACACTGAATTCGTATACCGCGACCACGAAAACCTCTACCTACCTGCTTTCAGTTCCAGCAGTGTTTTACGTTTTGTCCGCCATATTGAATTTTACACCTTTAGCATCTGATTCATACACAGCGACGCCGAATATCTCCGTATACCTGATTTCAGATTCATAGCATGTTTCTTTGTAATTTGTGTCCGCCATGTTGGATCCGTCATTTTGATTTGTAAACACTTGATGTCAGATTCGTATTCAGCTACCTTTCAAACCTATATATACACCACGTCTCAAAACAATTACGTCATAGCTTCTTATTTTATCCACGTTTTCTGGTGTTTCGGAGCGAGCCTTGTTCTGATTTTTAAATGGGCACCACGCGCCCTACAGGCCCTATTCAAGCGACATATTTCGCATGTGAAGTATACTCGGTGTGACCTTTCCAACGATATATAACATATGCAGATCCCCGCATACCACTTCATGTATTTCCCTAGCGAGTATGAATTGAAATTGAAATTAAAATATTTGAAAAAGTTTGAACTTGGTGGGGGTTTGGAAGTGGGTCTCCCGAGTAGAAGTTGAATGCGCTAACCACTAGCCTACAGCGTCAATTTACTTGCACAGAGACTGTAGCTAGTTAAATCGTTTCATGTAAGACTATGCATAAAGTACTAATGTTATAAAGAAAAGTTCTTTATATGACTGTCACAATAACTTACTCGAGATTTCCTTCTCTATCTCGAAAACAAGTTACATAGACGTTCCTCATTGAGGAAAATATCACGAAACGTTTTTGAATTCGGGGCTACTCCATCATTTTTAACGATGGTCCCGATTTACATTACAATTCTTTCTCACCTAAACTTCTAACTTCCAAAGAAGAAAAGGTGGTAGACATTATTTTCGCATTCTTTGAATTGTATCAATAATGTAGAAATAGAAAGTCCTATGTTTATGTTCCGTAACTACTAGTTTTGAGTTTAACATGAGGAATTCCTGGGTTAGTGGACTCCTATCGCAGAGACTCGGTTTTCGAATCCCGTCGTGGCATTATTTTCTTTATCGGAAAATATTGTTTACGCAATTGGTATTGTAATTTTATTATTATTATTATTATTATTATTATTATTATTATTATTATTAACTATAATTTATACTGCGTTTTATCAAAAAATATGTCATCTCATCAAAAATATTTCATGCAAAAATTCATCAGTCTCGCGCCTCATTCAATCTTAAAATCTTATCTCATATACAGCCATTTCCATTCCTTCTATATGAACTCTAATACATTCTAAGAACAACACATTGTAGAGTAAGAAAATTTCATGTCTTGGCTGTTACGAGACACTGAAGTTATGAAATCCTACGATCGTATGTAAATTTATGTCCATTATATCAATAGACAGTTCTATACTTGCATTCGTGTTCAGTTCTTACATAAATAGATAATTATTAATGAATAAATGGGGATATTCCACATATATTGCAACATATTTCACTGGATTACCAAATTATATATCACAATATCTGGGGTCTCGGCATCGTTCCTTCCCAAGTTGAGCTCGAAAGACGCTACCCTTTACATCTTTTCTCGAAGCTATTCGGAATGTTTTTGAGTGTTCCGTTCTGGATACAATTTCCGTTTTCACGGTAAGCTAGTCACTATGCTTAGAAAAAACACTGATTTAAATTATGATAGTTCTGTTAGTTTAGATGTTGTTAATACATGAAGTTTATTGATCTCGTCACGCATTCAGTTGCTCTCTCATGATCATCAAAACAATTAGGGTACTTGACGTAAATACAGAAATGTGAAATTTAGTATCCATGCATGATCTAGCTTGCAAGTAACAAAAATTAAAATATTATGATGATGTTTTCCTCCCCTAACCTTGGCTTACAGACTTTCGTTCCCTATAATCGGTTTGTAGATATCCTCTCGTCCTACCTTCGCATTGAAATCCCCTAACATGATTTTCATATGATATCGCAGGAGTTGGCCAAATATCCGCTCCACTTCTATGTAATAACTGTCCTATATATCGTCATCTTTATCTTTTGTTGGGAGATGTATAGTTAAAACAACAATATGACACCACCGATCCTTAAGAGTAATAAAAGAAAGTCTATCAGTAACAGATTCAACGCGCTTAATTGCTGATATTATTCCTTTCTGAACGAAAAACTCTGTTCCTAATTGGTTATTTTTATTTCCTTCCCCGTAAAAGATTATAAAATTTCCCGAATTCACAGTTCCATTTCCTTCCCACCTAACTTCCTGAACTTCTACTAGGTACATCCTGTATTTTTCTAACCCACTCGTTACGTATTTTAACACGCCTGCCCTATAAAGACATCTAATATTCCATGTTCCAAATCTCATGTTCATTTTCTTTTGCTGAGGTCCTGCCAAGTTATCAGTCCTGGCCCGAGGTTTCTGTGAATGTTTCCGTTGTTTTCTTATATTTTTTACAGAATGATGATGTTAGCCTTACACAAACCCTCAAGCTGGGGAACCACTCCTTGTTGTCTGCCCGCGACTGCTTATTCAGTATATTTACAGCTAACCTCTATATCTAGAGGCCTTCTCCTCGATCCGCAACTTGAAGATGCACCATGCCGCGGTGACAGGAACCTACATTACACGGAACTAGTTACAACTAAAGAAATAAATTCTTAATATACTCCCCTCCCTAGATTGGATACAATCAACAAATAAGGAAATAACACAATAAACTTATACAATATATATGAGTCGTTCAGTTCCAAAACGCCTCTTCTCCATTTACAGAAAATCCCAGGAAACTTTAAACAATGAAGGATCTGAATGTTTTGTAGAACTGGGATTACTTCAGTGTTCATGTGAAAAACCTAAACATCCTAAAATATTTCCTAGTCTACAAAACGATCCTACAGTTTTTCTCGGTTTTCTGAAATTTTCTGTAAACATTCAAGAGCCGTTTTGAAGCTGGTCGATTCATATTAACTTGGTTGTTGAAAGTTTATAAGTCCTGATTTTGTTCTGATTTTCACTATTTTCTGTCTTGCCCTTTGTACACCTCGTCAACTATTCCCAACTGCTATGATAAAGGGGTAAGGTTGTCTTCTTTCACTAACACTATAGAATTTAGTTGCAAGTTTTCTGATATCTTCTTCTCTTTGTTGCGTTATTACAAGCCATGGAGATAGTCTGTTGCTCAACGTTTTCATATGTATTGTTGCACCTGTTGGATGCGTTGCCACTTAGAGAGATAAGTTTCCTTAACATCTGTTGAATCTAGTTCAGGCAAACTCATCAACGGTGAAGCATTAAGAAAATGACCAGGACTAAGATAGCTAGGATCCGTAGGGTCACTTGACAAAATAGTGATTGGTTTCGAGTTGAGACGTGCTTCTATCTGGATGAATAAAGTACTCAATACTTCATATGTGAGTAGTATTTCCAATTACTCGCCTTAAAAGATATTTCATTGATTTGATGGCACTTGCCCAGATACTACCAAAATGTGGAGACCTCGGAGGAATAAAATGCCAAGTGATGGCTTCGGATGCAGCAATTCGCCAATAGAATCCTGAAACCTTTCTGAAGTGAATAACTTGTACAATGAATTCAACTCATGATTTGCACCGACAAAATTGGATCCATTATCACTGAAAATATGGGAGCCCTTTCCTCTTCGAGGCATAAATCTTCGAAGTGCTACTATGAATGCTGATGTGGTTAGATCAGTTATTAATTTCAAGTGAGTAGCTTTAACTACTAAGCAAATAAATATGGCTATGTATGCCGTGCGTTTGATACGACTTATAGGTGCATTCTTGAAGATAAAGGACCAACATCCGGTATTACAAAATGGAGTGAAAGAGTCACTCTAGGTGGTGGAAGTTGACCCATTAATTATTCTGATATTACAGTCTTCAGTTTGAAACAGGCAGACATCTGTGTAATACTGGTTTGATAACTTGTCTAGCACGTGGAATTCGCATAACCGTGGTACGTAAAACTCAAAGATTTCATTTCATTTTTTTCAATAATCTTTTTGAAGAGATGCTAAGAGTAATTGCCTACTTTCCAATTGATTGAATATTCTTAAGACTTCTTCATATGAGTCTCCCAGATCTTCATCGTCCTTCTTAAACGGTAGGCGAAGTACAAATCTGCCAGCGTTATCTCTTCTAGTGTTTTCATGGAAATATGTGATATATTTGTGTTCTTCTTTACTCACTGTTACAGCACCGACTTCTTTCAACTCCCAGAATTTACTTAACTGCTGGTCCAAACAGTCAACAGTGTGAGCAAAACATGCTGTAGTAGGTATTTGGGTATGCTAACAAGTGACTTCGATGATGGTGGAATACTTCCTGCAAGAATCCATCCTAACTTGGTATTTTGCGATATTGGAAAGGTACTTTCATGTGTCTTTTGGGATGGTAATAAAAGCTCAAAGAATAATTCTGCCCCAAGCAACATATCAATTTTATCTGGCTGGAGGAACAGAGGATCCGCTAGTTGAATATCCATAGAAAAATTAGTGCTTATCCTTGGTTAATCTCAACTTTTGTACTAACGCTTCTGTCACAAAGTTCGATTAAGAACCGTTGTCTAAGACAACTCGACCTGATATGTTACACCACTACTATCCTTCACATGCACAATTGCTGATGTTCCTTGTCTATCATTGATTGATCGTGATTGAACTGACGGATTCTTATTACTTCCTGAGTCCTTACTCATAGAATGCTCATTATGTGATTCGAGGTGCAGTAAAGTATTATGTTTCTTACCACGTTTTTTTTTACAAGACATTGCTTACAATACGCAACAAAATGATTAGCATGCAAACAGTTTATACCTAGTCTTTGTTTACGAACAAATTCTTGCTTTTCCTTATTATGAGCATGCAAAAAGGATGTACATTGAAATAAAGTATGATTTTGTTTACAAATTTTTTGGAGGTGCTTCGTATGTCAAGCGTTTTCGCGTCTCTTGTATTATCATCACTATGCGTTGTCTTGAGGGTCTTAAAGTAGGGTTGTCATTTATCCCGGAAAATCCGGGACCGTCACGGAATCGAGATCTGAGTCCCGGCGTCCCGAAAATATTTCTCGAGACGCTTAAATGTTCCGCATTTCAGAGAAGAAGAAAGAAGGGAATATTATAGTTTGCTTTTTTCACAGAATTCGATATTTAATTATTCGATTAACAGTAATAAAGTAAAAATTCGACGAAAAAGGTTCTTTGAAGATAACAAACGCCACCAGAACATATTGACAATGAATTAGCTGTTCGATTTCCGGCGGGAGCTCATGTGGTTCGGATTCCACGTTAATCAGTAGGTCCACGTCTCATATAACCTCGATGCTCAACGGGACGTTCAACTCTAAATCAACTCAATTCAACGCAACTTAGAAAAATCGTTGAATTCATTGCGGCAGTGAAACTCTCTGGACCCAGTCACCTGCCCTAGCCCAGTAACCGGTAAAACAACACTGGCGCCCACAGCCATAATCGGCACTCCTATCTTTGTCATATAATAAATTTAAACAACAACAGCAATTCAATAGAAGAAACTTAATGTCTTTATAATCAGATACGCTAAGAAGTGCTATAATAATCAGACTTGTTTCCAGTGGCGGCGATAAGGGCCCCTACAAAGTACGTTCACCAAGGCACCTTTTACACGTCATTTAGCCTATAATTTTAATGCATTTTGAAAGCGTTTCTCCACAGCCTATAACTAATTCAAACAGTTTTACTAAATTAAATAATGAAGTAATCATTAAAATTAAATAATAAGGTATGAGTGTGAACATGAATGTCAGGTTGATCTTTGCGATTTTCCAAAGATTTTATTTTCCAGTGCAGTATGTTGAAATGTTTTGTAGGTAGAGACAAATAGCGGTCTGGGAGTGTCTTTTCCCTTTTACCAGTTTTATAATAAAATTTCTACGTACAATGTCTTTAATTTTCAAAAAGTAATTAATAGTGTATTTTCTCCTAATTGACCAGATGAAGGAAGTTGCTGTTTTGCGGGTGCCCCTTCAGCTCATGGCAGTGCTCAGAACACTTGCTAGGTTATAGGTGAGACTTATGACAGCCTCGTGAGGTTTTTAATAGTAGTTGGGACCCCTAGTCCAGTGCGACATAGGGCTTAAGAAAGGTGTACCCCTAGTCCAGTGCAACCTTGGAGCAGGTAGTGGTTAGTCGGTGTTACGTGTGATGAGATCACATTATATAAAAAAAAAAAAAATTATAATGTCAATGATATCCTAGAAGGTTATGCTTCCAGTACCTACACTTCAGGATACTAGAGCGCCTCTAGCGGAAATCTCTGAAAAAACATACGTTCGAATGAGCTGTAGGTAGTTTGAACAGCCATTCGAAACGATATGTCGAACTGGGCAAGGTTTATCTCTGCTTAATGTGAATCTTTAACGGTTTCATGGAAGAGGTTTAGTCGAAAATTATCGTGATTTAAATTTCAAGAATTATGTGAAAATTGTTAATAGTTATCAAAAAATCAACCTATTATATTTGTGAAAGTTCTATTTTCTATACCGAAATATCTATAATTGGTGTGATAATATGGAAATCGTGTTAACAGAGGTAATTCGAAACAGTCCTCCTGAAGGTATTAGATGGTTGTTCAAAGCATATTTAATTGGGTGAGTGTTAAATCTTGATTATTTAATATTCTCTCTCTCTCTCTATATATATATATATATTGTTAAATTTTTTCCTTAAAATCAAATATTAAATTTATATTGGAATTATAAGAATTACGAGGTATTATATTTATTATATTTATTGTATTCATAATCGAAAATTGTATACTTGTTCAAAAGAAAGCATAGTACTAGTCCACTTACGTATATATTTTTGGATTATCAATTTTGCTTAAAAATTGTTGATATTTCATTATAGATTTTTCTGTATTGCATATTTAATTTTTCATGAATTTTGTTATAAAATTTATCAAGCTAGAAAATCAGTTACTTTTACTTATCCAAATTACCTTAGTATTTCATAATTTTTTATTAAATTTATGAAGATAATAGCAGTTTACTGGTAATATTTAAGCTAGTTCTAGTCTGAAATTTACTCTAAATATAGACTAACTCCCGATAAATCTGCAGGGAAATTTTAAAATGCTTACTTGCAAAATATAGCCATTATATATAGAAATTACGAATCCCGCATACTAATAATTGTCCTGGTTATTACAACCAGCGGCCCAGGACGGAGCACATAGTGGCACGTAACAAACATATCGTTTCGAATCTTAACTTCAAAAAAAGAAGTAAAATACTTGTTAAGATTGCGGGATTTGTTTGGCAAAATCTGACTAAGGTGGGAAAGTTGTTAAGTAAGCTAATAAATATATGGACATTTTTTTAGGATCAATCTGTATATATCTATCTATCTTGAATTATGTTAAGGGGGATATTAAAATTAGTTCAGTTAGGATTGATTAAATATCAGTATTTATAGAATACGTAAAGTATAGCCTATAGCAATAAAACTGTCAATGATTGTTAAAGGGTTGTCGCTTACCGTAAGGTATAGTAATTATTTTCGATATTTAAATTGCATTAGAATAGCTCTTTTTGTTTGCTTAGTAATTAATATGGAATTTAAGGAAGAAAGAAATCAACCACGTTTATTTTTAAATGGATTTGAAAATGGAGATACTGGAATTGTTGTACCGCAGACTGAAGGTCAACGATGGGATTTATCGTATTTAGATTCCGGAAGGGAGTCAAGGTCATTACATATTTCTGCGGGAGATAAACCCAGCGAAATGGTTGAGTCATTGTCTACAGCAAGCAACACCACTGCGAGTTTAGCAGAAGGTGGAATGTTGCATAATGAGTTCCAAGAGCTTTTGTCCATAGGTAGTGAAAGTGGTGTTAGGTCAGACACAAATCCGTTTATTGACCTGGGGCAAACAGCTGACGGAAAAGAAGAGAAGTGTACTACAAATCCTTTTGTAGATAAAGACTCGATAGTGGCAAAAGAAATGAATGCAAGTAGCGAAAATTTGGTTAATAGTTTTGTGCCATTCCAAATACGGGCTGATAAATTAAATGGAAGTGTTTCCAGTAATTTATTTAATGAGAAATTACAGTATATCCCCAGAACAGATGGAACAGACGATATACAGTTATTTCAATTTCTAGTGGCAGTTCTTAGATTAATTAAATTAAAAATATTCCCGGTTGAGATAGTCCCGATAATCGGCACTCCTATCTTTGTCATATAATAAATTTAAACAAAAACAGCAATTCAATAGAAGAAACTTAATGTCTTTATAATCAGATACGCTAAGAAGTGCTATAATAATCAGACTTGTTTCCAGTGGCGGCGATAAGGGCCCCTACAAAGTACGTTCACCAAGGCACCTTTTACACGTCATTTAGCCTATAATTTTAATGCATTTTGAAAGCGTTTCTCCACAGCCTATAACTAATTCAAACAGCTTTACTAAATTAAATAATGAAGTAATCATTAAAATTAAATAATAAGGTATGAGTGTGAACATGAATGTCAGGTTGATCTTTGCGATTTTCCAAAGATTTTATTTTCCAGTGCAGTATGTTGAAATGTTTTGTAGGTAGAGACAAATAGCGGTCTGGGAGTGTCTTTTCCCTTTTACCAGTTTTATAATAAAATTTCTACGTACAATGTCTTTAATTTTCAAAAAGTAATTAATAGTGTATTTTCTCCTAATTGACCAGATGAAGGAAGTTGCTGTTTTGCGGGTGCCCCTTCAGCTCATGGCAGTGCTCAGAACACTTGCTAGGTTATAGGTGAGACTTATGACAGCCTCGTGAGGTTTTTAATAGTAGTTGGGACCCCTAGTCCAGTGCGACATAGGGCTTAAGAAAGGTGTACCCCTAGTCCAGTGCAACCTTGGAGCAGGTAGTGGTTAGTCGGTGTTACGTGTGATGAGATCACATTATATAAAAAAAAAAAAAATTATAATGTCAATGATATCCTAGAAGGTTATGCTTCCAGTACCTACACTTCAGGATACTAGAGCGCCTCTAGCGGAAATCTCTGAAAAAACATACGTTCGAATGAGCTGTAGGTAGTTTGAACAGCCATTCGAAACGATATGTCGAACTGGGCAAGGTTTATCTCTGCTTAATGTGAATCTTTAACGGTTTCATGGAAGAGGTTTAGTCGAAAATTATCGTGATTTAAATTTCAAGAATTATGTGAAAATTGTTAATAGTTATCAAAAAATCAACCTATTATATTTGTGAAAGTTCTATTTTCTATACCGAAATATCTATAATTGGTGTGATAATATGGAAATCGTGTTAACAGAGGTAATTCGAAACAGTCCTCCTGAAGGTATTAGATGGTTGTTCAAAGCATATTTAATTGGGTGAGTGTTAAATCTTGATTATTTAATATTCTCTCTCTCTCTCTATATATATATATATATTGTTAAATTTTTTCCTTAAAATCAAATATTAAATTTATATTGGAATTATAAGAATTACGAGGTATTATATTTATTATATTTATTGTATTCATAATCGAAAATTGTATACTTGTTCAAAAGAAAGCATAGTACTAGTCCACTTACGTATATATTTTTGGATTATCAATTTTGCTTAAAAATTGTTGATATTTCATTATAGATTTTTCTGTATTGCATATTTAATTTTTCATGAATTTTGTTATAAAATTTATCAAGCTAGAAAATCAGTTACTTTTACTTATCCAAATTACCTTAGTATTTCATAATTTTTTATTAAATTTATGAAGATAATAGCAGTTTACTGGTAATATTTAAGCTAGTTCTAGTCTGAAATTCACTCTAAATATAGACTAACTCCCGATAAATCTGCAGGGAAATTTTAAAATGCTTACTTGCAAAATATAGCCATTATATATAGAAATTACGAATCCCGCATACTAATAATTGTCCTGGTTATTACAACCAGCGGCCCAGGACGGAGCACATAGTGGCACGTAACAAACATATCGTTTCGAAACTTAACTTCAAAAAAAGAAGTAAAATACTTATTAAGATTGCGGGATTTGTTTGGCAAAATCTGACTAAGGTGGGAAAGTTGTTAAGTAAGCTAATAAATATATGGACATTTTTTTAGGATCAATCTGTATATATCTATCTATCTTGAATTATGTTAAGGGGGATATTAAAATTAGTTCAGTTAGGATTGATTAAATATCAGTATTTATAGAATACGTAAAGTATAGCCTATAGCAATAAAACTGTCAATGATTGTTAAAGGGTTGTCGCTTACCGTAAGGTATAGTAATTATTTTCGATATTTAAATTGCATTAGAATAGCTCTTTTTGTTTGCTTAGTAATTAATATGGAATTTAAGGAAGAAAGAAATCAACCACGTTTATTTTTAAATGGATTTGAAAATGGAGATACTGGAATTGTTGTACCGCAGACTGAAGGTCAACGATGGGATTTATCGTATTTAGATTCCGGAAGGGAGTCAAGGTCATTACATATTTCTGCGGGAGATAAACCCAGCGAAATGGTTGAGTCATTGTCTACAGCAAGCAACACCACTGCGAGTTTAGCAGAAGGTGGAATGTTGCATAATGAGTTCCAAGAGCTTTTGTCCATAGGTAGTGAAAGTGGTGTTAGGTCAGACACAAATCCGTTTATTGACCTGGGGCAAACAGCTGACGGAAAAGAAGAGAAGTGTACTACAAATCCTTTTGTAGATAAAGACTCGATAGTGGCAAAAGAAATGAATGCAAGTAGCGAAAATTTGGTTAATAGTTTTGTGCCATTCCAAATACGGGCTGATAAATTAAATGGAAGTGTTTCCAGTAATTTATTTAATGAGAAATTACAGTATATCCCCAGAACAGATGGAACAGACGATATACAGTTATTTCAATTTCTAGTGGCAGTTCTTAGATTAATTAAATTAAAAATATTCCCGGTTGAGATAGTCCCGATAATCGGCACTCCTATCTTTGTCATATAATAAATTTAAACAAAAACAGCAATTCAATAGAAGAAACTTAATGTCTTTATAATCAGATACGCTAAGAAGTGCTATAATAATCAGACTTGTTTCCAGTGGCGGCGATAAGGGCCCCTACAAAGTACGTTCACCAAGGCACCTTTTACACGTCATTTAGCCTATAATTTTAATGCATTTTGAAAGCGTTTCTCCACAGCCTATAACTAATTCAAACAGCTTTACTAAATTAAATAATGAAGTAATCATTAAAATTAAATAATAAGGTATGAGTGTGAACATGAATGTCAGGTTGATCTTTGCGATTTTCCAAAGATTTTATTTTCCAGTGCAGTATGTTGAAATGTTTTGTAGGTAGAGACAAATAGCGGTCTGGGAGTGTCTTTTCCCTTTTACCAGTTTTATAATAAAATTTCTACGTACAATGTCTTTAATTTTCAAAAAGTAATTAATAGTGTATTTTCTCCTAATTGACCAGATGAAGGAAGTTGCTGTTTTGCGGGTGCCCCTTCAGCTCATGGCAGTGCTCAGAACACTTGCTAGGTTATAGGTGAGACTTATGACAGCCTCGTGAGGTTTTTAATAGTAGTTGGGACCCCTAGTCCAGTGCGACATAGGGCTTAAGAAAGGTGTACCCCTAGTCCAGTGCAACCTTGGAGCAGGTAGTGGTTAGTCGGTGTTACGTGTGATGAGATCACATTATATAAAAAAAAAAAAAAAAAATTATAATGTCAATGATATCCTAGAAGGTTATGCTTCCAGTACCTACACTTCAGGATACTAGAGCGCCTCTAGCGGAAATCTCTGAAAAAACATACGTTCGAATGAGCTGTAGGTAGTTTCAACAGCCATTCGAAACGATATGTCGAACTGGGCAAGGTTTATCTCTGCTTAATGTGAATCTTTAACGGTTTCATGGAAGAGGTTTAGTCGAAAATTATCGTGATTTAAATTTCAAGAATTATGTGAAAATTGTTAATAGTTATCAAAAAATCAACCTATTATATTTGTGAAAGTTCTATTTTCTATACCGAAATATCTATAATTGGTGTGATAATATGGAAATCGTGTTAACAGAGGTAATTCGAAACAGTCCTCCTGAAGGTATTAGATGGTTGTTCAAAGCATATTTAATTGGGTGAGTGTTAAATCTTGATTATTTAATATTCTCTCTCTCTCTCTATATATATATATATATTGTTAAATTTTTTCCTTAAAATCAAATATTAAATTTATATTGGAATTATAAGGATTACGAGGTATTATATTTATTATATTTATTGTATTCATAATCGAAAATTGTATACTTGTTCAAAAGAAAGCATAGTACTAGTCCACTCACGTATATATTTTTGGATTATCAATTTTGCTTAAAAATTGTTGATATTTCATTATAGATTTTTCTGTATTGCATATTTAATTTTTCATGAATTTTGTTATAAAATTTATCAAGCTAGAAAATCAGTTACTTTTACTTATCCAAATTACCTTAGTATTTCATAATTTTTTATTAAATTTATGAAGATAATAGCAGTTTACTGGTAATATTTAAGCTAGTTCTAGTCTGAAATTCACTCTAAATATAGACTAACTCCCGATAAATCTGCAGGGAAATTTTAAAATGCTTACTTGCAAAATATAGCCATTATATATAGAAATTACGAATCCCGCATACTAATAATTGTCCTGGTTATTACAACCAGCGGCGCAGGACGGAGCACATAGTGGCACGTAATAAACATATCGTTTCGAATCTTAACTTCAAAAAAAGAAGTAAAATACTTGTTAAGATTGCGGGATTTGTTTGGCAAAATCTGACTAAGGTGGGAAAGTTGTTAAGTAAGCTAATAAATATATGGACATTTTTTTAGGATCAATCTGTATATATCTATCTATCTTGAATTATGTTAAGGGGGATATTAAAATTAGTTCAGTTAGGATTGATTAAATATCAGTATTTATAGAATACGTAAAGTATAGCCTATAGCAATAAAACTGTCAATGATTGTTAAAGGGTTGTCGCTTACCGTAAGGTATAGTAATTATTTTCGATATTTAAATTGCATTAGAATAGCTCTTTTTGTTTGCTTAGTAATTAATATGGAATTTAAGGAAGAAAGAAATCAACCACGTTTATTTTTAAATGGATTTGAAAATGGAGATACTGGAATTGTTGTACCGCAGACTGAAGGTCAACGATGGGATTTATCGTATTTAGATTCCGGAAGGGAGTCAAGGTCATTACATATTTCTGCGGGAGATAAACCCAGCGAAATGGTTGAGTCATTGTCTACAGCAAGCAACACCACTGCGAGTTTAGCAGAAGGTGGAATGTTGCATAATGAGTTCCAAGAGCTTTTGTCCATAGGTAGTGAAAGTGGTGTTAGGTCAGACACAAATCCGTTTATTGACCTGGGGCAAACAGCTGACGGAAAAGAAGAGAAGTGTACTACAAATCCTTTTGTAGTTAAAGACTCGATAGTGGCAAAAGAAATGAATGCAAGTAGCGAAAATTTGGTTAATAGTTTTGTGCCATTCCAAATACGGGCTGATAAATTAAATGGAAGTGTTTCCAGTAATTTATTTAATGAGAAATTACAGTATATCCCCAGAACAGATGGAACAGACGATATACAGTTATTTCAATTTCTAGTGGCAGTTCTTAGATTAATTAAATTAAAAATATTCCCGGTTGAGATAGTCCCGATAATCGGCACTCCTATCTTTGTCATATAATAAATTTAAACAACAACAGCAATTCAATAGAAGAAACTTAATGTCTTTATAATCAGATACGCTAAGAAGTGCTATAATAATCAGACCTGTTTCCAGTGGCGGCGATAAGGGCCCCTACAAAGTACGTTCACCAAGGCACCTTTTACACGTCATTTAGCCTATAATTTTAATGCATTTTGAAAGCGTTTCTCCACAGCCTATAACTAATTCAAACAGCTTTACTAAATTAAATAATGAAGTAATCATTAAAATTAAATAATAAGGTATGAGTGTGAACATGAATGTCAGGTTGATCTTTGCGATTTTCCAAAGATTTTATTTTCCAGTGCAGTATGTTGAAATGTTTTGTAGGTAGAGACAAATAGCGGTCTGGGAGTGTCTTTTCCCTTTTACCAGTTTTATAATAAAATTTCTACGTACAATGTCTTTAATTTTCAAAAAGTAATTAATAGTGTATTTTCTCCTAATTGACCAGATGAAGGAAGTTGCTGTTTTGCGGGTGCCCCTTCAGCTCATGGCAGTGCTCAGAACACTTGCTAGGTTATAGGTGAGACTTATGACAGCCTCGTGATGTTTTTAATAGTAGTTGGGACCCCTAGTCCAGTGCGACATAGGGCTTAAGAAAGGTGTACCCCTAGTCCAGTGCAACCTTGGATCAGGTAATGCTTAGTCGGTCAGTGGTCAAACTGATACCGGGTTCCTCCGTGGTCCCTCTTTTATTTGTCCTCTTCGGGTGGTTCGTCCTCCTTTAGATCCTTTCGTATGGTCCGTCTCCTTTCGGTTTCCTTCGTGTCTTCCTCTTTAGTGTATCGTCTGGTTTTGTAAATAATGACACGTGTCATTATACATTTGCTTTGTTGTAATGTGGGAATCCTTACAATATTATTTATGTTAGTCTATTATCCCATATTTTCGTTATCGTGTATGTTAGACTACAATTACCGTGTATTACAATAAATTATCGTGTATTTCAATAAATTATTGTGTTCGCTGGATATATCTACCAAGAAAACAATTCGAGAAATTGCAACTTGTTAATTGAAGAGAACAGTTGCTTCTTGAGTAGTTTGCCGGACTTGACTACTGACTTACAGCTGTGCCTCACGCTTCCTGTCACAACTGCTGCAGCAGACAGAAGTTTTTCAAAATTAAAAATTACCAAGAATTATTTACGGAGCACTGTAACAGAAGATAGATTGCATGCGCTTGCCATTTTGAAATTGGAACATGAAAAAAAACGGATAAAATTATAGACAAATTGTTGCTCCTGAAGAACCGAATGTTCTCGTGTAAACAGTTCTTAAAACTTAGTGTTCTATTCCATTCCAAGTGAAATATAGTGAAAGTGATGTTTACAATACTTCTCCTTAGTCTTATTATGTGTGTTTGTGCGTAGCGTGTTCCGGTGTGACGATACAAGAAGAGTTACCATTCCGTTTTATTCTAGGCAATGAAAGTACTATATTTTACGCTAGTACATAAACATATTCTACATTAATTTTTCCTCTGTGTGGAATGTAGTTACAATATAATCCCGGATAACCGAAACCCGAATTACCCAAATTCGTAAATCCAAAAAAAACATGTACTGTACTGCACGGGAATAATCTAGATAACGGGGGCGCGCTAGGCTATGCCTGATCCATATGCTATAAAGATAAACTATTACAGTACCAAATACATATAGATGTATTATAGTCCTAAAAATGTTCATTTAACTTACAAAAACTGAAACCTAAACATCTGGCATAACAGACCTTGTCCTGAGCCGGCGTCAACGCCATATGTTAACGACTAATGGACCTACGACCACCTGAGTGACGAACAGGTGGTCAGCCCATTGCGTCACCCTCTCCCAACAGGCATATCACTCCCGAGTTTTCCTCACGACACTGGGCAGATGCCAGAAATTTGGAGTACTCCAGCGGAGAATTGAACACGGGATTACGTGGATATGAATTCAACGCTCTAATCACTAGACTATGGCGCTCCTTAAATTTAATAAAGAACGTAAGTGTAGCCTACAAAGAGAGTTTACAAGTTATTTGATCTTCAAAACACTTCAGATAAAAAAAATACTGTAGTACAGGCCCGGTAATAGATGTCCATGACCTAACACACAAACAAATAAATATATCCGAAATAAGCCCCCTACTTTAGTTCGGTTAACCCTGGTTATACTGTTTTATTATTATTATTATTATTATTATTATTATTATTTGCAGTAATTGTAATCATAGTGGTAATACTCTTAACAATGTAAAATGGTACAACAGTACGCATGTAGAAATTGTAAATGAAGTTCGAGTAACACATGGCCTTTTGTTCAGTTTTTGCGGGAGAACCCCCAAGCCAGTATCGCCGCCACTGCCTGTTTCAGAAGTCAAATTATTTTAGATACAGAAATCCCACACCTGCCACAATTACAAGACTTACTGTTGTAACGTACGGTTACAAAAGAGAGAAAAATTGTGTTAATTCATGATTTTAGAAAGTATGATAATTAAAATTTATGTGTATGATATTTTTCCACAGAGGAGTTTCCCCCTGCTAGTGTGCTGGTGGCTGAGCACGAGAGCCGACTCCGACCTTCCTGTTGAATGATGGCAGCGGTGTATATCATCAAATTGAAGAGAGGATGAATGGACTGCACGTATAGAGAAAGTACATTTGTTTCGGGAAATAGTAAGATATTGCTTCGGAAGAGATTATTTTGTGAGTATTTAATTTGTTTCTCTATGTCCGGTATTAGTAACGTATCGTGGCGAGTCGTGTTGCATTTTCTTTTTTCCTGAATTTGATCGAATCCGAGAGAATGAGGGATTTGTCGAGCAGAGTGAATGTCTGAACGTGTGAGATTGATAAGTGTTACTTTCTTTTCTCTTAATTTTTGATTCAGTTTATATTCTTAATTTCCTTTTTATGTCTGTCCAATGTTTTGTTGTTTTTGTGATTGGTTTGGTAGACTGGTTTGAATGGAGGAGTGTGTGCGTGTGTGTGAGACACTCATGGAAAGGAGTTGCTTTTTTTTTCTTTCTGCCTTTCGGCTGCTGAAGAGTTTGTAAGTTTTTCGCGATTTATGTAAAGACGTACTACGGGGATATTTCTTTCAATATTTAATGTGTATAGACGTAATTCAAGGCCCATTCATTCTTTCTCCAATTAATATATATATATATATATATATATATATATATATATATATATATATTTTTTTAAAAAAAAGAAGTCTCACCACTCAGAACGCTTCACCAATTAATAAAAATTTTTGGTTTAAAGAAATATTGTATTTAGTTAAGAAAATAATAAATTTGTTGTTAGATTTTAGTTAATGGAAGTCCTTGTTTGTTTTGAAAAAGTAAAAATCCAATACTCTCATCCTAACTCAATGATTTACACTAGCTCCAGCCTGTAATCTCTTCCCGTTCCTGATTCCTTGTTGTATTCCTATTTCTGAGGTCCGGGTTTAGATCAACCTTACTCAGGAATGGGAGTACCACTTGGGTTAGATTGGGGGAGGGAGGTTACAGGTTAAGTTTAACAGTAATGCAAATTTGGATTTTTATCCAAAATCGATGGGAGTATCGGAAAGTAAAGTGATACTAGAAGTTGTTGAATATATATAGGATGGTTCATTTGTATAAAAAGAAAAATTAAATTAAATTATTAGTATATTAGAAGTCTGTATTGATGAGTGGTGATTTCTCGGTCATTAAAAACAGTGAATGTCGGTCACTTCTCTCTGGGAAACGAATACCATAATAAAGGAATAAGGCTAATGTATACTAGGCACGATATTAAGGTAAACGCCTTTGTATATTATGTTTGTAAAGTCATTCCGCATTTTCGAGATAGGGAAGCGTACGTTTGTATTTTTAGCTGGTTATTAAATATCTCCCCCCCGAAAAAGAATTTAAATTTTTCTCTTCTTTTTTTTAGATTAGTCTGTCAGTACGCGTTATTGAATGCCGATCGATCGAGAATCCTAAGAGTGTAGTGTGTGATTATTATTTGTGTATTTCTGTGTATCTAGTAGAGTAAGTAGTGTGAGTAGAATATATATATTTATTGTTTACCTATTTGATTATGTGTATTAAAATGGAAACGAGAGACGAATCTGTGTATATAAATATGCCCGACGATGAAGTTTTTACTATCGATCAAACGGGATATTCATATTTGAGTAGTATACCTGCATGTTCATAGGTACCTTTTCGAATTACTGAAAGAAGTCTTCATAGTGAGAATAATAGAATGTGGGAATTTAACTCGCAAATGGCAACAATGGGATCTAGCAATATGCTTGAAACGCCTACGGTATGCAGAATTAGTGATTTTAACCCGTTATAAGGAGGTCCTCCATTGTGGCAGGGTAATCGAAATTTTCGATTGTGGAATAATTTTGGATATCGTATGGCTATATTTAGTAATCCAACTCCTAAAAGACTGTCTGTACACTTTGATGAGAGCAGTACAGTTAATCCTCAGATGAGAGTAGGAGTTGTTCCAAAAGTTCCAGAACAGAGTAGATTTCCTAGATTTCCATCCGAAGTAGATCCCTATAATGGGATAAATAATAGGATAGGTCAACTAACTATTAATAGGCCAATGGCAGATCAGAGACATTTACATGAAAGGAATATAGGAAATAGGGATTTTCCTAATAGACACGAAAATGAATTAGTTCATCGAGTTCAAAGTAGAGACGATAATAGAGAAATATCATCTTTAGGTTGTGTAGGAAAATCTGTACCTTGGTCTAGATTGGATGAAAAGCAGGTTATTAACTATAATTTTAAGAAAATCTCTCGAATTTTGGATGGCCGATTCCGGGAATTTAGTAAAGTAAATAGGCATAATAGTTTTATCGTTTTTGATTTCTTGTTGCAAATCCAGGAGATCCTAAGTGATTCGTATTATCCTTTAGGTATGGTTTTAATGGCTTAATCAGTAAAGTACAGTGGAGAATATTTAAAAGAATTGCAAACTGTTATGTTATCGAATATTCCCTGGGAGAATTTGAAAGATCGTTTAATGACGAAATTTGTTACGCCTGTAGTGAGGAGTTCATTAATTGCGGACTGAATTTATAGAAAAAATGGGAGTCCCCGAATTAGTAGAACACTATATTGATTCTGTAGTAAATGCCTCAAAAGTATTAAATTTTACGAGATCTAAGATGGAATTAATGTCCATAATTGTGAATGGTTTAAATCCTGCGATTAAATTTAAATGCTTAGGTAACACTATTCCGAGTAGTTTGGAGGAATTGCGTAGGAAAGTTTTCGAAGATCAACACTATAAGTGTTCTATAGTTGAATTTAAAGATAATAAAAAGCAAGTAAAGAAAATAAAGATGTGAGTAATGTGTGAGTAATTATAGCTCCCATAATTTGAAAGAGAGTCGCGCTGAAAATAAGTTTGATGAGACTCACAAGGAAAGAACTCCAAGTGATGGTTGTGTAAATACAGGTAAACAAAGAAAGAAGTATGAAAATAAGTTTAGGAATAAAAATCGGAAAGAAATTAATGTACAGTCGGGAACAAATATGCGAAATTTCGGTTTTAGTGATTCCAATGCTATAAAGGTAGTACCATTTGTTGCGCAAAATAAAACGGCACCATGGTGAGTGGTCGTGTGAATGGGGTTAATGTCAAAATATACATAGACACAGGCAACTCCTTTAATTTTGTATCCGTCGAATTGTTAGAAAAACTTAAAATAAATCCAAACCAATGGAAAGAAGTTCAACTTTTTGAAGTAGCTACTGCTGTGGGTAAATTAGTTTCGAAGATAGAGGTGGCAGGAGTTAAACAAGCAGTGTGTTTTCGTGTGGTGGATCAGTTCTCGTGTAGTATTTTGCTAGGCATTCCATATTTGAAAGCTTTACAAGCACAAGTAGACTTGGTTAATGACATACTTTGGTTACGCAATGGGTTGCGACGAACATCTATACAATGGTTAACAGAGGCAGCTTCGACTTCAGTTCATTTTTCTTATAATGGACTAAGTGACTTAACTAAAGGAGATCAGTTGTCCGTATATATTTGTGTGTTTGCGTCCTACTCAAAATATGGGAACCGCGTTCTACCGAAATTTCGTTTCTAAAAATCTATTGGAAACCAGTGTTCAGTGTAATCGGTCGTTGGGGGAAATAGAGGAAAACTTATTGGCAGTACCTAGCAGTAGTGATAGGTCAGGAGAGTTGTCAGGCCATTCCAGTAAGACTATCAGAAATATGGTTTACAGTCCGCAAGTATCGGCGAAGACTGATGAGACATATGACCGAATGCGATCTCCATTGCAATCGAACAAGAGATTCACATCGGGTGATGTGGTTGGCCAGTGTACACCATCAGTAGGATAATTCTTGTCTGGTAATCGTGATATCCATTTAAGAAACTATAATAATGAGTATAAAATAGAACTAGTGAATCCGCCGGATGAATACTCGTCGATTAACAGAACAGGGTGAGATCCGGTGATACGGATGGCCATTCACGAGTAAAATCTAGTAAGTTGAACTTAGAAGGAAGTGATATATATATGCAGAGACGGAATGAGAAAGTTAACTCTAAAGTGATAGAAAAACAATTCCGATTTCCAAATCAGAGGTTTACGTCAGGTGATAGCGGTGGCCAGTCTCATATTAATAATAAGAAACTTAGATCACGCGAAATGACTGACTTATTTTAAACACGGTATGTGTCAGTTAACTTTTGTGATCAGAAAGATGGCACCCAATCTCAGATCGGAGGTTCACCTCGGAAGATCAAGGTGACCAATTTACAGAATCCGATGTGAGGTTGAGATCAGGGCATCTGAATGGCCAGTTTCATAAATTAAAAAATGAATCCTTAAGAGATAATTTTCAGGATAAGACATTAAATCATATTGATGGGTTTAAATCAGGAGACGTGGGGAACCATTCTACTAGATGTCCGAATTTAACATTAGGAACTATGGGAGATCGTATGAGAAGACAATGTGAACAGTTAAAGTTACAAGAGGCATTTAATTCTACTTATCAGGGTTTAAGTGGATTTAAGTCGGTGAATAGGGATGGCCATTTGGAAAAACTTAGTTGTCCTTTAACATCTGGAGGTTTGGATGACCTTGTTCCAGGATTAGATATATCTAGTGCATCTGGTGACTAGGTTGGCCAATGGATTAAAATCGATAAGTGTTAAATCGGTTGACAAGGGTGACCAAAACTATTTAAAGTTTCACACGGTGAGTTCTAAAAAGAATTTTACCTCCAATTTAGCAACTAGTGAGGTGCATTATGTGGATTGTTCGGATAAACAACATTTTTCGGATAAGTCTGATATTTTGGATATAGATGAACAATTTTCTCATCGATTCAATTGATTATTGCGGAAGATGATTGGACCTTCTCAGGATGACTCCTCAAGAGAGAAACCTATAATTACGCAGGTGGAAAACTCTAACACCCAGAGTGAAGAGCCGAGAGAGGACTTCGTCCACAAGTTCTAAGGATAGTGATTGGGATCACCTGGACCCTGAAGTTAAGCAATTTGTTGACGACTTAAGAGCTAATAATTCTGATGTTATTACATAAAAAATATAATGTTTAAAATATTATGAATGTAAAATATATTTGAAAGATCAAAAGCCATTTAGACATAATCCCTTTTCGATTCCTAAACAAAAACATATTCCTAAATTTTGATAACCTTATAAAGAAATTAATAGATGAATGTATTATTGAGGAAACCGATTATTCGGAATATGGCAGAAGTTGTTTCTTAGTTAAGAATCGTGATGGTAGCCATAGACTTGTTGGTAAATATACTCAAGCGAATTGTATGATCTTAGGAGATGTTTTTCCGACTGCTAATATGGAAGAATGTTTGGCTAGTTAACCGGTTGTCGTTTCTTTTCCAGGCTGGGCTTGTCCAAAGCTTATCATCAAATTCGCATTAGTGAAGAGTCTAGGTCGATTACAACAATTGTTACTCCTAAGGGATGCTATAGATTTATCCGTGTACCAATGGAAATAAAGACTGTAGTAATTTATTAACTCGAGCTATGATCAAAATTTTAGATTTTGAAAATGAAGGAGTAAAGTTATTTTTGATGACATATTGTGTGCTCATTTAGATTTTGAACAACATAGAAGGGTAGTTCAAAAGGTATTAGATCGTTTAAGAAAACATGGGCTAATAATCTCGCAAGAAAAGTCTTATTTTTGTAGAAAGAAAACTATGTATCAAGGATTCTTATTCGACGGTGATTCAATTCAAATTGATCCAACTTGAATCCTGGCAATTAAAATATGCCTCCTCCTAAAAATACAAAACCTTTAATGAGATTCTTAGTGGTAACAAATTTTTTGGCTAAATTGTTACCAAATGTACAAAATATATTGGCTCCTCTTACTGATTTAAGATCACCTAAGAAGCCCTACAAATGGAAAAAGGAATAACAAAGAGCCTTTGAAGAGATAAAAGAGTTATTATTTACACATGCTATTTTAAAAACACCTGATTTAAGTAAACCTTTTTCAGTCTACGCAGATGGTTGTGGAAAAAGTATAGGTGGATGGATAGGACAATTAGATGCAAATAATAATGTAAGACCTGTGGCATAGTATTCGAAAAAACTAAGTGAACCAGATCGACATCGGTCAATATACGAGATAGAGTTTATTAGTTTGGTGAAAACCATTACTCGTTTTAAACATTAATTAGTTAATCCTTTTGTAGTCTATACGGGCAATAAATCTTTAAGTTGGATATTAGGAAATCCTAAAAGACTATTAAAGTAAGGCCCATTAGTTGAACAACTGTGTAGTTTCGAATTTACTATTCACCATATTCGATCAGGTGAAAATAAGGTAGCTGATCTATTATCACGTCTTTGATCCCGTAGATTTTGATCTAACAGAATCATCTTTAGGAAGTAAAATTAGAGAAAGTAATTTAGCTATGGTGAATATTTGGAAACATCCATTTGCTCATAAACCATTCTCAGAATTACAAAGATCTGATCCAGAATTGAATCAAATCATTAAGAAGATAGAATCAGGCCAAGTAGTGGATAATTATTTAATTAGCGATAAATTGTTAGTAAGGAAAACTAAGGCGGTTACAAACACTTATAAAATTGTAGTTCCTGAAAGTTTGAAAAGAGGTATTATGAAATACTATCATAATGAACAACTAACAGGTGGACATTCAGGAATTCGGAGAACACTAGCTAAAATACTTAAAAGGTATACTTGGTCGAAAGTAATAGAGGTAAATGAGTTTGTAAAGACTTGTGAAATCTGTCAAGAGGTAAAAGAGTGTAATAAAAGGAAAATGGGTGAATTAGGGTCCAAAGACATTAGTCGTATATATCAGAATTGGATGTATGATCTGGCGGGTCCTTTGCCACGATCCAAAGGCTTTAAATATTTTTTGATTTGTGTAGTTAACGCATCTCGTTTCGTTATGTTAGAAAAATTATCAAATTTAAATGCTAGAATAGTTGTTGATAATCTCTATGAACTGTTCTGTAAATATGCGTTTCCAGAGAGTTTGTGAACGGATAACGCAAGTATATTTACATGAGGAACATTTAAGAGTTTTATGTATAGTGTTGGTATTAAACATATCAGACTTTCGCCTTATCATCCTGAGGCGAATATATCTGAAAGATTCATTAAAAATTTAAAGGCGACGCTTAGGGCTTATTATTCAGAACGACAAGCTGACTGGCCAAAAATATTTACAGTTACAATATAGCTTGAATATTTGTGAACATTCGGGTTTGAAGGCAGCACCTAATGAGTTGTATTATGGTCGACCGTTTAACACCCCGTTAGAAAATCATTGGTACGTGTCCGATCAGGATGTAAACAAGAAAGATCAAGCACAGATTTGGAAATTAGCAATAGAAAATATGAAAAAAGCATCGCAAGCTCGTATAAAAATATTTGAAAAACAAAGGCAGCCTGTAATGTTAATGTAGGAGATTTAATATTGATTAAATCGCATGTAAAGATTTTCCTTAGCGATAAAACAACTAAAAGCCTGGCGAATAAATGGATAAGTCCATATACTATTGAGAGGTTTCTTACGATGAATACTGTTTTAGCAGTTAATACAAATAATGTAAAGGAGTATAAGAGAGCTCATGTATCGGAAATAAAGAAATATTTTGTCAGAACGAATCAAGATGGATCAGTGAATAATGTGCGGAATGACTAAAAGACTAGAATAAACTAGAATAGACTAAACTAGATTGGACTAGATTAAAGTAAAAAATCTATATTTGGCTTATGTTGTTATTGTTTTTATATTTCCAGTGGGAATTAAATCTTATCAGAAATGTCCTAAGCAACTCGGTATTGACAGAAGCTTGGCCAAGCAGAACCCTAATTAGAAAATTATAATGGACCATGTGACAATTAATTAAAGATTATTTAGACTGTCTAAATTTTGAAAATTTATGACACATTCATCTGTAATTTGAATTTTTAAGATTGTAAGATTGAAATTTGTTAAATTTGGCATTTTTCTTGGATTTCACAGATAAAATATTGACAATATTTTAGTTTAAATTTTGAAAGTAGTTAGTTCAATATTTGAATTAGAGTAAATTAATTAATGAATAATTAAAATTTTATATATATATATATATATATATATATATATATATATATATATATATATATATAGTTGAGAAAAGTATTTGTTCAGTTAAAGAATTGAAATTGGAGATTGATTAAAAGAGTATATTGAGATTATTAATAAAAAATTGCTGTTTCAAATTTTTTCTCACACAAGCAGTCAATTGTAACGTACGATTACAAAAGATTGAAAAATTGTGTTAATTCATGATTTGAGGAAGTATGATGATTAAAATTTATGTGTATGATATTTTTCCACAGAGGAGTTTCCAACCCTGCTAGTGTGCTGGTGGCTCAGCACGAGGGCCGAATCCGCCTGCTATCATTCCCGTTTAATTATGACAGCGGTGTATATCATCAAATTGAAGAGAGGATGAATGGACTGCACGTATAGAGAAAGTACATTTGTTTCGGGAAATAGTAAGATATTGCTTCGGAGGAGATTATTTTGCGAGTATTTAATTTATTTCTTTACGTCCGGTATTAGTAACATATCGTGGCGAATCGTGTTGCATTTTCTTTTTTCCTGAATTTGATCGAATCCGAGAGAATGAGGGATTTGTCGAGCAGAGTGAATGTCTGAACGTGTGATAGTGGTAAGTGTTACTTCATTTTCTCTTAATTTTCGATTCAGTTTATACTATTTCTTTCTTTTTTATGTCTGTCCAATGTTTTGTTGTTTTTGTGATTGGTTTGGTAGACTGGTTTGAATGGAGGAGTGTGTGCGTGTGTGTGAGACACTCTTGGAAAGGAGTTGCTTTTTTTCTTTTTGCCTTTTGGGTGCTGGAGAGTTTGTAAGTTTTTCGCGATTTATGTAAAGACGTACTACGGGAATATCTCTTTCAATATTTAATATGTATAGACATAATTCAAGGCCCATTCATTCTTCCTCCAATTTATATATTTTTTTAAAAAAAGATGTCTCACCACTCAGAACGCTTCACCAATTAATAAAAATTTTTGGTTTAAAGAAATATTGTATTTAGTTAAGAAAATAATAAATTTGTTGTTAGATTTTAGTTAATGGAAGACCTTGTTTCTTTTGAAAAAGTAAAAATCCAATACTATCATCCTAACTCAATGATCTACACTAGCTCCAGCATGTAATCTCTCTTCCTGTTTCTGATTCCTTGTTGAATTCCTATTTCTGAGGTCCGGGTTTAGATCAACCTTACTCAGGAATGGGAGTACCACTTGGGTTAGATTGGGGGAGGGAGGTTGCACTGTCAAACTCTGGGCAATGTTTTGAAATTGCTCCAAGAATTCGATAAGACTATTATGACGCTTGATTAGTGGTATGGAAAAGTTTGATAGAGCTAAATGTCAGAACTTGTCTGAACAATGACAAAATAAAAACATTTACAAAGTGTGAGCAAAATGTGTTACACAGTGTAAGGGAACTTCTTTAAATTCCTTATAAAAATAGACATTTGATTTCAACAGGACTCTACTTCCACACTTACGGCCAAAATAACACAAGTGTCTAACGAGCAATGTACTCCAGTTGATTACTTGTGCTCATTGTTCGGCTGGGAATCCATACTTAAATGCGCTGGACTACCTCTTGTATGAACTGGAGAAGATGTTCTGTACTAAGCATTACCCCAATGCAGAACGCAAACTACTAAGTGATTTCCACGTTAATGGTATGTTTATCATAGACGCGTGGCCTGACCGCTTGTAACTTTCTATTAATAATAAAGGAACCCAATCTGAATAGTGTTAGTGCTGGTAACGTTGTGACATTTGATCAATAAATGTGGCTAAGTTAATTTCTTTAGCCTTGTGTACACAATCTTTACACGGGAGACAGAATTTGTGGCAAGTCTAGGTGTATCACAGAAGATTACCTTCGAAATAGCAGACTTTGAACCAGCTATCTGGCTAGTGAATGCCCTTTGTCCACCACCGGTGATCGATGTAACAGCCATGAGCTCGAATAATCAATCTGCACCGTAGTTCTAACTGTAACAAACTGCTACGGAGATTGCGAAGTGGAATATTTTATGAACGCTTTGGCAACTTTTCGAAGACCCTGCAAAGTACAGGGATGGCGTCAAGCAAGTGCCTGTTTGAGGGGTCCAAACTCATAGTAGTCCATTGGTGAAGTGCCCTCCGCCTTCCTTGTGTAGAACGCCTGGAATGATTATGCTGTATGCTGTATTAAGTACATGTAAATCCATTCATTGTGGTCTCGTCGCTGGTCTATCTAAACGTTTTACAGATGAGAAATATGAATGTCATACAGAGGATTCACGATGACTCCTGGAAGTAATTTGCGTTGATATTGATGTTGGAAGGCATTTCGGCGAGTAGCAACGTTCCGCGACTCCAATATTCTGCCACAACCAGGGACCCTTTGAGAAATTTCCATTACATTGCAGCACAAAATAAGAACAACTCCTGTGGTCTATTTGATGGTACAAAATAGAGCAAAATCTGTTAGTCTTATCTTAGTAGAGCCACCCATCATCCAGAGTACACATCCATTTCACCATCCTCTCCAAAGTATGATTCATATAGTTTTCTGGTGGTTCTGAATCTGTTCTGGATGTGTCGTTCTGTGAAGCAGTGCCCGCATGCCTTTGGACGCGCTTCCACTGGGAAGTTCTTCTGGATGACGTTGGAAGCTTCGCCTTTTCAGATACAGTGTAGTATGGTCAAAGTTCTCTGCATTAGGGGATTGTCCTACTCCACTCCTCTCGTAACGGCGCACACTGTACTTGAAGTTCCAGCAGGCTGGGGCCATGATCTCCTAACAGCTTCAGGTTGATCACATAGCACAGGAGTCTGGTAGGCACATCTTGGGATGATGAGACTCCCAGCAACTTTGCTGAAGATTCCATTGCACCCTTTCGCTGTTACCCAGTGTCTACAACGGGTGGCTGAAATTTACAAATGAACCCTTCCAGATAGCCCTTACCCATTGTTCCATTGATTGTGCTTGCCCCAGTGTTACCACACTTGGTACAATTGTACCAAATTCAGCCTCTTTTGTCATTCGTCGGCCCGTTAGTACAGTTCGCGGCATAGAAATTGTTACAAAAATTCTAAGTCCAAATTAATAACAAACTCTTACCTCGTTTTCTTATGCATCCAGAAATACATCTCACAATTGATTAGTTGCTTCTAGTACGATTCAATTTCAACTCCTCCCCTCCTCCAACTCTCCTTGTCTAAAGCAGTGTGTGTGACGTAGAACACTCTTTCCATTCAGACGAAAGAAAAACAGGAATCAAGTTTATAATCTTATAGCTCTAAAACAATCTTTTTCATTCGTTTGTTCTGAAATATCTTTTAAGAGAATATTTTTTTTTTAAAAAGTCACACAATCTTCCCATAGCTTCGTTAATATCTTTAGTTTCATTCTTTCCCTTCTTTAAAGACTGCAAGCTGGTAAGATACTCCATAAGAAATCTATGGAAATTGCCAATAACGGCAGTAAGATTTGTGCTTCCTAAAGTCTGTAATGCACGCACAGAGCTCGACATATCTACTGACAGAAATGAGTGTTATTCAATGATTCATTTCATTTCTTTTCAGTAATTGCAAGCAAATGTTCCAAGAGCGTAATTTGGGCAGAACAGGAGGGTGTAATTTATACTCCCTTGAGCTTCATAAATACATGTTGTTTGATCAAAAGTACAGTAATACACTAATAAAAAGTGAAAAATTTATGTCGGCGGAAACCTCTCCCCCCTCGAATAAAATCTAAAATGACACTGCTTTTAGCAACAAACCTATAGAGTTACAATAGCACATTGCTAGAGAGCTTACATTTGGTTTCAAGAGTCGAAGGTTTGATGTCAAGCCATATGAGTTCCTGGGCGACATTGAGAGAGAGAAAGAGAGAGAGAGAGGGAGAGAGAGAGATTAAATATGGAGACACAGAAAAATGATTTATATACACAGATTTCGAACTGGGGAACATTCGTATTATGACGAAAATTGTGATTTTGTGAAACAGAAGAAGGGAGGTTTCGAACTGCGAGGATCACATTAGGCAGTTGTCGAATTAAGGTGGAGAACACTTGTGAGAGCATCAGATGATTACGAATGGAGAGAAAGATCTTGAGAACTGAGTAATTAAGAATTTAAAAAATCTGCAGCTTCCGAGATAGGTTTCGAACCGCGAACCTTGCAGTTATCGAACCATGACTTTATCCATTCTGCTACGGAGAACTCTGTACTCACTCATATACGTTTCCTTTAGCTATGTTGAAAGCTAACTTAATGGGATATTCCAAAAGTTGACTTGGTGGATCCTCCTTTCTGATAGGATATAAACCTCTTGTAACTTAGTTACAATGTGCATAATGAACTTCTCCTTGTTCAGAACACTTTTTAGGGCAGTAAAATTTGTTACTACTGTGTTAATTAGGTTACATTTGATAAAACAATCTGATAAAGTAGTGCCAAACATTGTGCGTCATTGTCTGTTAGGTGAACGGTTAATGTAAGTTACTCCTACGTGTATGGTCCGAGCTTCGAATCAAGACCATTCTTATTGATTATTTTCTTTGAGCTACGCTCATACTATGCATTCCACAAGCTCAATTTTGAAGTAATGTAGTCAGAGCTAGTTTAATTCGAAATTATTTTCAAATATGATATTTCTCATTACATGCGTTTCTTTAACTTGCGAACTGGTTTCCCCTATCACTTCATGCCAATAGCGTCAACCTTGGACATATCCACATCTAAAATATCACCTTTTATGTCAGTGATTCCGAAAACCATCCATTCGACACAAATATAGGATATTTTCGATTCTTTTTGCCTGTCACTCTCCCATTGTCAACACCATGCCAACCAAGGGTTAATCTGGACTTGCGCAGCATCCACTGTGTCACTATTCATCTTTGCACATAATTTCGACATTAATATCGTTCGTATTTGCTCTCTTTTACATGTCATCTTCACCTCTTGGTAGGTGTGGTTTCAGTATCTCGCCCCCATAACTATGGAGAAATTTCAACCAACGTAAGTATAATTTTAATTTAACATTTGAAAAATAACTGTACAGGTGATCTGTTTCAGAGGAATTAGTTAACTACTTTTTCGATATTAATGTATTGCCTTCTTTTGCTTTCCATGCTAAAAATTACCAAAGGACTCAACTTCATCTGCACAATTGTGCTATGAATATAGGTGTTAGTGATTTAATTGACTGAATGCTAGCTTACATGTTGCTCTCGTCACAGAAAAAGTGAGATACAGTTATAAAAGAAAAATGAAATGATATATTTAAGTTTTACGTCCCACGTTATACCGATTACCCCAATGGTGACATTTTACTGAGAAATGAATGAAATCGTGGAATGAAGAAGTAGGAGGAAACGGGGCAAACCCGAGGAAACTCATGCACAGAGTGTTTGTAGAGATGCAAAAAAGCCGGCTTTTTTGAATGGATGGTTTTTTGCACATAAAAAGCCGGCTTTTTTGGGAAAAAAACGAGAATTTTGGAAATTTTGGCTTTTTTCATTTTCATGATTTTTCTGTTTAAATAGCTTTCTTATAGTATACTCTAAAGTTAAATAAGATCTCATCACCTAAATGCCATATTTCGCTCTGGAATTCACCATCATGATGGATGGAGCACATGGTTTATGAATTAAAGTAAACATAAAGTATGTAGTATTTGAGGGCAATTTTAGAAGCTGTTTAACCTTATTTTAACTTCTGAATCATCGACATTTTTTCTTCTCTACATCATTTCCTTTTAGTCATCCGTGTTTCATTTCTTAGAGCTTAGAACCCTAGCTTCTAGCACATAATTAAACTTATGTTTTTCAATATATCCATCAGAGCGTATTTCCACATTTCCGTTATACTGTAGCTGAGCAATGATTTAACAATAATCTTCCGGACACAACCTTGAATACCATTTGATAGAAATAATCAGTATCGGATTTAGAAAAATACTTGGGAGGGATTTTTCTGAATAATGTTTGGTTTTTCTAAAAATTCTTAACTTTTATTTAAGAGGAGCTGAAGTTTATGAGTACAGACATAATAAATAGTTCGTTTTGTTTGTATATTCAGCTATAATCTTCCAGATACAACCTTGAAGACCATTTTATACTGATAATCAGTGGCGGATTTAGAAAAGTAGTTTTAGGAGGGGCTTTTTTATTAATGCTTAGTTTTTCTAAAAATTCCTTTGTTGTTGTTGTTGTTGTTGTTGTTTGAGGACAGCTTGAAGTTCATGAGTAAAGGCAAAACTAATATTTAGTTTGTTTTAGAAATTCCGTAATTTCGGGGTAGAGGCTTCAATCCGAAAGATATCCCCACCCCTAACCCTCTTCGCAAATCCATCACTCCTGGTAATTAGTAATAAAGATTTAAAAACAATTAAAAAGGAAGTCGGCCAGGACACATAGTACACGCGCTATCTCTACATTCACAGATGGGATTAAGAAAACTTTTGTCAAAATTGTCGAATGGGGGTTTGAATCCCGGACTTCACGATAGAAGCGCGAAAGCTAACCACTCACTCATGTTTGTTGTGCTTAACTTAAATGTATTCTCTCTTTCTCTATGGCCACAAAAGCTCTCCATTGACTTCAGTCCTTATCCAATTCAATCCAGTTTCTACTCTGTATTCCTATTTCTGCTATATCCATCTTAATATTGTTCTCCCATCTGGGCCTAGGTTTTCCTAATGGACGTTTCCCGATTGGATTTCCAGTTAAAACTTTGAAAGCGTTCCTACTTTCTTCCATTCTGGCTACATGACCTGCCCACCTGAACCTCTTAGACTTGATTACTCTAACGATGTTTAGTAAACCGTATAAATTATGTAGTTCCTCCTTATGAAGTTTCCGCCATTCCCCATTCCCGTTCCTCTTGGTTCCAAATACTCGTCTCAGAATTTTATTCTCAAATAAATTCAGTCTGCGTTCTTCCCTCAGCATAAACAACCATGTTTCACAAGCATAAAGCAAAACAGGCATGATTATCATTTTATATATTTTAAGCTTTAATTTCCTTGACAGAATTCGCGACGACAAAATATTTTGAACTGAATAATAAGAATTTCCTGATTTCAGTCTACATTTAATTTCTTTGTAGGTATGATTTTGGTCTGGTAATACTGATTCAAGATATTTGAAAGTATCCATTGTGTCGAAAGTATTAATTGATTTGCCATATTACGATCCTTGTGAACTTCCTTGTATTTAGATTTCTCTGCATTTACTCACGTTCCTGCAAGCGTTTAATAAAGCCTCTGCATTTCTTTCGATTGTTCTCCTATTAGATTTACAACATCAGCATACACCATAACCTGGTGAATGCCATTCAACTCTAGGCTCTGGTTCCTATCTTTCATTTTTCTTATAGCGTATTCCGGAACAAAGCTGAATAATTATGGAATAACGCATATCCTTGTTTCAGGCCTATCTCGACGTGGAAGCTCGCATTTTTCTACTTGGATTCTGGGATTCATTTAAACACTTAATAAATCTAGTTTTTTCGGTATCCCAAATTCTGTAAGAATGTTGTCTACACTCCGCATCAAAAAAAAATTGCGACAGCTAACGCCGTGCAGCTAGGCCACCCAATATACACTTTCTTATCCCACAATCGAGTCTGGTAAAGAGTCTCCCTCCCTCTCCTCTTTTCTTCTCTGCCATACTAAAATTAGCTAACAACATGAACGCAATTCTAATTTCAAACTGTACATGTATTAATATCGATAAAACGAAATAACAAAACCGACACGAAACAAGATTCATAAGTTAATTTAGGGAGAAACTGGAACACACACAATGAAAAATTGAAACCAATGGATGTCTATTACACAGAGGTTCAGAGACGAGGCAGAGAGAGAGAAAGAGAGAGAGAGAGGGAGAGGGAGAAGGCGAGAGAAGAAGAAAAAGAAAAGGAAGAACAGATAAAAATGTGGAATTTTAAACTTAGTAACAAAAGAACCTAACATTATAAAGTTCCGTTACCAGAAATCTAACAGTAATATAGAAATAACGTTTGTTTTTATATATTTTTCAGGACTGTTCGAATATATAGAGAATGCTTGAAACATTCATTAAGTCTCTTTCATGAAGGATAGTACACTCAATTTCCAGTAGAACTATAGATCTCAGAGAAACATCTAAGGTAATGTAACAGTTTAACACATGCTTTGTTTTCGCGCGGTTTGGTTGTAAATTCGGTAGTGTTCATTGGACGTACTGATGCAAACTACATTCTAATAAACCCAGTAGGTAGCGTAGGTCATACCTTTTATTCCAGACTACTAATGCAAAGTGAACAAAAAAGAAAAAAACAAGAAAAGGAAAAGGAAGGAAGGAAGAAAGAAAGATAAAAGAATGAGTGCTATCTTACTGGTAAATTTTTTATCAGAAATATAATATATTAAAAGTCCAAACCGTATCATAATGAAAAGTTACAAATGTTCAAATGGAAAATTGGATGTTCCTTATAGATGTAGCAGACCTTGCATGTTTCAAATTTCAACGTGAATAAATCACATTGAATTATAAGATGAAACATATTTGTGTCGAACTAGTATAAATAAAGTTTTGTTTCCAAATAACCAAAGAGGTGGCGATTTTCTAGTCTTTTCCGAAGATTTATCTGTACCGAACATCTAGCATCACTTTCATCTCTTGCGAATATAACGTTGTAATTTGCACAGAGGGAATGAACACACTCATGGGCGTCTCTGGCGGGGGAACGCGTCCCCCCAATATTTTGAAATACGAAATATTCAATATTTTAATTTAATTTTATTTATTTAGATACTCACTAGCAGTTCGAAAATTTCCTTTGATGTCCCCGCAAATTTTACATGCCAGAGGCGCCAATGAACACGCTAGAGCTCAAACGGATCATCGTGTCAGTCGGATGATGTTGGTTAGGTTATAGACCACCACTGAATCGAGGATTTAAACCCGTAGTGACCCGGTAATTCGACTGAGATTCGGTAACCCAGATGATAAAAAAGATATTTTACTTATTCCCTTGAGTTTAAACAGTATTTCTTTCAGAGATGACCAGGACTGGAGATGTTATGTCCAGAGCACGAAAACTCGACGCTGAAGTTGCCAGTTAATTACATTCTTCAGACCAGTCTATCGGTCTCTTGCTTCGTTTTAACTTTGGAACACGCACGCGCACGTGCGTGTGTACGTGCGAAAGAGAGGGAGAAGTGAAAGATGCAACGATAGGATAGGGAAGTGTCAAGAAACAGAGAGAGAGAGAAAGAAACGTATATAAATATGAAACATACTTATCATTACAGTGTATTATGAAGAACGCACATACTGTTTATCCGAATTCTCGCCAGTGATGCTTTGTCAATTCTCCAACAGAAGATTAATCTGTTTGCAGCCATTATTTTATGCGAAAAACTTATATTACCTAGTCGAAAATCGAACCCAGATTTTCCGCTTGGAAGTCTGGTATTTTACCACTACACCACCGAATGTTTTACCGAAACTTTGTTCAACAGATGCTGTAATATTTCTTTCTGAGAACGATAACACAAAAAGTGTTTACTTCAGAGCAATGAAGTGGTTCGAATGTCCTGGTAAATCCCTTAACCTTCCCAACCCACATTCGTAAATCGTCTCTATCATGATAAAGGTGTTTGCTTTCACATTCTTAAGCATTGCATGTATAATATGAGAAATCGATTCTTCACTGTCACTTCGTAAAAAATGCAAGTTTGGCATGAACAGGATTCGAACTTATGCTGGGCAGCTTCATTAATCGTAACTCTATTATGTTACCGCTACACTACCATGCCACCTGAAGTTAGAAGCCAAATATTACTTACTTTAGTCTTGATCTTTGGAACGATCAAGCTTCTTCCTGGAAGGTTATTTGCACCTAAGTGCACAATGAAATTCATTTATTCGACGACCTAGAGAGAAATTAGTGCCCACTAATAAAGGAAACAACATACAATCCAGGAAAAATTACAGAAATGAAAACATATGAATTAATTTCGCCCTGCAAGTTCAAAAGTACGCCAATAATAATAGTAATAATAATAATAATAATAATAATAATAATAATAATAATAATAATAATAATAATAATAATAATAATAATAATAATAATAATAATAATAATACAGTGAAACCTGTCTTTAGCGGAATCGAGTGGGACTTGCAAAAAATTCCGTTAAAGTCAGGTTTCCGCTTAGTGGAGGTAGACCTTTCATTTCTTTTTTTAAATACATGCTTATAAAGGGGCATACTGAGAAAATATATTGCTGTACGTACATTGTTCTATTACAGTACTTCTTTCTTCTACGAATAAATACGCAAAAAAATAAAATGAATACAAAATATACTATGCACACGTTTTCTTTATTTTTCTAATAGCCAAGCATAGCCAAGCAGGGTTTTCTGTGTACATTGCTGCTTGGCTGCTTGACTTTCCGCATACACTTTAGCCTGAGAAATTATACTAAGTGAATCAGAATCATTTTTTCGTAAGGCAAATTTTTGCAGTTCCTTTAAACTTCTGAGAGCATCTTGATATGTATTTATTCTACACTCTTCTTCGAACTCGGTATCATATTACTGTTCTTCCTCTATCTCGTTTTCTTCTTTCCGACATTCCGTATGATTCTTGATTAAGTTGCGGGGATTAAGGACAATTTGTGGGGGTGAATATGAGTAGTGGTTGGGAAAGGTCAACACTGTCCAGAAATATTTAACAAAAGAACGAACATTTTATCGCAGACAGCGTAATGTATATGTCTCACAGAATGTCTAAACGCTGTAGTCCGGAACTCAGAATTTTCCGTTAAATGTTTATTTTTCTTTCCGTTGTCCGCGTAACACAGTTTCCGCTTAATGAAGGGACTTCTACACGTTTTGTTCTCCTAAATTCATGGGACCGTGAAATATTTCCGTTTAAGACAGTTTTCCGTTTAATAAAGGGTCCGTTAAAGACAGGTTTTACTGTAATAATGATAATAATAATAACCTATATTGTAAAATTGAAACGGACTGTGACTTATAGTCTCTTGAACCACCCGACCGATCTCGATTAAATATTCGGCATTTATAATGTTCGTACCTGGGAGTATTTTTATCTATTCGTTTTGATGGTGTTACTTAGGGCAGATGGAGGATGGAAAAATATAAAAAATAAAGAAAACTTAATAAGTCTTGAATCAAACGACCGACCTGGATGAAATTTCAACATAGATTACGTTTGTGCAGTCGAATGCTTTTAATCATTTCACTTTGATGATGGAATGTAGGGAAGGGGCGGACGGGGAAATATACAAAAATCGATTTAAATTAAAATAAAAGTGACTATGTTAATGAGTTAATAAGTCTTAAACCACGCGACCTATCTAATTCAATTTTTTAACATAGATGAGATTCGGGCCTGGTATGGTTTTCATTACTTTACTTTGACGCTAGAAATTAGAGAAGGGGCATGCGAAAGGGAGATATATACACATAAATAAAATTTAATAACTCTTGAACCACCGTACAAATCTCGATAAAATTTTCAACCTCGATTTAGTACGAACCCGAGGTGTTTTTCCTCATATCATTTTGATGGTGTAACAAATTGAAAGGGGAAGGATAGCAACATTTAAAAGAGAACGAAAAATGACCGATATTAGTATCGAATCTATAATTTTTGCAGGCGATGAGATGAACAGTGACACATCCGATGCCGTTTAAATCCAAATTCAGCCCGCAACATGGAGGAGGGGAAGACATATAAAAGTGATCAAAATAACCAATATCATTGTGGAATTCATAGTTTTCCGGCTGCCTGAGATGAACAACAGCACTGAAGATGCCGTGCTCCGCAACATGGGAAGGGGAGAGGATATATATAACTAATTGAAAATGACCGATATCAAAGAGCGCTTTAGTAATAGTAACAAGTGACTGAATAACGGAGCATATTATTATTTTTTCTGAATTTAGCCCAGCAAAGCAGCCAATTGAGGCTAGTAATAATAATAATAATAATAATAATAATAATAATAATAATAATAATAATAATAATAAATATTATTATTATTATTATTATTATTATTATTATTATTATTATTATTATTATTATTATTGGCGTACTTTTGAACTTGCAGGGCGAAATTAATCCGTAATATGTTTTCATTTCTGTAATTTTTCCTGGATTGTGTGTTATATCTTTTATTAGTGGGCACAAATTTCTCTCTAGGTCGTCGAATAAATGAATTTCGTCGTGCAGCTGGGTGCAAATAAACTTACAGGAAGAAGTTTGATCGATTTAATAATCAAGACTAAAGTAAGTAATATTTGGCTTCTAGCTTCAGGTGGCATGGTAGTGTAGCGGTAACGTAATGGAGTTACGATTTATAAAGCTGTTCAGCATAGGTTCGAATCCTGTTCATACCAAACAAATTTTTTACAAAGTGACAATGAAGAATCGATTTCTCATATTATACGTGCAATGCTTAAGAATGTGGAAGCAAACACCTTTATCATGATAGAGACGATTTACGAATGTTGGTTGGGAAAGGGCAAGGCATTTACAAGGACATTCGAAACACTTCATTGATCTGTAGTAAACACTTTTTGTGTTATCGTTCTCGGAAAAAAATATTACAGCATTTGTTGAACAAACTTTGGGTAAAGCAATCGGTAGTGTAGTGGTAAAATACCAGACTTCCAAGCGGAAAATCTGGGTTCGATTCCCCACTAGGTAGTATAACTTTTTCGCATAAAATAATGGCTGCAAACACTGATTTATCTTCTGTTGGAGAACTTACAAAGCATCACTGGCGAGAATACGAATAAACAGTGTGTACGTTCTTCATCATACGCTGTTATGATAAGTATGTTTCGTATTTAAATTCTTCTATCTCTCTCTCTCTCTCTTTCTTTCTTTCTTGACGTTTCCCTATCCCGTCGTTGCATGTTTCACTTCTCCTCCTCTCCCTTACGTACACACGCACGAGCAAGAGCTCGATATACCTGGTCTGAAGAATCTAATTAACTGTTAACTTCGGCGTCGTGTTTTTCGTGGTCTGGGGATAACATCTCCAGTCCTGGTCATCTCTGAAAGATATACTGTTTAAACTCAAGGGAATAAGTAAAATCACTTTTCTATCCTCTGGGTTACCGAGTCTCAGTCGAATTACCAGGTCACTACGGATTTGAATCCTCGACCCAGTGGTGGTCTATAACCTAACCAACATCATCCGACTGACACGATGATCAGTTTGAGCTCTAGCGTGTTCATTCTATCTGTGGAAATTACAACGTTATATTCGCAAGAGATGAAAGTGATGCTGGATGTTCGGTACAGATAAATCTTCGGAAAGAACTAGAAAATGCCAACCTCTTTGGTTATTTGGAAACAAAATTTTATGTATACTAGTTCGACACAAATTTGTTTCCATCTTATAATTCAATGTGATTTCACGTTGAAATCTGAAACATGCAAGGTTTGCTAGATCTATAAGGAACATCCAATTTTCCATTTGAAAATTTGTAACTTTTCAGAATGATACGGTTTGGACTTTTAATATACCAGTAAAATAGCACTCGTTCAGTTTTATCTTTCTTTCTTTCTTTCTTTTTCTTTTCGTTTTCTTCTTTTTTGTTCAGTTTGCATAATTAGTCTGGAATAAAAGGTATGACCTACGCTACCTACTGGGTTTATTAGAATGTAGTTTGCATCAGTACGTCCAATGAACACTACCGAATTTACAACCGAAGCACGCGAAAACAAAGCATGTGTTAAACTGTTGATATTATCTTAGATGTTTCTCTGAGATCTATAGTTCTACTGGAAATTGAATATACTATCCTTCATGAAAGAGACTTAATGAATGTTTCAGGCATCTTCTATATATTCGAACAGTCCTGAAAAAATATATAAAAACAAACGTTATTTCTATATTACTGTTAGATTTCTGGTAACGGAACTTTATAATGTTAGGTTCTTTTGTTACTAAGTTTAAAATTCCACATTTTTATCTGTTCTTCCTTTTCTTTTTCTTCTTCTCTCGCCTTCTCTCTCTCCCTCTCTCTCTCTCTCTCTCTCTCTCTCTCTCTCTCTCTTTCTGCCTTGTTTCTGAACCTCTGTGTAATAGACATCCATTGGTTTCAATTTTTCATTGTGTGTGTTTCAATTTCTCCCTAAATTAACTTATGAATCTTGTTTCGTCTCGGTTTTGTTATTTCATTTTATCGACACTAATACATGTATAGTTTGAAATTAGAATTGCGTTCATGTTGTTAGCTAATTTTAGTATGGCAGAGAAGAAAGGAGGAGAGGGAGGGAGTCTCTCTACCAGACCGATTATTGGGAGGCCTAGCTGCACGGCGTTAGCTGTCGCAATTTTTTTGATGCGGAGTGTACAATGTTTCTCCCTAACCGAGTTGTAAGCTTTTCTAAACTCAATATACAGTCGATGTAGTGGGTAATATATTCCCATTTCTTTTCGAGTATTTGTCGAATGGTAAATATCTGATCGATTTCGACTAAATACACACTGATAATCTCCAATAATTTCATATGCGTATGGGTTCAATCTTATTAATAGAATGTTGAGAAATGCCTCGATAATTATTACAATCAATTTTGTCGTCTTTCTTGTGAATTGGAACAGTGATTGATTCTTCCACTCTTTTTAAATGTATTCCATAGTTTTTCTTTTTGGTAAAAAAAAAGTTATGTAACTATATGTTGAATTTTCTTGTTAAAAATTCAGAAACTTTCAGGACTGGGTAAACCGTGATGGTGGTTATATATTCTAAAGCCTATGAAACCATACGCTCAGATGAACCGTCTATTACGTATATGATCCATGAATAGAAAATTCGATACTTTCCCGATTCTGAACAAGCTTAAGGAACAGTCAATGCATTACAGAATTTGGAGCTTTACCGATTTTGCAGATCCGAAGCACCTGATAGGTTGTAACAGCTTATTACGTATGTGATCAATCAGTGAAAAATTTGTTCGAAATATTCATACAATGTAAATGAAAGTTAAAATTTAACTGAAAAATTTCAAGGATGTACAGAGCCAGCCGAAACGAAGCTCTTGATATGCAGATTTCTCTCATGTTTTTTTTCTCTCTTTTTTTGCTTCAAAACGAGGGTGTATGATATTTTGAAATAAAAATACTACATACAATTTTGCTAGTTATTTATATATCATTTTTAAAGTACTTATTGTATATAAGAGATTAAAATATTATTACATATATTAGTTAATTCTTTATAATTCATAATGTAAATATGTTAAGAATTTTAAACAAATCTTTTTGAAATTCATGGTTTATTTTCGAGGTTTCATATTATTATCGGCATCAACCATCAATTAAATGAGTTTTTTGTTGTACAGAAGCGAAACAAAGTCTGCATTATCAGTTTAAAGCAAAATTTTCAAAAAAGCCGAAAATTTCCCAAGCAAAAAAGCGAAGCAGAAAAAACCGAGTTTTTTTTCAAAAAAGCCGGGTTTTTTTTCGAGCCCTTGCATCTCTAAGTGTTTGTCCATAATAAAGTTCATTCGGTGCGAGCGGGGATCGAACCAAGGACCCCATGCGCCATAGGTAAAGTTATAAAAGAATAAGCGTCTAAACAAATACGGAACATTACTATCAATGAAAGTTATATAATATTCGAACTTTAGCTATTTCATTCTAAGGTAAACTTTCAAACAATCTTGTTCTTCACTACTGTTCGAAAACTTAAAGTTGTTGCTGCAAGGACGTGATAAATCTTTTCAGTAGACTTCACAGTCTATAGCTCCTTCACAACTTCTTTTTCATCTAAGGCTAAAGTAGTTGCATTTTAAACATTGAGGAAAAAGTGTCAAATTATATAAAAACCTCCAGAGTGGAATTACGAAATTTCAGTGGGCCTCTTTTCGAGGTAGGCCTCCCTCAGCACATGTCCGTTAGTAACGCCAGGTGCATGATACAGTTTCTCCCTTTTAGGAATATTTTCTAAGGCAGTACGAGTTTTTTTTACTGCCGTGTGAATTGAGATGTCTTTGTTCGAACTGTTTTTTAAAGGTTAATGAATGCTGACGGAAAAATTGCTTTACCAGTTAATGGTGACTGCTTTCAAAGCAACTGCTAAATATGAGAATTAAATGTCATATCTGTAGTTTCGTGTGGAGAAGAAACAAACATGTGAACCAAAGGTTTAAGAACAAGTCAAATTATTAATATAAACTTTGTCGGAGATTATTCACTTATATCATCGTAAAAGAAATACGAAAGACGTTCTGAAACGAAGAAATACAACATACAACTTTGCAAGCGGAGGAAAAGAAACCTAACGTAAAAAGAATAAAGACGAATCATTTACGGCGTAGTGATCGTGGTTGAGTGGTCAAGACGCTGGATCAGTAATCTGGAATTTTGTGTTTCGAATCCGCATCTGTCTTTTTTTTTTTTTACTTTAGGATTTTTGATAGCGATTGATCGACGATGACACACGTTTTATTATATTCAGATATTTGAATATTCGAGTGTTTCAATACTTGAACTATCAAATCTCCAGGGATAATAATAATTGTTATTATCTCGTTGAACATTAAAAGCTAGGATCTAATTACACTAGTCAACAAATTTTAACTTTTTTTCTGCCACATGAGAGAAAACACCTGATCTTAAAGGAACTTTGGCCGCTGAATTCGAATCTGCAATCCGTTTTTCTCTATCACGCACAGTTTTCCCTGACAGAGGGATTTTCGGGAAATTTCCCCCAAAATTTCCCTTTTTCTTCATTTCTGTACCTCTAGCTCGGGTACCCTTAGGCATATAATCATACAAATTATATTCTAGGTTAGCTTGATTTATACTTAGTAAGCCCTGTAAGTTTCATATGAGTCGCATCATTCTTCATTGAGAAATAAATATATTTCTATAAATATATGCTATGTGTACTGTCCATTTTACCATATACAATAGGTGCAGAAAAATCACATGTAACTTCCACGGGAATTACAATATAAGCAAGGTTTATACTTCATTGGATTTGTAATGAAACATACTTTACAATGATGTATACACCATGTCTGCCATTTTTATAAGAGGGAAATTCTAGAGAGATTTTTCGGGAAATTCCCTAAAAAAGTAGATTTTTTGTCTCATGTCACTGTTCATATAGTTATACAGAAGCGGGAATTGCGCCAGAATATAGATTTATATCAATTCGATAAATCAATAGCTTACTAGTAAACAAGGTTTTTGCCACATGTAAGAAAACATCTGATCCTAAAGGAACTTTGGTCGCTGAATTCGAAAGTGCAATCCGTTTTTCTCCATCACCCACAGTTTTTTGCGTGACAAGGGGAGGGGGCTGAGAAATTCCCTCAAAATATACCTTTTTTCCAAATTTTCGTAACACTGGCCCTTGAAATATAAATACAAAAATGACACCATATAAAACTTTGATTTATACTTAAGAAACCTCGCAAGTTTCAGAACAATCGCATTATTATTTCTAGAGAAATAAATATAGCTGCATATATGTTGTTTGTACTACTTATTTTAAGACGTGATGTTGCGTTCTTTGCACCGAAAGAAAAAAAAAAAACAATTTCATTTACCCATACAGGCACAAATACGAAAAATGAGAGTATACGACAATGAGTAAGAGGTCTGTGGTTTTCTACCACCTGACATGTGATTGCATTGATACAGCTGTACAACAACACGTGTTTAGCTGATGCAATAAAGCTGCGCAAAATCGGACTCTACTGATAAATTGTCAGGTCCATGGCAAACAGATAAGGAAGTGTTGTATAACTGCATGCATATTGTAGATATAGTTTTAATTTGGATTTACCTGTGACAAGTGGTCGTAAGTGCGTGTGCGTGTTTGTTTTCTTTCTCCGCTATGAAGAGATCGCGGCGTGCGTGTATAAACTCACCGAACACTTTCTGTTACGTGTGTGGAAAATATACTGTGAAAAGTCAGCGCCGTGCATTAACAGAAACGTTAAAACAAGCTTATTATAGCTATTTTAGGTGTCATGTGGGTGATCAAGACAAAGTGTGGGCTCCCCATGTGTGCTGTGTAACATGCTATTCTACTCTTATTCAGTGGAAAAGTGGCGATAAAACTCGAGCTATGCCTTTTGCGGTGCCAATGGTCTGGCGAGAACCAACCAGTCATGCTGAAGACTGTTATTTCTGTCCAACAAAAATTTGGGGTCATTCTAAACGAACAAAATCTAATATTGAGTACCCAAATGTTCCATCCGCTCTAAAACCCATACCACATGGACCTGAACTCCCAATCCCTGATCCATACGCACAGTGAGAAGAATCTTCTCCAGCAGAAGAGCAAGTAGATGAGTTGCCCGAACCATCAACTTCCTTTGATCCAAACTATAGCCCAACCAAAAACACACCTCTTCTTGTTAACCAGTCCAGACTGAATGACTTAGTGAGGGATCTAAGTCTGAGTAAGCAACAAGCTGAGTTGCTCGGATCAAGACTTCAAGAATGGAATTTACTGGTTCCTACCACCAGAATATCAATTTTCAGAAACCGACATGAACAATTTTCAGGTTACTATATAATGCAAAATTCCCTCTGTGCATGTACAAATATAGATGGTTTAATGGACGCACTAGGTTTCCAACACATCCCTGAAGAATGGAGGTTGTTTATCGACTCCTCTAAAACAAGCCTTAAGGCTGTTTTGCTACATAATGGGAACACTAAACCATCAATTCCAATGGCATATTCCGTAGGGATGAAGGAAACTTATGAAAGTTTGTCTGTGTTGTTAGCTGTGATACATTATAACAAGTACTGTTGGCAAATTTGTGGTGATTTAAAGGTCATTGCTATATTACTGGGGCTTCAGGGAGGATTTACAAAATACTGTTGTTTTCTTTGCTTGTGGGACAGTAGGGCAACTGAATCACACTACATTCAAAAACAATGGTCACCAAGAGAAACACATATGCCAGGGAAACATATATGTTAAGTATTCTTCCTTAGTTAATTCAGAAAAAACTCTGCTGCCACCTTTACATATAAAATTAGGCTTAATGAAAAACTTTGTTAAGGCCATGGACAAAAATGGAGAAGGTTTTGCGTACCTTAGAAGTCAGTTTCCAAAACTTACTGACGCGAAAGTAAAAGAAGGGATATTCGTAGGGCCCCAAATTTGGAAACTATTAAAGGACAACATCTTTGAGACAAAGTTAAATAATGATGAACTCTCCGCCTGGAGAGCTTTCAGTAAAGTGGTGTATGGATTTTTGGGAAATCATAAGGCAGAAAATAACCGTCAATTGGTTCAAGAGCTATTGGATAGCTATCAAAGGTTAGGATGTAGAATATCCCTGAAAATTCACTTTCTTCATTCCCACTTGGAATTTTTCCCCGAGAATTTAGGAGCTGTAAGTGACGAACAAAGGGAACGATTCCATCAGGACATTCAAAAAATGGAGCAACGTTATCAAGGTAAATGAGATCCTCATATGATGGGCGACTACTGCTGGTTTTTAGTTAGAGAAAGTGACTGGCACTACAAAAGGAAGAATTAATTGTAAGTACAAATGTTTTATTTTCATACTTTGTAAAGCAGTTGTGCATTTAATCCATTGTGAGTTATTGATATTTGTTTTATTAATTAGGTGACTATTAATTTTTTGTTTACTATCTTGAATAACGTTTAAAAGGCGTGGAAATTAAGAATTTTGTTGTATACTTTTGGAGGTAAAGACCAGTTTTTCAATAGGATTAATCTGGCGCAATTCCCGTTTCTGTATCACTATATGAACAGTGACATGAAACAGAAAACTACTTTTTTAGGGAATTTCCCGAAAAATCTCTCTAGAATTTCCCTCTTATAAAAATGGCGGACATGGTGTATACATCATTGTAAAGTATGTTTCATTACAAATCCAATGAAGTATAAACCTTGCTTATATTGTAATTCCCGTGGAAGTTATATGTGATTTTTCTGCACCTATTGTATATGGTAAAATGGACAGTACACATAGCATATATTTATAGAAATATATTTATGTCTCAATGAAGAATGATGCGACTCAGATGAAACTTACAAGGTTTACTAAGTATAAATGCCTAAGGGTACCCGAGCTAGAGGTACAAAAATGAAGAAAGAGGGAAATTTTGGGGGAAATTTCCCGAAAATCCCTCTGTCACGGGAAAACCGTGCGTGATAGAGAAAAACGGATTGCAGACTCGAATTCAGCGGCCAAATTTCCTTAAAGATCAGCATTCTTCTTTCATGTGGCAAAAACCTTGTTGACTAGTGTTATCGCTCCGGTCATACCGTTACAAGCAGAAACGTGACATTTGGCAAGAATATTTCTGTTTTGTTTAATGTTGCCCACGAGAAGAGAAATTTCTCATTTTGTTTCTAACACGAACAGAATAACATAAGAATTAACATTTTACATTCGAGAGGGATAAGCGTAATTCAAATTATCATGTCGCTTTGGAAAAAATGAAATCATTGTGTTTTACGTCCCACGGTTATGCCGGTTAGGCTAAAGGAGACGGTGATGATGAATAATGAATGAAATGGTGGAATGAAGAAAGTGGGAGGAAACGGGAGAACCCCGAGGAAACCCACGCACACGGTGTTTGTCCACCACAAAGTTCACTTGGCGGGGGCTGGGATCGAACCCGGGACCCCAAGCACCAGAGGTGAACGCTCTACCACTGAGCCACCGCGGCCCCCAATGTCGCTTTGGAGATGAGAATCGAGACGACACGAAAAATATCGTAAACATTTCTCGTCTTGTTGAGATTCTCGAAATTGTGTATGTCCATTCTTTAAGTAACAATTGCTCTGCAGACTGAATCTTATAGGCTTTTTGTTACTTTGTATTTTACAGCTCATTGAATTATGGTCTGTGTATTTTTTTTTTTTTAAGCAAAGCTTTTATAATTACCTCTGCATATCCTAAAAATTAGTTTATTATATGTCTTACTGTTGAGTGATATTCAATTATTTCTATTACAGTTATTTTTCTTAAAACATACAGTAGAACACTCTCTACATGAAACGTTAGTGGAAAGCTTTTGTTTAAATTGTGGGTAGTTGCAGAGGTGTATCTTGAAGATGCGGAATCCCGAAATCCCTACGTTTAAGTAAGTTTTTCAAATGTTAGGCCTACTTTAAAACTTTTAATAACATTATTATTATTATTATTATTATTATTATTATTATTATTATTATTATTACTGAATATTAGACCTAAATACAGGGTTTTCATGAAGTATGGACGGATTTAATTCGCTTATAATTTACATAAAAATGCTCATATTGAAATCAAATAAAGTGCAAACGGTAGCGGAAGGATTAAATTTTTACCTGTAATCTGCACCAGCTCAGTTCGTTCACCGCCACACCTCCAACTGGGCGCCATTTACGTCCACACATTCGCGTAGGCGGTGCTGGAATCCACTCACACCGTTCCTCCGTGTTTGATCCGAAATGCCAGCCACAGACGCCCTGATTTTGTCCTTTAAGTTCTCCAAACCACTTGGCTTCTTTGCATAAACTTCTGTTTTCACATGACCCCAAAGCCAGAAGTCGCAGGGGGTAGGGTCGGGTGATCTTGGTGGCCAAGCGGTCGGGCCACCGCGGCCAATCCATCAGTTAGGGAATTTCTCGTGAAGGAACTGTCTCATCTTGATTGCATAGTGAAGGGGTGCCCCGTCCTGTTGGAACACGATGTCGTTCTGGATTCCACGTGCCTCCAGTTCCGGAATGAGGTATTTCTGCAACAATGAAAACAACAATGGATGGAATTTGGTAAGAAACTGACCCTTGCCCTCCCTCTCCCTGTCTCAACGTGTTCAGAGTTGCCGCTTATCTAACAGTGTTGCCAAATAAAAATTTAATCCTTCCGCTACCGTTTGCACTTTATTTGATTTCATTATTAGCATTTTTATGAAAATTATAAGCAAATTAAATCCGTCCAGACTTTATGAAAACCCTGTATTACGTTTTATTATAATCCAAATAAGCATACTGAAGTTAAGAAAAATCAAAAGAAGTTTTTTGGACCCTCTATAAGGATGAATGCCTTATAAGATATACTTTGGAAGGAAAAGAGGGGGAAAAAGAAGGTGTCAGCTACTGGACAATATGAAAATCGAACCTTCAATTGCCTTAAAATAAATTAAGTAGGATTAGTTTTCATCACGATACATAGTAACGTACTTTCTTCGGGTAAAAGACATTGGATTATGTTTGCGTTATATTGATATTGTAACAAAATATATATACAAGGAAATAGTTTGTATTCACCAATTTTGGTTGAACGAATATATGGAACGTGTTGAAAATGACGAACGGAAATATTATTTTTATTTTCAGTAAGAGTGGAAGAACGTAGAAACAATTCCACAATGTCGTTTCAGACGAATTTATGACTCGTACTAGACCTTAAGGATGACCGTTTTGTATTCATGAATTGTTTGAACACGCGAAGTTTTCGGACAGAAGGAATCGAGAGTGTAGATTGTGACGTCATGTTAGTTTTACCCCTGTGAAGGAAGTCATTTCAACTCTAACTTGTAAGAACAAGAGAAATTGACTACGTTTTATGTTATTATACATTAGAAATATCAACTTTGTAAATTATAAAATATTTCTGAATTTCGTTGGAGGGACTCGAACCGCGGATCCCTGACTCACGCAACGACTGCTCAACCCACTACCCTAAGATTGCTCTTTTAAGTAAGAGTCAAGAAACACTCGTCTATATAACAAATTGCAAAAGTTTACGATTGCAATATTTTATTAACGATGAAACACTGATTTCGGTCATGATAAAATACTACAGAGAATTTAAGTTTAAATTTTTTTTAAAAGACCGAAAGTATCTCCGTAATTTATCTCTATTATATTCGGTTATTCTCGTTTTATATTTATTTCCAGTAACCTTGAACGACAGGGACACGAACACAAATATATCGAGGACATTTAATATTTCAAATGTTCTCCCATCGGGTATCGAAACTGAGACCCCGCCAACAGAACTATCTGATGGGTGGGGTGCCTTGTTCGTTCCCAAGGCAAGTAAGCTTGAGACGGACAACATCGTGCTCGTGGGTTTTTTCGGGACACTCCCACTTTCTCATTCCACCAATTTGTCCATCATAGTTCACTTGCTTTAACCATAGTCCTCCTCGACCTAACAGGCGTAATCGTGGGACATTAAACGTAAAGGTTACATTTTCTAGCTGTTAACCCAAACCAATCCGAATCGAAAAACAGTTGCATATTATTGCTCATTAAAATATTTTCACAAAAAATATGTAGAGAAAAACGTAGAGTTGTAATCGTGTTTCTTTTTAGGTGAAAAGATTATGAGTCTGCTGTTTCACTTTTGAATGGAATTACGATTCCCAGTTTCTTTTCTACATATTTTTATGAGGAGTGCCATCTAGTAACCTCTATTGGTCTCTTCGAAGCAGAAAACTATGAATTTGACACAAATATTTTTCGTATTCTATTACTTTTTTACTAGTAATCCCTTTCCCTTTCTGGAATGGTTTCAGTGTCTTAGCTCCCACAGTAGATTGTTGAGATGATAATTTGTACATAGAGTAAATTTGTTTGAAATTCCTCCAAGAGTCAATGTTGCACTGTACATTTTTTTCTGAGTCAAACTTTCTAAATACTGTATATATACATACATTACAGTAAGAACTGAATTTTGTATTAACGCCTGACTGTTGTCGTTGTGCAAACATTCATGATGATATATCGTAGGGAAATGAGTTACATTAAGGTTGTAAGATTTAATATCAAGTTTGAGACATCGCAAGTTAAAGAAACGCATGTAATAAGAGATATCATATTTGAAAATAATTTCGAATTAAATTAGCTCTGACTACATTACTTCAAAATAGAACTTGTGGAAAGCACAGTATGAGCGTAGCTCAAAGAAAATAATCAATAAGAATGGTCTTGATTCGAAGCTCGGATCATTCACGTAGGAGTAACTTACATTAACCGTTCACCTAACAGACAATGACGCACAATGTTTGGCACTACTTTATCAGATGGTTTTATCAAATGTATGCTAATTAACACAACAGTAACAAATTTTACTGCCCTAAAAAGTGTTCTGAACAAGGAGAAGTTCATTATGCACATTGTAACTAAGTTACAAGAGGTTTATATCCTATCAGAACGGAGCATCCACCAAGTCAACTTTTGGAATATCCCATTAAGTTAGCTTTCAACGTAGCTAAGGGAAACGTATATGAATGAGTACAGAGTTCTCCGTAGCAGAATGGATAAAGTCATGGTTCGATAACTACAAGGTTCGCGGTTCGAAACCCATCTCGGAAGCTGCAGGTTTTTTAAATTCTTAATTACTCAGTTCTCAAGATCTTTCTCTCCATTCGTAATCATTGATGCTCTCACAACTGTTCTCCACCTTAATTCGATAACTGCCTAATGTGATCCTCGCAGTTCGAAACCTTCCCTTCTTCTGTTTCACAAAATCACAATTTTCGTCATAATACGAATGTTGTCCGATCATGTTTCCCCAGTTCGAAATCTGTGTATATAAATCATTTTTCTGTGTCTCCATATTTAATCTCTCTCTCTCTCTCTCTCTCTCTCTCTCTCTCTCTCTCTCTCTGTCTCTCTCAATGTTGCCCAGGAACTCATATGGCTTGAGATCAAACCTTCGACTCTTGAAACCAAATGTAAACTCTCTAGCAATGTGCTATTGTAACTCTTATAGGTTTGTTGCTAAAAGCAGTGTCATTTTAGATTTTATTCGAGGGGGGAGTCTCCACCGACATAAATTTTTCACTTTTTATTAGTGTATTACTATACTTTTGATCAAACAACATGTATTTATGAAGCTCAAGGGAGTGGAAATTACACCCTCCTGTTCTGCCCAAATAACGCTCTTGGAACATTTGCTTGCAATTACTGAAAAGAAATGGAATGAATCATTGAATAACACTCATTTCTGTCAGTAGATATGTCGAGCTCTGTGCGTGCATTGGAGACTTTAGGAAGCACAAAACTTACTGCCGTTATTGGCAATTTCCATAGATTTCTTAGGGAGTATCTTACTAGCTTGCAGTCTTTAAAGAAGGAAAAGAATGAAACTAAAGGTATTAATGAAGCTATGGGAAGATTGTGTGACTTTTTTTAAAAAAATATTCTCTTAAAAGATATTTCAGAACAAACGAATGAAAAAGACTGTTTTAGAGCTATAAGATTATAAACTTGATTCCTGTTTTTCTTTCGTCTGAATGGAAAGAGTGTTCTACGTCACACACACTGCTTTAGACAAGGAGAGGTGAAGGAGGGGAAGAGTTCGAGTTGAATCGTACTAGAAGCAACTAATCGATTGAGATATGTATTTCTGGATGCATAAGAAAACGGGGAAAGAGTTCGTCATTAATTTGGACATAGAATTTTTGTAACAATTTCTGTGCCGCGAACTGTACCACGCTGGCATTTTCAGCCGCTTTTGCAAAAAGGTCGGTACAATTTTACACAATTCATCATCATTTAACAAATACTTGCCATATTTTCAAAAGTGGCAGTAAGACTTCCTACATCTCGCGTTATTCATACTGTGTATTGGACTCTTACTGTATGTGTGTTATGTGTATGGGTACTGTCCAGTGGTGGATCTAGAAGGTAAAAATTGGGGAGCAGCCAGAACCCAGACTATGATAGGTATATCATGCGTTTAATATGAACTTTCAAAAATATATAAATAATAGCTTAAATTCTTTCTGTCATTCAAAAAAACTGGGGTACCTAGGCTAGGGTTACCAACTGTGGGAAATAAAAAAGCAGCACTCTCTCAAAATTCCCTATGATATTGGTCTAACAAGTGATAAGTCTATGAGATAAGTAACATCTCTGTTCGGACCCATCCATGGGAAGGAAATGTCCTATCGTGAACAAAAGTGCATTAGCACCTGTATTCTGCATAGCCTTAGTATATTCACTAATAAGCTTAATAGACATATTGTGCTGTAAATGAGAAACTGAAATCGGCATTGATCATTTTATTGTATTCACCAATAACTGTCACTTCTTTAAAATTATCAAAACATATGAACAAAAGTATATTAATCTTTACGTGCCATATTGGATTTGGAAAACGAAATTTATTCTTTAAACTTATACTTCAACTACAGGAAATTGCTTTAAAAGGTCCTTTTTCACTCTCAATAAATATAAAAAATTCCTAACAAGTACATTTGAAATTTTCCCTGATACAGTAACTGTCATCTCTTTAAAATTATCACACAGATGAATCAAATATATTAATCGTTGATAGATGGTGAAAGGTGACAGTTTTGCATTTGCAAAATGAAGGCTAAATTTTAAATGTGTACTTCGAACTAGATCAAATTTGAAAAGACCTTTCATAAAGGGGCAGGTAAGAATTTTGTACAGGTCACTGACTTTAATCAAAATAACAGCAATATTTCCGGCCAGACCGGTGAAAAACCGATCAGTTGCCAATCTAACCTAGGCCCCCTGGCTCCGGGCTAGATCAGCCACTGGTACTGTCTTACTGCACTTTTCTGTTTCTGTGTGTGCATGTGTGCTGCACTCGTTAGAAATAATATGTAAATTATTCAGCCTGTGTGAAGTTGGCCCCCCAAAAGTTTGGGCTACACGAGATCTTTATTGCGTCAGAAAGTACTTCATTTGGGCTGTTTGGGCTAGCAACTTTTCGCGTTTGGGCTACTCTGGAAACAAAGCTACAGCCTCACAAAGTTTGGAAGGCCAACTTAACGTTAGCCCCCCAAGTGTAACTATGAATTGTACGAAACGGATTGACGATGTACAGAAGTATGAATGTTCCATCTCAGCGATGTGCTGTTCGCTCGGAAAATTTCAAGACGACAAGATTCGTCTTCAAACCGCCTTGGAGTATAGAGCTAATGTTTTGTGTTTCGCAAATAACAACGTTTTTCCATGCTTTGGGGCGGGCACATTTTTTTTTTTCGATTTTTGAACTTCCTGACTGAATTCTCTGATGTGCTGCTTATTTTATTATTTATTTATTTTAATTTGTGATTGTTCTATCTCCTATTTCTAATGATTACAATTTTTTGTTCCTTTTCTGTTATTATTACTTATTTTCATTTGCTATTCTTTTTTGTTTTCATCTATTTCAATTTGCGATAATTTTTGTTATTATATTTCCTATTTATTTCAATTTCATATTGTTTGTTATTATTTTCTCTCCTTCCTTACTATAACTTTGGTTTGCTTATCTTTTATTCTATCTTGTTCTTAAGTCATTTTAATTTCCGGTTATTTTGATTATTCTTTTTGTGAAAGTGAAACATTTCCTAAGCTCTCCTCCTGTAGTATTAATTGCTATTGTTCATATTTAACTTGTGTTTGCTCCTTTTCTGTTCTTAGTTAGTTGACAGTTGTTCTGTGTCCTCCCTCCTCCTATAGTGAAAGCGTTTTCAAGATGAATCAAATGATTGACAGGTGGACCGTGAGAAAGTGCACGATATCTGCAGAATGATTAATCCGATAAACAGGACCGTAGGAAACTGCACTGTGAGAAACTGCACGTCACCATTAAAACATAGGTCATGTAAATACGACTCCCATTTATTTACGACTGTACCTGCGGCACCGTGATCGCCTTTGGACGGAAGCATCGCCCCGGTTGCCCAGTCTTGTTACGCTCCTGGACCAAGGATGCATATGCAAGACCAAAACCAAGACTAAATGGGTAAGAATACCTAACACTGCCAAGACTCCAGCAAAAACTTGACTCACCTGCGTTGATACTTTTATAAATAGGAGAAAAATATAGAAAAGCTTTATACTTCCAATTCATAATTTTGTATTTCGTTTTTAGCAAGGTGGAGCAGAAGGATTTAAGTACTTCCCTAGAAACATGAAGTGCTCATCGTAATCTTTTAAAATAAACGAACGGAGAAAAAGAGATTGCTTTCTTATTGCTTTCCCTACATACAATATAATGCGGATGAATATTGGGTTTAACAATTACAAGGAATTGTTAATAATAATAATAATACAAAGAAGACTAGTGAGAATACTGTATGCTCCTTGAGACTCCATTGGGAATCAAACCTGGGGATTTCTGCATCAAACACAGGTATATATTATCCACGTATTCACAAAAGGCTTACGTAAAAAGGAAAGAATGAATGGATATAAAAATTATTTGGACATAATTCTTCACCATTTGACGCAATTCAATTATGTATGTAGTATATATAATTTTCACCAGTGTCATATTCATAGGTTAGTTAACCGTATATAACCATTCCAATTGTAAAGTTATTGCTTTTACAGTTTACTAAGACAGTAATTGTTTTCCAGTAAAATAAATTAAGGGGATTAAAGCCGATAACTACTTACACAAAATTAGCGCTGCTAAAAATTGAGATTCACAAAATCCGGAATTAGAATTTCAACTGAAACCAAAATCCGAATTTCCGATTTAATGAAATGTCAGAAACCGAAATTAGAATTTTGGATAATGAAATATCAAGAAAAGAAAACGGACTTCGGATAATGAAATGACGAAAGCCGAAATCCGGATTTCGTATAATGAAATACTAAAATCTGGATATCTGCATATTGAGCAGCATTAGACAAAATCATATGAAAAAGAATTCCAAATTGAATTACATGAAAACGAAGAAAACATCGTATATTTGAGTTTATAGAAACTCGTGTCTTAATCTATTACAAATTAATTTGGACAAGTATCATCTCTATTAAAAATAACACTCAAAAAACTAAGAAAAAGGGAAAACATTGTACTAATTAGTAAAAGTATTTGTCACAAATATCACATTAGTGAAGATGAACCCGACAAACGAAGCAGGAAAATAACTTTTCAGAGTTTAATAGACCAAATTTCGGAATCTATCATAGCCCGAACGCTAAAAGCTGCTGATCCATTCAACCCAAACGAAGTACTATACAGCCAAATAAAAATCTCGTTTGGTCCAAACACTTGGGGGCTAATGCGAAATTGACCTACAAAAAATTTGTGAAACTCTAATTCTGTTTCAAAGGCAGCCCCAATCTCGAAACTTCCTAAACTGCTAGTCGACGCCAACTATCGCGAATTCCACTAATCGTGTTTGTCAGAAATATCATATTAGTAAGTTGGCCCCGACAAAAGAAGCAGGAAAATCACTTTTCAAAGACATTAACAGCCCATATTTCGGAAACTATAATAGCCCAAACGCTAAAAGTTGCTGACCCAATCAGCCCCAACGAAGAATTTTCCAGAAGAATAAATATTTCGTCTGGCCCAATCACTTGGAGGCTAATGTGAAGTTGGCCCCACAAATTTTGTGAACCTCTAATTCTGTTTCAAATACACCCCAAATCTTGAAACTTCCTAAAATGCTAGTCGACACAAAGCACTGCTAATTAAAGTAAACGTATTTGTCAGAAATGTCATATTAATGAAGTTGACCCCGACAAAAGAAGCAGGAAAATCAGTTTTCAAAAAGTATTCATATTCAAAAAGTAATCAGTTTTCATATTTCGGAAAATATAATGCCCCAAACGCTAAAAGCTGCTGACCCAATCAGTCGAAACGAAGTTCTATCCAGCCCAATAGAAATCTCGTCTGGCCCAATCACTTGGGGGCTAATGTGAAGTTGGCCCTACAAATTTTGTGAAGCTCCAATTCTGTTTCAAATACAGCCCAAACTTTGCAACTTCCTAAACTACTAGTCGACACAAAATAGTGCCAATTCTAATAAACGTATTTGTCACAAATGACATATTACTGAAGTTCGCCCCGAAAAAAAGCAGGAAAATCACTTTTCAAAAAGTTTAATAGCCCATATTTCGGAAACTATAATATCCCAAACGCGAAAAGTGGCTGACCCAATAAGCCCAAAGGCAGTACTATCCAGCCCAATAAAAATCTCGTTTTGGGCCTATCACTTGGGGGATAATGTGAAGTTGACACAACAAATTTTGTGAAGCCCTAATTCTGTTTCAAATACAGCCCAAATATTGAAACTTTCTAAACTGCTAGTTTACACAAAGTACTGTCAATTTCAATAAACATGTTTGTCAGAAATATCATATTAGTGTAATTGGCACAGACGAAAAAGAAGGAAAATCACTTTTCAAAAAGTTTAATTACAAATATTTAGGAATCTATAATAGCCAAAACGCTAAAAGTTGTTGACCGAATCAGTCGGAAGAAAGTACTATTCAGCCCCAATAAAAATCTCGTCTGACCCAATCACTTAGGGGACAATGTGAAGTTGGACCCACAAATTTAGTGAAGCTCTAATTCTGTTTCAAATACAGCCCAAATCTTAAAACTTCCTAAACTGCTAGTCGACGCAAACTATCGCGAATTCCACTAATCGTGTTTGTCAGAAATATCATATAAGTGAAGTTGCCTCGATAAAAGAAGCAGCAAAATCTCTTTTCAAAGATATTAATAGCCCATATTTCAGAAACTATAGTAGCCCAAACGCTAGAAGTTGCTCACCCACTCAGTCGAAACGAAGTTCTATCCAGCCCAATAAAAATCTCATCTGGACCAATCAGTTCGGAGCTAATGCGAAGTTGACCCCCCAAACTTTGTGAAGCTCTAATTCTGTTTCAAATACAGCCCAAATCTTGTAACTTCCTAAGCTGCTAGTTGACGCAAAGTACTGTCAACATCCAATAAACATGTTTGCCTGAAATATGATATTAGTGAAGTTGGCCCCGACAAAAGAAGCAGGAATATCACTTCTTAAAAAGTTTAATAGCCCATATTTCGGAAACTATAATAGCGCTAACGCTAAAAGTTGCTGACCCAATCAGCCCAAACGAAGAACTTTCCAGACCAATAAAAATTTCGTCTGACCCAATCACTTGGGGTATAATATGAAGTTGGCCCCACAAATTTTGTGAAGCCCTAATTCTGTTTCAAATACAGCCCAAATCTTGAAACTTCCTAAACTGCTAGTTGACACAAAGCACTGCAAATTAAAGTAAACGTATTTGTCAGAAATGTCATATTAATGAAGTTGACTCCGACAAAGCAGCAGATAAAACACTTCTCAAAAAGTTTAATAGGCCATATTTCGGAAACTATAACAGCCCAGACGCTAAAAGTTGCTGACCCAATCAGCCCAAACAAAGTACTATACAGACCAAAAAAATCTCTTCTGGCTAAATCACTTGGGGGCTAATGTTAAGTCGATCTCCCAAATTTTGTCAAGCTCTAATTCTGTTTCAGAAACAGCCCAAATGTTGAAACATTCTAAACTGCTAGTCGACAGAAAGTACTCTCAATTCCAATAAACATGTTTGTCAGAAATATCATATTAGTGAAGTTGGCCCCCCCAAGAAGCAAAAAAATCACTTTTCAAAAAGTTTAATAGCCCACATTCGGAAACTATAATAGCCCAAACGCCATAAGTTGCTGACCCAATAAGCACAATTGAAGTACTATCCAGCCCAATAAAAATCTCGTTTTAGACCTATCACTTGGTGGATAATGTGAAGTTGGCCCCATAAAATTTTGTGAAGCTCTAATTCTGTTTCAAATACAGCCCAAATCTTAAAACTTCCTAAACTGCTCGTCGACGCAAACTATCGAGAGTTCCACTAATCGTGTTTGTCAGAAATATCATATTAGTGAAGTTGCCTCGATAAAAGAAGCAGGAAAATCTCTTTTCAAAGATATTAATAGCCCATATTTCCGAAACTATAGTAGCCCAAACGCTAAATGTTGCTGACGCAATCAGCGCCAACGAAGAACTTTCCAGGCCAATAAAAATTTCGTATGGCCTAATCACTTGGAGGGTAATGTGAAGTTGGCCCAACAAATTTTGTGAAGCTCTAATTCTGTTTGAAAAACAGCCCAAATCTTGAAACTTCCTAAACTGCTAGTTGGCACAAAGTACTGTCAACATCCAATAAACACGTTTGTCTGAAATATATTAGTGAAGTTGGCCCCGACAAAAGAAGCAGGAATATCACTTTTTAAAAAGTTTAATAGCCCATTCTTCGGAAACTATAATAGCCCAAATGGTAAAAGCTGCTGACCAATTAGCCCAAACGAAGTACTATCCAGTCGAATAAAAGTCTCGTCTGGCCCAATCACTTTGAAGCTAATGTGAAGTTGGCCCCCCAAATTTGTGTAGCTCTAATTCTGCTTCAAAAACATCCAAAATCTTGAAACTTCTTAAACTGCTAGTCGATACAAAGTACTGCCAATTCTAATAAACGTATTTGTCAGAAATGTCGTATTAGTGAAATTGGCCGAGACGAAAAAGCGGTAAAATCACTTTTCAAAAAGTTTAGTTGCCCATATTTCGGAAACCCATTTATTGGAGCTATTAAAGCCCAAATGCTAAAGGTTGTTGACCCAATCAGTCGAAACGAAGTACTATACAGACCAATAATAATCTCGTCTGACCCAATCACTTGCGGGATAATATCAAGTTGACTCCCCCAAATTTTTTTGTGAAGCGCTAATTCTCTTTCAAAAACAGCCCAAATCTTGAAATTCCTAAACTGCTAGTCGACAAAATGTACTGTCAACTCCAATAAATATATTTGTCTGAAATACGATACTATTGAAGTTGGCCCCGACAAAAGAAGCTGTTAAATTACTTTTCAAAAAGTTTAATAGACCATGTTTCGGAAACTATAATAGCGCAAACGCTAAAAGTTGCTGACCCAATCAGCCCAAACGAAGTACTATACAGAACAATAAAAATCTCGTCTGTCCCAATCACTTGGGGGATAAAGTGAACTTGGCCTCCCAAACTCTGTTTCAAAAACATCCCAAATCTTGAAACTTCTTAAACTGCTGGTGGACACAAAGTACTGTCAATTCCAATAAACATGTTTGTCACAAATATCCTATTAGTGAAGTTGACCGCGACAAAAGTAGCAGGAGAATCGCTTTTCAAAACGTTTAATAGCCCATATTTCGGAAACTGTAACACCCCAAACGCTTAAAGTTTCTGACCTAATCAGCCCAAACGAAGTACTATCCAGCCCAATAAAAGTCTCGTTTGGCCCAATCACTTGGTGGATAATGTAAAGTTGACCCTCCAAACTTTATGAAGCTCTAACTCTGTGTTTAAGACAGCCCAAATCTTCAAACTTCCTAAACTGCTACTCGACGCAAAGCACTGTGAACTCCAATAAACATGTTTGTCCTAAATACGATATTATTGAGGTTTGCCCCGAAAAAAGAAGCTGGAAAATCACTTTTCAAAAAGTTCAATAGAACATATTTCGGAAACTATAATAGCTCAAACGCTAAAAGTTGCTGACCCAATCAGTCCAAACGGAGTATTATCTAGCCCAATGAAAATCTCGTTTGGCCCAATCACTTCGGGATAATGTTATGTTGGCCCCACAAACTTTGTGAAGCTCTAATTCTGTTTCAAATACAGCCCAAATCTTGAAACTTTCTAAACTGGTATTCGACACAAAGTACTGTCAATTCCAATAAACATGTTTATCAGAAATATCATATTAGTGAAATTGGCCCCGACAATACAGCAAGAAAATGACTTTTCAAAAAGTTTAATAGCCCATATTTCGGAAAGTATAATAGCCCAAACGCTAAACGTTGCTGACCCAATCAGTCGAAACGAAGTACTATCCAGCCGAACATGGCCCAATCACTTGTGGGATAATGTGAAGTTGATCCCCCAAATTTTCTGAAGCTCTAATTCTGTTTCAAGAAGAGCCCAAATCTTGAAACTTCCTAAACTGCTGGTCGACGCAAAGTACTGTCAACTGCAATAAACATGTTTGTCTGAAATACGATATTACTGAAGTTGGCTCCGACAAAAAAAGAAGGGAAATTACTTTTCAAATAGTTTAATAAAACATATTTCGGAAACTACAACAACCCAAACGCTAAAACTTGCTGACGCAATCACCCCAAACGAAGTACTATACAGACCAATAAAAATCTCGTTCGGCCCAATGACTTGAGGGCTAATGTGAAATTGGCCTCCGAAACTTTGTAAAGCTCTAATTCTGTTTCAAAAACACCCCAAATCTTCAAACTTCCTAAAATTCTAGTCCACACGACGTACTGACAATTGCAAAAAATATCTTATTAGTTTGTCAGAAATATCATATTAGTGAAATTGGCCCCGACAAAGAGCAGGAAAATCACTTTTCATAAAGTTTAATAGCCCATATTTCGGAAAGGATATTAGCCGAAACGCTAGAAGTTGCTGACCCAATCAGTCGAGACGAAGTACTATGCTGCCGAATAAAAATCTCATCTGGTCCAATCACTTGGGGGATAATGTGAAGTTGACCCCCCAAAATTTGTGAAGCTCTAATTCTGTTTTAAAAACAGCCCAAAATCTTGAAATTTCCTATACTGCTAGTCGACGCAAAGCACTGTTAACTCCAATAAACATATTTTTCTGAAATACGATATTAGTGAACTTGGCACCGAAAAAAAGCAGGAAAATCACCTTTTAAAAAGTTTAATACACTATATTTCAGAAACTATATTAGTCCAAACGCTAAAACATGCTTACCCAATCAGCCCAAACGAAGTACTATACAGATCAATAAAAATCTCGTCTGGCCCAATCACTTGGGGCTAATGTGAAGTTGGAATCCCAAATTTTGTGAAGCTCCAATTCTGTTTCAAAAACAGCCCAAATCTTCAAACTTTCTAAACTGCTGGTCCGAACAAATAAGTGCCTATTCTAACAAACGTATTTCTCACAAAGGTGATATTAGTGAAGTTGACTCCGAAAAAAGTAGCAGGAAAATCAGTTTTCAAAAAGTTTCATAGGCCATATTTCGAAATCTATAATAGCCCAAACGCTAAAAGTTGTTGACCCAATCAGTCGAAACGAAGTATTATCCAGCTCGATAAAAATCTCGTCTGGCCCAATCACTTGGGTGATAATGTCAAGTCGACGCAACAAAACTATGTCAAGCTCTAATTCTGTTTCAAGAAGAGCCCATATCTTGAAACTTCCTAAACTGCAAGCCGACCCAAGGTACTGTCAACTCCACTAAACATGTTTGTCTGAAATACGATATTATTGAGGTTGGCCCCGATAAAGAAGCTGGAAAATCACTTTTCAAAAAGTTTAATAGACCATGTTTCGGAAACTATAATAGCCAAAATGGTAAACGTTCCTGACCCAATCAGCCCAAACGAAGTACTGTACAGACCAATAAAAACATCGTCTGTCCCAATCACTTGGGGAATAATGTGAATTTGGCCTCTCAGAACTTTTTGAAGCTCTAAATCTGTTTCAAAAACAGCCCAAATCTTGATACTTCCTAAACTGCTTGTCGAAACAAAGTACTGCCAATTCTAATAAACGTGTTTCACAGAAATGTCATATTAGTGAAGCTGACCGCGACAAAAGTAGCAGGAAAATAACTTTTCAAAAAGTTTAATAGCCCATATTTCGGAAACTATAATACCCCAAACGGTAAAGGCTGCTGACCCAATCAGTCGAAACGAAGTATTATTCAGGCCAATAGAAATCTCGTCTGGCCCAATCACTTGGGGGCTAATGTGAAGTTGGCCATACAAATTTTGTGCAGCTCCAATTCTGTTTCAGATACAGCCCAAACTTTGAAACTTCCTAAACTACTAGTCGACACAAAGTAGTGCCAATTCTAATAAACGTATTTGTCACAAATGACATATTACTGAAGTTCGGCCCGAAAAAAAAGCAGGAAAATCACTTTTCAAAAAGTTTAAGAGCCCATATTTCGGAAACTATAATAGCCCAAACGCTAAAAGTTGCTGACCCAATAAGCCCAAAGGCAGTACTATCCAGCCCAATAAAAATCTCGCTTTGGGCCTATCACTTGGGGGATAATGTGAAGTTGACACAACAAATTTTGTGAAGCCCTAATTCTGTTTCAAATACAGCCCAAATATTGAAACTTTCTAAACTGCTAGTTTACACAAAGTACTGTCAATTTCAATAAACATGTTTGTCAGAAATATCATATTAGTGTAATTGGCACAGACGAAAAAGAAGGAAAATCACTTTTCAAAAAGTTTAATTACCCATATTTCGGAAACTATAATAGCCCAAACGCTAAAAGTTGTTGACCGAATCATTCGGAAGAAAGTACTATTCAGCCCCAATAAATATCTCGTCTGACCCAATCACTTAGGGAATAATGTGAAGTTGGACCCACAAATTTAGTGAAGCTCTAATTCTGTTTCAAATACAGCCCAAATCTTAAAACTTCCTAAACTGCTAGTCGACGCAAACTATCGCGAATTCCACTAATCGTGTTTGTCAGAAATATCATATTAGTGAAGTTGGTCCCGACAAAAAAAGCAGCAAAATCACTTTTCAAAGATATTAATAGCCCATATTACGGAAACTATAGTAGCCCAAACGCTAAATGTTGCTGAAGCTATGAGCCCAAACGAAGAACTTTCCAGACCAATAAAAATTTCGTCTGTCCCAATCAGTTGGAGGCTAATGTGAAGTTGGCCCCACAAACTTTGTGAAGCTCTACTTCTGCTTCAAATACAGCCCAAATCTTGAAACTTCCTAAGCTGCTAGTCGACACAAAGCACTGCCAATTAAAGTAAACGTATTTGTCAGAAATGTCATATTAGTGAAATTGGCTTCGACAAAAGAGCAGGAAAATCACTTTTCAAAAAGTTTAGTAGCCCATATTTCGCAAACTATAATAGCCCAGACGCTAGATGTTGCTGACCCAATCAGTCCAAACGAAGTACTATCCCGCCCAATAAAAATCTCATCTGGACCAATCAGTTCGGAGCTAATGCGAAGTTGACCCCCAAAATTTGTGAAGCTCTAATTCTGTTTCAAATACAGCCCAAATCTTGTAACTTCCTAAGCTGCTAGTTGACGCAAAGTACTGTCAACATCCAATAAACATGTTTGCCTGAAATATGATATTAGTGAATTTGGCCCCGACAAAAGAAGCAGGAATATCACTTTTTAAAAAGTTTAATAGCCCATATTTCGGAAACTATAATAGCGCTAACGCTAAAAGTTGCTGACCCAATCAGCCCAAACGAAGAACTTTCCAGACCAATAAAAATTTCGTCTGACCCAATCACTTGGGGTATAATATGAAGTTGGCCCCACAAATTTTGTGAAGCTCTAATTCTGTTTCAAATACAGCCAAAATCTTGAAACTTCCTAAACTGCTAGTCGACACAAAGCACTGCAAATTAAACTAAACGTATTTGTCAAAAATGTCATATTAATGAAGTTGACTCCGACAAAGCAGCAGGAAAAACACCTCTCAAAAAGTTTAATAGCCCATATTTCGGAAATTATGACAGCCCAGACGCTAAAAGTTGCTGACCCAATCAGCCCAAACAAAGTACTATACAGACCAAAACAATCTCGTCTGATTGAATCACTTGGGGGCTAATGTGAAGTTGATCTCCCAAATTTTGTCAAGCTCTAATTCTGTTTCAAAAACAGCCCAAATGTTGAAACATTCTAAACTGCCAGTCGACAGAAAGTACTCTCAATTCCAATAAACATGTTTTTCAGAAATATCATATTAGTGAAGTTGGCCCCTCCAAGAAGCAGAAAAATCACTTTTCAAAAATCTAATAGCCCATATTTCGGGAACTGTAATAGCCCAAACGCCAAAAGTTGCTGACCCAATAAGCACAAACGAAGTACTATCCAGCCCAATAAAAATCTCGTTTTAGACCTATCACTTGGTGGATAATGTAAAGGTGGCCCCATAAAATTTTGTGAAGCTCTAATTCTGTTTCAAATACAGCCCAAATCTTAAAACTTCCTAAACTGCTCGTCGACGCAAACTATCACGAGTTCCACTAATCGTGTTTGTCAGAAATATCATATTAATGAAGTTGCCTCGATAAAAGAAGCAGGAAAATCTCTTTTCAAAGATATTAATAGCCCATATTTCAGAAACTATAGTAGCCCAAACGCTAAATGTTGCTTACGCAATCAGCGCAAACGAAGAACTTTCCAGGCCAATAAAAATTTCGTCTGGCCCAATCACTTGGAAGGTAATGTGAAGTTGGCCCAACAAATTTTGTGAAGCTCTAATTCTGTTTGAAAAACAGCCCAAATCTTGAAACTTTCTAAACTGCTAGTTGGCACAAAGTACTGTCAACATCCAATAAACACGTTTGTCTGAAATATATTAGTGAAGTTGGTCCCGACAAAAGAAGCAGGAATATCACTTTTTAAAAAGTTTAATAGCCCATTCTTCGGAAACTATAATAGCCCAAATGGTAAAAGTTGCTGACCAATTAGCCCAAACGAAGTACTATCCAGTCGAATAAAAGTCTCGTCTGGCCCAATCACTTTGAAGCTAATGTGAAGTTGGCCCCCCAAATTTGTGAAGCTCTAATTCTGCTTCAAAAACATCCAAAATCTTGAAACTTCTTAAACTGCTAGTCGATACAAAGTACTGCCAATTCTAATAAACGTATTTGTCAGAAATGTCGTATTAGTGAAATTGGCCGAGACGAAAAAGCGGTAAAATCACTTTTCAAAAAGTTTAGTTGCCCATATTTCGGAAACCCATTTATTGGAGCTATTAAAGCCCAAATGCTAAAGGTTGTTGACCCAATCAGTCGAAACGAAGTACTATACAGACCAATAATAATCTCGTCTGACCCAATCACTTGCGGGATAATATCAAGTTGACTCCCCCAAATTTTTTTGTGAAGCGCTAATTCTCTTTCAAAAACAGCCCAAATCTTGAAATTCCTAAACTGCTAGTCGACAAAATGTACTGTCAACTCCAATAAATATATTTGTCTGAAATACGATACTATTGAAGTTGGCCCCGACAAAAGAAGCTGTTAAATTACTTTTCAAAAAGTTTAATAGACCATGTTTCGGAAACTATAATAGCGCAAACGCTAAAAGTTGCTGACCCAATCAGCCCAAACGAAGTACTATACAGAACAATAAAAATCTCGTCTGTCCCAATCACTTGGGGGATAAAGTGAACTTGGCCTCCCAAACTCTGTTTCAAAAACATCCCAAATCTTGAAACTTCTTAAACTGCTGGTGGACACAAAGTACTGTCAATTCCAATAAACATGTTTGTCACAAATATCCTATTAGTGAAGTTGACCGCGACAAAAGTAGCAGGAGAATCGCTTTTCAAAACGTTTAATAGCCCATATTTCGGAAACTGTAACACCCCAAACGCTTAAAGTTTCTGACCTAATCAGCCCAAACGAAGTACTATCCAGCCCAATAAAAGTCTCGTTTGGCCCAATCACTTGGTGGATAATGTAAAGTTGACCCTCCAAACTTTATGAAGCTCTAACTCTGTGTTTAAGACAGCCCAAATCTTCAAACTTCCTAAACTGCTACTCGACGCAAAGCACTGTGAACTCCAATAAACATGTTTGTCCTAAATACGATATTATTGAGGTTTGCCCCGAAAAAAGAAGCTGGAAAATCACTTTTCAGAAAGTTCAATAGAACATATTTCGGAAACTATAATAGCTCAAACGCTAAAAGTTGCTGACCCAATCAGTCCAAACGGAGTATTATCTAGCCCAATAAAAATCTCGTTTGTCCCAATCACTTGGGGATAATGTTATGTTGGCCCCACAAACTTTGTGAAGCTCTAATTCTGTTTCAAATACAGCCCAAATCTTGAAACTTTCTAAACTGGTATTCGACACAAAGTACTGTCAATTCCAATAAACATGTTTGTCAGAAATATCATATTAGTGAAATTGGCCCCGACAATACAGCAAGAAAATGACTTTTCAAAAAGTTTAATAGCCCATATTTCGGAAAGTATAATAGCCCAAACGCTAAACGTTGCTGACCCAATCAGTCGAAACGAAGTACTATCCAGCCGAACATGGCCCAATCACTTGTGGGATAATGTGAAGTTGATCCCCCAAATTTTCTGAAGCTCTAATTCTGTTTCAAGAAGAGCCCAAATCTTGAAACTTCCTAAACTGCTGGTCGACGCAAAGTACTGTCAACTGCAATAAACATGTTTGTCTGAAATACGATATTACTGAAGTTGGCCCCGACAAAAAAAGAAGGGAAATTACTTTTCAAATAGTTTAATAAAACATATTTCGGAAACTACAACAACCCAAACGCTAAAACTTGCTGACGCAATCACCCCAAACGAAGTACTATACAGACCAATAAAAATCTCGTTCGGCCCAATGACTTGAGGGCTAATGTGAAATTGGCCTCCGAAACTTTGTAAAGCTCTAATTCTGTTTCAAAAACACCCCAAATCTTCAAACTTCCTAAAATTCTAGTCCACACGACGTACTGACAATTGCAAAAAATATCTTATTAGTTTGTCAGAAATATCATATTAGTGAAATTGGCCCCGACAAAGAGCAGGAAAATCACTTTTCAAAAAGTTTAATAGCCCATATTTCGGAAAGGATATTAGCCGAAACGCTAGAAGTTGCTGACCCAATCAGTCGAGACGAAGTACTATGCTGCCGAATAAAAATCTCATCTGGTCCAATCACTTGGGGGATAATGTGAAGTTGACCCCCCAAAATTTGTGAAGCTCTAATTCTGTTTTAAAAACAGCCCAAAATCTTGAAATTTCCTATACTGCTAGTCGACGCAAAGCACTGTCAACTCCAATAAACATATTTTTCTGAAATACGATATTAGTGAACTTGGCACCGAAAAAAAGCAGGAAAATCACCTTTTAAAAAGTTTAATACACTATATTTCAGAAACTATATTAGTCCAAACGCTAAAACATGCTTACCCAATCAGCCCAAACGAAGTACTATACAGATCAATAAAAATCTCGTCTGGCCCAATCACTTGGGGCTAATGTGAAGTTGGAATCCCAAATTTTGTGAAGCTCCAATTCTGTTTCAAAAACAGCCCAAATCTTCAAACTTTCTAAACTGCTGGTCCAAACAAAGAAGTGCCTATTCTAACAAACGTATTTCTCACAAAGGTCATATTAGTGAAGTTGACTCCGAAAAAAGTAGCAGGAAAATCAGTTTTCAAAAAGTTTCATAGGCCATATTTCGAAATCTATAATAGCCCAAACGCTAAAAGTTGTTGACCCAATCAGTCCAAACGAAGTATTATCCAGCTCGATAAAAATCTCGTCTGTCCCAATCACTTGGGGGATAATGTGAATTTGGCCTCTCAGAGCTTTTTGAAGCTCTAAATCTGTTTCAAAAACAGCCCAAATCTTGATACTTCCTAAACTGCTAGTCGAAACAAAGTACTGCCAATTCTAATAAACGTATTTCACAGAAATGTCATATTAGTGAAGCTGACCGCTACAAAAGTAGCAGGAAGAGAACTTTTCAAAAAGTTTGATATCCCATATTTCGGAAACTATAATAGCCCAAACCCTAAAAGTGGCTGACCCAATCAACCCAAACGAACAGCGGCGTGCCGTCAAGGGGACTAGGCTAGTCCCCTGGCATTTTAATTAAAGTATTTTGTGATAAATATATACCAAGGAAAGCGAAAATATTGTTTGTATTTCTCTATTTTCGTAAAATAACACTATTTCAATTGTTCTGACACCACTATAGTCAGCGCAGCGCCCGCATGCTGGGTGCGACAGCAAACTGGAGATCGGAAATGCTCGGGTTTTAATCGGCTTTTCTCGGGGAAGGGAACAGGTTCCAGCCAGCTAGTCCTCATATTATGTTGTCTAAGCTCTAAGCATGGGCGTTCTATCGTAAGCGAATTTAATGCTCGTTTGCTTTTTACAGTTAATAGTTTTAACGCTATTAAATTTACAGTATTAATCTTGACACTTTAAGAAATCTAGTGAAGTGTGAACTTTTTAGATTATCAATATATTTTGAAAATGACTCTAAGAATAAAGTATGGAAGGGGACTCGTCTGAGAAATCTATAGTTCATTCAAGGAACGTTCAGTACCTCATGTAAACAAATACACGTGTTGATTGTTTCATTTTATTGGTTAAAGAGCCTTGGAACATCCATGCGGCAGAAGAAAATAGTCCATTGTTAAGTAAGCTGTTTTTCAATGTGTTTGTTGCTTATAAGGCTCATTATCAGAATACAATTTCCTTACAGTTAAATAACAGAAACAACATTGTATCTAAGAACTAAATTGAATTAATGCAATAAAAGAGAATACGCATGCGTAGAAACTGGGTTTGGCCCACCTTATGTGCGAATCACAGTTTACAATATGGCTGCGTGCGGGGAATATGCAAAACGCCGACAGGGTACAAGCACGTGCTTCTCGAAAGAAGCGGTGACCGATAGCCAATCATCCGATGACTGGCGGAATAATACCATTCTACAATGTTTACATCAGGATCAGAAGGTTCGTTGAATGAACTTTAGTCCCTTGCAGCAAAGCGATGGCGCAAGCAGTGATGTTACTTCAATTGGTATAGGGGACAGTAGGGGTGGGGATCGGCCATTTCAGTCTTGTATTCTGGACCATTAGATTCCTTAATTTTCAAGAAATGCAACAAATAATAACCAGTGGTAGAACAACTCCAAGCATTTTCATTTAGACAAAAATGAAAGATTATATATATAATATCAAAATGGATTATTTTGCTTCTTCAAAATAGTTAACTGCATGTAAGACAAGAAACAAACTGTATTGCTAGCCTTGTATTCTGTTCCACATAGAAAAGGACGTGTGGAATAATGATGGCTTTTGTGACATGAACAATTTTCACAAACCCAAGTTGCGCCAAGAAAAATGTTATTCACACCTGTCCACAATAACTAAATTGAAAACTTTCGGGAAACCAGAATTGATTTTCAATTGAGCAAGCAACGCAGAAGTTGATTCAAACCGAGAACTAATGAACCGATTGATTTGTTCCTCTTGTTTTATGGCTAAACAAGAGCTATCGTTTAGAAGTCATAACAAACAGGAAGATCTGTCAATTAGGGAAATTATATTGAAGTAATTCAGTTACTTTCAAGTACGACACTAAATGGACTTGCAGGGGCGCCTGAAGAAAATTTTCTAGGGAGGGTCCCATCTCCATGGTTGCTATGTTGCGTCTGGTATTTCTGGTATTTAATATACGTGGTTTGCTATATTACGTATACATTTTCGTGAACCAGAGGAAGGTCCGGGACCCACCCTGCCCTCTCGTTCGGGCGCCCATGTTGACTTGTCATCTTCACAGCATGGGAGTGTTTAAAGGAACATCAAACAGAATTCAGAATGATATTATTAAATGTGTTGGTGAGTAATTCTGGATAAAATTAAGTCACAAATAAACAATACACTTCTTACAGCAATAATGTTGGACAAAACTACAGACTTTGCAAAGATCTCTCAACATTCAATCGGTACGTGAAAGACGGCAATTCATGAAAGATTTATTTGTTTTGCAGATGTTACTAGTGATTGCACTGAGACTGCTCTAAGTGAGCATGCTTTCCAAATTCTCTCTAATTTTAATTGTAAGCAAAAGCTTGTAGCACTAGGCTATGGATGGAGCTGCCGCATTTTCTGGACATTTGAACGGTTTACAAACTTTTGTGAAAAGGTGTTTGAGTGCACTCACCATACACTGCTATCATCACAGACTCAATCTCGTTGTTCCACAGTCTGTTAATCACATCAAGGAATGTAAAATATTTTTAGAATAAGTGGCATTCCAAATTTCTTTTCATATTCATCGAAACGCTGTAACGCGCTTGCTGAATCAGAAGTAACTAAGCGATTTCCAACGGTTGCAACTACAAGATGGAATTACAATTCCAAAATTGTGAATGCATTAAATGAAAATCAAATATAACTCTTACGGTGTTCTGAGAACATTGTAGAAAATTCAGATAATTGCGACACCGAAGCTTTCATGACTACAAAAAAGAAAAAAGAAAAAATGTGAGAGTTATCATTGAAGGATTTCGATTTTGCATTTCTACTAAAAGTTTTCAGTCATTTTTTTTCTCGCGCACGGATATACTATTCAACATTCTTTAAAGTAGAACCTTGGATGTGAAATATTGCATCCAAAAAGTACAAAAGATGGTATCTCAACTTAGAAATGCAAGAAACGATTTTGAAGACTTATAGAAAAGTAGAATTGGATGACAACGGGAACCTAATAAAAGACGTAAAGTAGATGACTCAACAGATTCAGAAATTAAATATGTGCATCTCTTCAATGACATTATTGATACTGTGATTTCAAGATCTCAGTGAGTTACAATTTCTTGAGCTGTTAGATTTAAAGGATTTTCAGTGCTTGAAATCTCGATTTCCTGATTGCTTGCTTTTGAACCTTAAATCAATTTACGGGAGTCTTTTCTTAAATTTTAACAATTTGCGGAGTGAATTAATATAGGTTTACAGACTTAGATTCTTCAAATAAAACTGTGACTGAAATTATCCATTTCTTGAAAGAAAGAGGCTTGGTAGGAGAAGCGTTCACAGAAACATATAAATTATGTTATTTTGTGTCAACAATACTACTCAGGACCTCCACTCTACAGCACACATTCTCTTCGAACCTAGTCCCCTGTGAGAAAAGTCACGGCACGCCACTGCAAACGAAGTACTATCCAGCCCAATAAAAATCTCGTCTGGCCCAATCACTTGGGAGCTAATGTGAAGTTGACCCCGCAAACTTTCTGAAGCCCTAATTCTGTTTCAAAAAGAGCCCAAATCTTGTAACTTCCTAAAATGCTAGTCCACACAAAGTACTGTCAATTCCAATAAACATGTTTATCTGAAAAACGATATTAGTGAAGTTGACCCCTACAAAAAAGCAGGAATATCACTTTTTAAAAAGCTTAATAGCCCATATTTCGGAGACGATATTAGCCCAAACGCTAAAAGTTGCTGACCCAATCAGCCCAAACGAAGTACTATACACACCAATAAAAATCTTGTCTGGCCGAATAGCTTGGAAGCTAATGTGAAGTTGGCTTCCCAAATTTGTGAGGCTCTAATTCTCTTTCAAATACAGCCCAAATCTTGAAACTTCCTAAACTGCTTGTCGACGCAAGGTACTGTCAATTCTAATAAACATGTTTTTCTGAAAAACGATATTAGTGAAGTTGGCCCCTACACAAAAGCAAGAAAATCACGTTTCAAAAAGTTTAATAGACCATATTTCGCAAACTATATTAGCCCAAACGCTAACACTTGCTGACCCAAGCAGCCGAAACGAAGTAATATATAGACCGATACAAATCTCGTCTGGCCCCATCACTTCGGAGCTAATGTCAAGTTGTGAAGTTGACCCAAACTTTGTGAAGCTCTAATTCTGTTTCCAAAACAGTTCAAATCTTGTAACTTCCTAAACTGCTAGTTGACACAAAGTACTGTCAACATCCAATAACCATGTTGGTCTGAAATATGATATTAGTGAAGTTGGCCCCGACAAAAGAAGCAGGAAAATTACTTTTTAAAAAGTTTAAAAGCCCATATTTCGAAAACTATAATACCCCAAACGCTAAAAGTTGCTGACCCAATCAGTCTTAGCGATGTACTATCCAGCCCAATAAAATCTCGTTTGGCCCAATCACTTGGGGGATAATGTGAAGTTGATCCCCCAAACTTTCTGAGGCTCTAATTCTGTTTCACAAACAGCCCAAATCTTCAACTTCGTAATCTGCTAGTCCACACAAACTGCTGAAAATTCTAATAAACGTATTTGTCACAAATGTCATATTAGTGAAGTTGGCTCCGACAAAAGTAGCAGGAACATCAGTTATCAAAAAGTTTAATAGCCCATATTTAGGAAACTATAATAGCCCAAATGCTAAAAGTTTCTAACTCAATGAGTGGAAACGAAGTACTATCCAGCCAAATAAAAATTTCCTGTGACCCAATCACTTGTGGGATAATGTGAAGTTCATCCCCCCAACTTTCTGAGGCTCTAATTCTGTTTCAAGACGAGCACAAATCTTGAAACTTCCTATACTGCTAGTCGACGCAAAGTACTGTCAACTCCAATAAACATGTTTCTCTCAATAGGATATTAGTGAATTTGGCCCCGACAAAAAAGCAGGAAAATCACTTTTCAAATAGTTTAATAAAACATATTTAAGAAACTATAATAGCCCAAACGCTAAAAGTTGCTGACGCAATCACCTCAAACGAAGTACTATACAGACCGTTAAAAATTCCGCCCGGCCCAATCACTTGGGGCCTAATGTGATATTGGCCTCCGAAACTTTGTGAAGCCCTAATTCTGTTTCAAAAACAGCCCAAATCTTGTAACTTCCTAAACTGCTAGTTGACACAAAGTACTGTCAACATCCTATAAACATGTTGGTCTGAAATATGATATTAGTGAAGTTGGCCCCGACAAAACAAGCAGGAAAATAATTTTTAAAAAAGTTTAAAAGCCCACATTTCGGAAACTATAATAGCCCAAACGCTAAAAGTTGCTGATCCAATCAGCCCAAACGAAGTACTATCCAGCTCAATAAAAATCTCGTTTGGCCCAGTCACTTGCGGAATAATATGAAATTGGCCCCACAAATTTTGTGAAGCCCTAATTCTGTTTGAAAAACATTCCAAATCTTGAAACTTCTTAAACTGCTAGTCGACACAAAGTACTGTCAATTTCAATAAACATGTTTGTGAGAAATATCATATTAGTGAAATCGGGCCCGAAAGAAAGGCTGGACAATCACTTTTTAGAAAGTTTCATTGCCTATATTTCGGAAACTATAATAGCCCAAACGCTAAAAGTTGCTGACCCAATGAGTCGAAACAAAGTACTATCCAGCCCAATAAAAATCTCGTCTGGCCCAACCAGTAAGTACGCCAGAAATTTTTACTTAGGGGGGTGTTCAAAATAAAAGGGGTGTGTGCTCTCAGAATAGTGATATAATTTTTAAACAAACTCAAACAAGAAAACAGTATATTTTGTTACGCAACTATTACAATATTATTATTATTATTATTATTATTATTATTATTATTATTATTATTATTATTACTAATAATAATAATATCAACTCTTTGCAGTGGTAGGTTCAATAAAGTAAGTTCACACATTTGAGCATTTATTATTATTATTAAACTAAGTAATACAGTGAAACCTCTCAAAACGGACATCGGTGGAACCGATTATTTGTCCGTAAATGAGAGGTGACCCTAAAAGGAAGGATTCTCTCTCATAACACCACATCACACATATTTATGGCATGGAAAAATAAGAAAGTTTGTCCTCTTACGAAGATATCTACTATTGAGAGACGCCCGTTAAGAGAGGTTTCACTGTATTAGGAATTAACCTCCACTATTTTACCTACTAATTACATGTGAATTGATTATATACGAATTATGATTATTTCTAATTATTTCGCAAAATTCTGCTATTATTTCAGTTTACTCGCCCCAGAAAGTTTTAGTGGGTGATTTTTTTCAAAATATTAATTGGGAAAAAATTCCCTCGTCCCACGCTGAAATCATATTCGTGTAGTAATTAATACTGTAGATAGTTCCAATTTCATTTCATTTAATATTCTAACTCTGTTGTTAACGTTAATTGTTGTAATATTATTTGATCTCTTAATCTCCGTTCCTGCCCCTTCCTGGTACGTTATTGGCTCTGAATATCTTTCATAAGAAAATTATTTATTGATTTAGTTGTTTTCCAGAAATCCAGTTTTTCAATTTACAAATATGTTGTATCTTTCTGTTTTGTCTTCTTTAATATACCCTAATTTTAATAATCCCAGGGCTCATAGTGTTCTGATCTCTTGTAAATAGTGGAAAAGTGACCAAAAATTGGCCAAAAGCACACAAAAAAGTGACCAAAATCTCATCATGCCCCTTTTTTTCTTTGTCAATTTCTTCATCACCTCTATCTTTGTTTGTTCTTTTGTTTCTTCTTTACTTCTTTTTGAGTTTCCTCCTTTCTTAGGTTTTCAAAGTATGTTTTGTACTTACGGTAAGCAGACTTAGCAGATGTAAGAAGTTCTGAGTAAGTGGAACCAGTTCTGGCCTATTTCCGAATTTCTTCATCCCAGACATTATATTTAACTTCGTATTAAGAGTACTCAAAAACGTGAAATTCATTTCATTCAAATGCATCACCTACTCTTAAGAAGAACATACAAGAAGCATAACACAAGACGAACATGATGAACCACACAAACAACTCACACAACGTTGAACGGAGCGTTAACTATTACGAGAGAAAACTAAAAGATTATTATGATAGAAGAAAGAATAGACACAGAAGGGTTCTCAACCCCACTTTGAGAGCTTAAGCATCCACCACCCATCTATTGTGCTTTAGAAAGAATAAAAGCTGAAGTGAGAATAAAGCTGACTGTTTCGCATGTAGGAGCGAGTTCTGAAGCTTTCAGAAGGGTAACGAGCAGTGGCGTATTTAGGGGGGTGGCTTCCGGGCTTATAAGCTTCCCCCCCCCCCCGAAATCTTACTTAGTGTAGTAAAGTAAATGAAATATCTTGCAGAATTTTCACATTTCCAGGCAAAGCCCCCCGAAAGTTAGCACAGCCTCTCCCGAAACAAAATCGTAAATACGCCACTGGTAACGAGTAACAAATTTCTGCCTTTTTCCATTTGTTTTTTATATTTTTCTTAGAAAACTGTCAATGGAAAACAAATCACACGAAAAAGTAACTTTACCTCTCAAAAAAGTAACTTTTAGTGACAAATTTGAAAAAAAAAGTAACTTTTAGTGACCAACTTGAAAAAAGTAAATTTTAGCTAAAAAAAAAAAAAAGTGACTCGCTATGAGCCCTGTTCCGCTCAATGAATTTACGTGAATAAAAATATACTTTACAAAAATTAAGCTAGCGCCAAATGCGTTCCTGCATAACACTAGACTCAATCTAAAAAATATATAATTCTAACTTCGTTCGATCTCTTCATTTCTAAAAACGTCTTGACTACACACTTGTAACGTCCGTCCGTTGATACACCTCTTGCAGAGCAGGCTTGAAACCAGCCACAGAGCTTTGGGGTCCATGAATATGTTAGGAGGAGTCAAGTCATTAAAAATTCTCTTATAAATATCTAAATTGAGCATTTTGTATTGAGCTCTGGACTGGACATGAAAAATTTAGGGAGGGCCAGGTCCTCCTTAGCTCCCTTCTGGTTGCAAACCTGTTCCAGAGTAACATTTACCAACTGAATCTAGTGTAGGCTTATTACTATATTGTCACATTTTTCCTTATTGAGGAGGAGGTAGGTGAATGGCCGCTCAAGACTTTGCCAATTTCAGTAATCTGCGTCTGTCCATCAATCTCTTTTCTCGGAAACGACCGCGGAGCCCAGGAGGGTAGATATCAGCGGTCTGTTTTGTCAATTGTTTCGATTGAAACACTGCTCGAAACAATGAGGTCATGTGGTTCTCGAAGCCGTACATGAGAACGAGGTCGCTTCGTATTTTGAAGTGAAATAAATAAATAAGAATATTGCCTTCTTTCCTAAACGTTAAACCTTTTTTAACTTGATGCAATAAATAACCTATATGATACTGATTGATACAATTGGATTTGGGGGAGTATTCCTTTTCCATCCAGGGGTGTGTGTAAAGAAACTTGGAGGGGTGTTAGGGGGGTGTTGAGGGGGTGTAGATTACTCCCTGGGCCCAATCACTTGGAGCTAATGTGAAGTTTGCCTCCCAAATTTTGTGAAGCTCTAATTCTTCTTCAAAAACAGCCCACATCTTCAAACTTCCTAAACTGCTAGTTGACACAAAGTACTGTCAACATCCAATAAACATGTTGGTCTGAAATATGATATTAGTGAAGTTGGCCCCGACAAAAGAAGCAGGAAAATTACTTTTTAAAAAGTTTAAAAGCCCATATTTCGGAAACTATAATATCCCAAACGCTAAAAGTTGCTGATCCAATCAGTCTTAGCGATGTACTATCCAGCCCAATAAAATCTCGTTTGGCCCAATCACTTGGGGGATAATGTGAAGTTGATCCCCCAAACTTTCTGAGGCTCTAATTCTGTTTCACAAACAGCCCAAATCTTCAAACTTCGTAATCTGCTAGTCCACACAAACTGCTGAAAATTCTAATAAACGTATTTGTCACAAATGTCATATTAGTGAAGTTGACTGCGACAAAAGTAGCAGGAAAATCAGTTTTCAAAAAGTTTAATAGCCCATATTTCGGAAACTATAATAGCCCAAACGCTAAAAGTTGCTGATCCAATCAGTCGAAACGAAGTACTATCCAGCCCAATAAAAATCTGGTCTGGCCCAATCACTTGGGGGATAATGTGAAGTTGACCCCCTAAACTATGTGAAGCTCTAATTCTGTTTCAAGAAGAGCCCAAATCTTGAAATTTCGTAAACTGCTAGTCGACGCAAAGTACTGTCAACTTCAATAAACATGTTGGTCTGAAATACGATATTAGTGAAGTTGGCCCAGACAAAAAAAAAAATCAATTTTCAAAACGTTTATTTGGCCATATTTCGGAAACTATAATAGCCCAAACGCTGAAAGTAGCTGACCCAATCAGCCTAAGCGAAGTACTACCCAGCACTATAAAAATCTCGTCTGACACTTGAGGGGCTAACGTGAATTTGGCCCCCCAAACTTTTTGAGGGTGTAGCTTTGTTTCCAGAGAAGCCCAAACGCTAAAAGTTGCTAGCCCAAACAGCCCAAATGAAGTACTTTCGGGCCCAATAAAGATCTCGTGTAGCCCAAACTTTTGGGGGGCCAACTTCACACAGGCAATTATTCATTGTAGTTTCGGAAAATTCATGATTGCTAATAAAACTCCAACTGACGAAAGCAGTGTATGTATATATATATATATATATATATATATATATATATATATATATATATATATATATATATATATATATATATATATATATATACCATTTTGATTTAAAATGATTAAGAATTTGTTGTGATGTCTTTCAGGGAATTTACTAGGACCCTATACCGGTTTTGCATTTTTTACCAATGTCAGTTTACTTTCCTTATATTCTTCTTGCAGTCTATTATCCTCCTTCGGTCGTGAAATAAGTGAGATTAAGGAGCAATGATTTATATTTTAATGCTTTATTATAACGTACCGGTTACATACTAACACGGAGATGATTCATTTATTCCTCGTTTTATATTTTTCATATATGGCTTAATACCGTTTTGGTTTTTTGGTCACTGAAATAGAGGGGCGTTCCTTACAATACTTATCGAAGATGACAACTGTCTTCCCCTTTTAATTTCGCGGCCTCTGTTATACTTCCTACGTACGATAAAAGTTTCATCTGCTTCCACGGTATTTGGGGTCCTTCTATTTGGATGGTTTTAAAAACTAATTTTAATAAAGAGCTATTTCTTGACTTGGACTCTTGGAAGAGGAAGAGGGTGGGAGAGACTTCTAGAACTTTATCTCTTTTAGTTTCGTGTTATAGAGTCATATATTAAACTGGTATAAAATAATGAATTTAGCCCTTTTTGTTTCAATTTGGTACTATTTTTTAGCCCACTTCAGAGCTAGGACTGTGGCAACAGTGATCGGAAGATAACGATGGTTAGCGAGGGTCAGTGAATATCGACTATTTTTATCGTGGACAACCTTCTGTAATTTAACAGCAAGACCCTGCGTCTTGGTCGTAATACTAGTTATAGGATAATTTTGGAACTGGGGGGCAAAATCAGGTAAAATCACCATATTTACAGGAAAAATGAGTTGATGTTACGTAAGTGTAGTTACTAAGACTAACCTAACCTAAACTAAACTGAATTATCAAAAACACAGAAACTATAGGAAGAAAGTATAAATTTTAAGCGAAAAATTCTGGCTCTCCAAATCCAAATATCCTAATCTAAAATAACCTAAAATAATCCAAACTAACCTAACCTACCTAAACCAAAAAGAACTACAGAAAATACAGCAAGAAAGCACGTAATTTAAGCAAAATTTTCTGGCTCCCCACTTCCAAAAATATGTCCTAGTCATAAATGAGCAATTTAGTTAAATTATAAATGTACTTACTAGAGCCCTATCGATGGATACAGACTCACTTAAATTTGATGTTCGGTGTTCTTCCATTGTAATTCTACGTACTTGGAATGGGACTACAAATTTCTAAGTGAAAATTTAATTTAATGCAAATAAATAGTTTAAATTGGAAAGCGTTTCCATTATGAAATATTTTCTTTGTTACCTATGAAACATATTGTTAGTATTGTTTAAACAAATTAACTATATACAACGATAAAATAGAAAATTAAAACATTCTCATGTGACGCTTTAAATCTTAAGTATTTTAAATACTACATTCATGCATGTTATACCATTCAGAATTTAGCCAGAATGTAATAAGATTTGAATTTCAAATTCTCACTTTTTAATTAGAAACTTTAAAAAATATGCAAGACAGTTTTAATTTTAATAGTTTATCATAATCAATTCTTTTTGATCGAGTTTGTTTTATAAAACTAATTAGGGCTAAGTATTCGTACATCAAATACAAAAACACAAGCAAAAACTGGGAATTTAGGATCAGTAGGCGAATATAAAAATAAATTAACTGTCAACCCTATAAAGGCAAACTTCACTATTAACCCATTAAAGGTAATACGTAATATTAATGTACACAATATATAATGTATATACTATAGATGTACGATTCATATAGAAAGTATTATCGTTGCTTTGCTCAAGTTTTCAAACTTAAAGTTTTATTATTTCGAAGGTAATACAGCACGAGCCTGTGTGAAGTTGGCCCCCAAAAGTTTGGGCTACACGAGATCATTATTGGCGAAGAAGTACTTCATTTGAACTCTTTGGGCTAGCAACTTTTAGCGTTTGGGCTACTCTGGAAACAAAGCTACAGCTTTACAAAGTTTGAGGAGCCAACTTCACGTTAGCCCCCCAACTGTTGGGGCCAGACAATATTTTTACTGGGCTGGGTAGTACTTCGTTTGGGCTGATTGGGTCAGCAACTTTTAGCGTTTGGGCTATTATAGTTTCCGAAATATGTGCTATCAAACTTTTTAAAATGTGATTTTCCTGCTTCTTTCGTCTGGGTCAACTTCACTAATATGACATTTCTGACAAATGTGTTTACTAGAATTGGCGGTACTTTTTGTCGACTAGCAGTTTAGAAAGTTTCAAGATTTTGTCTATATTTGAAACAAACTTAAGAGTTTGACAAACTTTGGGGCGCCAAGTTCACATTAGGCAAGTGATTGGCCCAGAGATTTTTATTGGGCTGGATAGTACTTCGTTTGCCATGATTGGGTCAGCAACTTTTAGCGCTTGGGCTATTATAGTTTCCGAAATATGGGCTATCAGACTTTTTCAAAAGTGATTTTCCTGCTTATTTTGTCGGGGCGAACTTCACTAATATGACATTTCTCACAAATACGTTTACTAGAATTTGCAGTATTTTTTGTCTACTAGCAGTTTAGGAAGTTTCAAGATTTGGGCTGTATTTGAAACAGAATTAGAGTTTCACAAAGTTTGGGGAGGCAACTTCACATTAGCCAAGTGATTGGGCCAGACGAGATTTTATTGGGTTGGATAGTAATTCGTTTGGGCTGATTGGATCAGCAACTTTTAGTGTTTGGGCTTATATAGTTTCCGAAATATAGGCTATAAAACTTTCTCAAAAGTGATTTTCGTGCTTCTTTTGTCGGGGCCAACTTCACTAATATGACATTTCTGACAAATACGTTTACTAGAATTGGAAGTACTTTGTCTCGACTAGCAGTTTAGGAAGGTTCAACATTTGAGCTTGTAACGGATGAACGATACACATATAATCTTTAAATAGCCCCCACTACCCACAGTCCTGCGAGAACGGACGTCACCCCACTTCCCCCTTTAGAATACAAGAATTTTAAAAGGAGAGAGAAAGGAGAATTCCACTCCCCCACGGCTGAGAATAATGACGACGTGAAGAGTGAGGTTCAATACTGGAAAAGGCTTATACTGTATGCAAAAAATATCACTATTAAGATAATCAGGAATTTGTCTACAACTACTTGAAAATGGAAAAAGTTTTCTAACAAAATGGAAAATTTTATTATAACAATCCGAAACGTGTTATATAAATAGTAATATAGAAAACATTCAACAATTTTAACAAGTAATAATATCATTAATCGAAATCGCCGTTAGCAAGTAACATTTTTCCCAAAAGGATTTTTTTTTCCAAGTAACAAAATTTTTCTGAAGTATTATTATAACCAATCGTAAATCCAAAATATAGAATTTAGAAACCTATATAACAATATAATCAAAAATGTATGGAACTCGAAGTTACAGCAAAGTGGCTTTCTTTGGAATGAAAATGTGGGAGGAAATGATTTCTTAAATATGGGTCAAAATGCATGAATTACGAGCAATAGCTCAACTGTAATTCTATAAAATCCTTTCTTTTTTTTCTTTCCTTTTTCAAAGCGGACCTAAGACATAAATCATTCATTTGAAGTCTCCACTAGCCTTAATATTTTCCGTAATTTCAATATATTAAACTTCCTGACCAGCGACTTTACTTTAGTTTTAACAAGGAAAAACAAGAATCAACATGTTTTAACTCAAGGCATAATTCTGCCTACACAAAACCAGTAACATGAACTATTCAATTAACTATTTTTACTTTCTTACTTTTCCTTTCGCAATATTTTTAGAAATATGTGCTTCCAAAATATATTGAATAATAATAATGCTTCTAAATAATAACCATAGTCAGGAATTGTTATAGATTTCAAAAGAAATTAACTAAACTATACGATTATACGGAAAGAATATTAATTTTTAACGACCCATTTTTTTCTTTTTTCCTTCAGAGGACCTATCACTCTTACCTCATTTTATACACTGCGAAGCGCTTCAGTCTTAAAGCCAGAACCTCGGCTGCAACGTGACGTCATCCCGATCGACGACTCACGCAATCTAACCGAAGGTTAAGCAGTGCTTCCAACTCCAAGAGAAATAACCGACTTAACAGTAAACTGGAGTTTCATCTCACAAAATTTTCCTTTTACAAAATTTCATTTTATTTTGAAACTTGGGTGGGTTACATAATATCCGAGGGTCGGTCAAAAAAAAATTCCTAACCATACAAATCCCAAGTTGAATAATAAAATAATTTCAATACATTACCAAATCTTCCATAAATATTCAAATGCTAACGCCTTCTTTACAAACTTCTACAGTAATTTTTCCAATTCCTTACATAACATACACAAAGGATGATGATGAGGTATTTACAAAATGAAAAGGGGTTGACCTCTCACTTTCTCGGACGAGGCATTCCTGCAGGAAAAAAAATATATACAACACACAAAATTTGTTCGAACAAACATCCTAAAATATATAAATAAGTACAATATTAATAATTTACTTAACCTCAATTCTCATATCAAATCTTTTTTTCCGTGTTACCTTATGGGTTAGGTTGATTAACTTGTCTCGGTGGAAAATATTTCTTACAAAAACGAACATGGCGTTTTATATGAACATATGGTCTTTCAATATTTTCTAGCCAAACTGTATTTGGTGTAGGTTTAGAAATAAGGCGGTATGGGCCTTCCCACTGAGGGGCGATTTTTGGATTGAAATGTTTCTCTGCTGAAATTTTCATGAACCTTTTAACCAATACTAAATCATCAATATTTAAATTAACAGGATTATGTTTTTGAGTATAAACTTTCGCACTATGTTTCCAAGCGCGTTCAATATTATTATTTATATTAACTAATTTTTGCTCTTTATCCTGGTCATCGTCTAAAAGATCTAAATCCATCAACCATTTAACATCTAATGGGTGGTAAAATTTCCGTCCCATATAAAGTTCACATGGACTAGTCCCAGTAGTTTCATTCATACTTATGTTAATAGTAAAAGCAATTTTAGATAGTAATTGGGCCCAATTCTGTTGAGACTTATCAACATAAATACGAATTAAATTTTTAACCGATCTCACCGTGCGTTCGGCTCTGTTCGATTGTGGGTTATATGGGGAGAATTTTACACTCTGTATACCATAGCTATACAAGAATTTCAAGAAGTAATCACTCACGAAATAAGAAGCGCCATCACTTAGGACTTTACCAGGAAAGCCGTATCGAAGAAATAATTCCTGTAACTTATTGCAGATGATTTTTGAGGTTAGTCGTCTTAAAGGTTCTAAAAAGACAAAGCGACTATAGGCGTCAGTGACAATTAAAATATATTCAAATCCAGAACTACTAGGCAATTTCCCCGCAATATCAATAAACCAAGTATAATTTGGGTGCATTACCTTTTTTGTAAAATATTGACCCATAGGTTTTCGATTGGAATCTTTACAGGTTTGGCACAAATGACAAGATTGTATAAAATTCTTAATGTCAGAATATAAAGTAGGCCAGGTATACTTTTCAGCGACCTTAGCAATGGTTTTTCGATATCCCATATGCCCACCATGAATTATTGGACAATGAGAATACTCAATAATCGACTGAATTAAAGAATTAGGTATTACAATTCTAAATCCATTATTCCCTTTACCTTTTGTCTTTTTTAACAAGATCTTATTTCTTAATACATACAGAGGAACTTCTTCCTTTCGCTCTAACCTATTGATAATCTCTCTTAATTCAGGATCCTTCCTCTGGTGATCTGTAAGAGGTACATTAAACACAGGATTTTGCCAAAAATTAATGAAAGACAAATTTACTGTTTTATTATGATCTTTTACGACTTCTATTGTATTATCGTCTTTTGTATAGAATTCTAGATGGTTTCCAACCCTTGAAAGGAAATCGGCTATACTATTTATTTTTGATCTTACATGGACTATATGAAATTTAAACCTCGAGATTTTCTCTAACATAGTTCCATATCTCCTTTGTCTTTTATGGTTATTAAGTAACCAAGTTAAACTCTTACTATCAGTATATACTACAAAGGGATTTGCCAAATAATATTCAAATTTTTCCAAAGATAAAGAAAGAGCCTTAAGTTCTAATTCGTATATATATTTTACTCCAATCAGATTGTGGAATTGCCCGACTAAACATTGATACAGGTCTAAGATTCCCTTCCGAATCATATTGGCTGAGAACCCCAGAAAAATGACGCAAAGAGCTATCACAATGTATTACGAAGTTGGAATTCATATCTGGGACTTTCAAAATGACCTGACTACAAAAGGCATCCTTTAATTTTTGTAGGGCTTCATCATGAACTTTAGTCCATTTAAAAGGCTTTTTTACCGATCTTAATTCTTGAAGGGGAGCAATTAACTCTGAATACCCATAAATAAATTTTGAATAGAACGAGAAAAATGAACATATTCTGTTCACTCCTTTTCTGTTCTTTGGTTTTGGTATCTCCTGGATAGCTTTAATTCTCTCAGGGTCTATTGACATGTTGCCATTTTCAAAACGAAACCCTAAATATTTAATACTAGTTTGAAATAGACAGGACTTCTTTTCTGATATAGTAATTCCCCAATTTCTTAGTCGAGATAATACCTCCTCTAATAGAGCTTTATGACTCTCAATATCTTTGCTAAATAAAATTATGTCATCAAAATATATCTCTAAATTCTTACCAATTAACCCTTCAAAGACTTTTGACATCAAATTACTTAAAACAAAAGGTGATAACACTAATCCCATTGGTACCGATTTATATCGATAGATTTTATTTTTTGTCACAAAAGCAGTAATATTTCTACTCTCTTCAGACAGAGGAATTTGATGAAAACAGGATTTACAATCAAGTTTTGAAAAGATATTATTGTCCGAAATACTAGATATTACATTCTCCATGTTAGGAGAAGGATAGCTGTTTACCATCACCTTTTTGTTCACCTCTCCGTATGAAATTACAAGCCGCCTGCTTCCATCTGAATTTGTTACTAGAAAGCAGGGTGATGTGTAGGGAGAATAATCTACTTCCTCTATAATATCGTCTTTTAAAAGCTGGGCAATAAAAGAATCTAATTCCTTTTGCTTATGCGTTGGAAGCTGATAAGGTTGCAATCGAATGGGAGTTTTATCGGCAAGTTCAATTTTGTAAGTGAAATTTTTTACTCTACCAATTTTGTTTCCAATAACATCAGAATATGAAGTTAACAAGTTATTAACATATTCCTGTAAATTAGAATCACATAGTAATAATTGATCAGGAACCGTATAATTACCTTGAGATTCCTCCGGTTTAGTCTCCGGTGGATGCAATATGGACTGATCAAAAACGAATTCCACTCCTGGGTCAAACGTGGTATTAACTCCACTGTCTCTGGTTACTGATGTCGATGGAGTCAAAATCTGATGAGAATTACCAAAAGATCTAGGTTGAGGTGTAGCTTTCGGACAACCAAGGTCGCATGGCGGCTGCTTTCCACTCACCCCATTCCTAGAAGTATATGCAGAAGCGAGAGAAGTCTGGGCACACAAAAGTTCATCAGCTCGGATCATAGGAACCACTAACTTCCGAGCTTTTATATTATATAAATTACCAGCAATGTCTATTATGGCGTTGTATTTTGTATGAAAGTCATTTCCAAGCAGAAGATCAAACTCATTAGAGTCCACAATGAAAAAAATTTCACTAAACTGATGTCTTCCAATTTTAAAATATAGTCTTACTCTCATATCCACTTTAACTTGTACATTTCCTAAGCCGATAGTCTGAACGTTCACCTTTTCTGCTTTTATTTTACATTTTTTTCTAAGTTCATCATAAAGATGTCGAGCCAAATAAGAGTTCGTACTCCCAGTATCAATTAAGCACTTAAAACGCATACCCGTAATGTAAACAGGAATCGCTAATAAATTTTCCAATTTACTACCATTTTGATTTACATCTGAATTATTTTGAGTTAAGTACTGAGATTCTAAATTAGGGTTATGAGAAAATTCCGCCTTATCAAGATTTTTATAGTTAGATGGTAAAGAATACATAGCTGGAGAAACTAAAGTTTTATGTAAATTTCTTGGTTCACGAGATTGCAACACTACTTGCTGTTTTGTATTCTTCGCTCCGATAAAGGAAGATGATTTACGGGGTGGTACCAAGTCCCGTACGCTACTACCTTGATTACGTAATCGATAATAATCTTTCCTATATCTATGCAAGGCGTCATAGTGTTCTGCAGCTAAATACAATTGATTTAAATCGATAGGCATACCTCTTTCAGCTAGAAATTGATGGGCAGAAGGCGTTACCATATTAGTAATTAAACTACAAATGGTGGCTTCATCAAAGGACATATCAAGTACGTGAATAATCGATAATTTATTATCTGCGAACTCATATAATGATTGCTCCTCCCGCATGGGAACGTAGAAAAATAGTCGCATGAATTGTGTTCTACCAATAGTGGAAATAAATCGCACCACTAAATGTCTACAAACTGTTTGCCAAGGGGAAGCGTCCCCAATAAACGATTGTATAACTTCTTGCATTTCTCCTTTTGTACGAGAAAGACAAGCTACCAACACAAGATCTAAAGGCAAACCCTTACCTCTGACAATACTATCAAGTTTTAATAAAAACTGAAATGTAGACTCAGTATTGGTACCATCTATTATAGGTAGACTATTAATATCATGCAACAAAGATTTATAGATTCCTTCCGAAGCAAATTTCTCAAAATTTAAATTTAATGAAGCTGCCATATTAAATGATTGAACTCTATACTTATTTTGAAAGCTCTGACTCCCTCCTGCTCTTAAATTAGGCGAGGATTTCGCAAACCGTGTACTGTGTCCCACATTACTTTGTGGATCCACGTTATAATTTTGATCATGAAATGGTCTACTTTGACCACCTAGTAAAGGTTCGTGATGATTCACTTGAATATGGGCTGAAGGCCTTAAATGTTCAAACATAGGATTACTAAATTCATAAGAATATCCAAGAAATTCATCCCCACTAGAACTTGAAGAATCCGAAAATCTAGACTTTACATGCGTCTCCTTTGACTGTGCCATCCTTACAAGAACACCACAAAATATTAAGCTCAAAGAAACCAAAAGGATAATTACTATTAATTTTACAACCTTATCAATAATTATCTGCTTATTACACAATGACCTACTAAACCATAAATTTTGTATCCGACCCCGGCAACACTGTATTAAGTATTTTACGTTAACATTCATATACAACATTTATATTACTCAACAAGAAAGGCATAATATAATGAAAATATGTTATTTAATTTAGAGGTTAATTTCACCAAAGAAATACACATAAATTTTAGAATATAAAGGGAAACACTTTTTGGCTGGACCTCCCCGAACCGGACCTCGAAGCCAGCATAAATTTTGCCTTTCCAGGGCAGTGTATAAAATTTATTTTTATTTAAAAATTATATATGTAACGGATGAACGATACACATATAATCTTTAAATAGCCCCCACTACCCACAGTCCTGCGAGAACGGACGTCACCCCACTTCCCCCTTTAGAATACAAGAATTTTAAAAGGAGAGAGAAAGGAGAATTCCACTCCCCCACGGCTGAGAATAATGACGACGTGAAGAGTGAGGTTCAATACTGGAAAAGGCTTATACTGTATGCAAAAAATATCACTATTAAGATAATCAGGAATTTGTCTACAACTACTTGAAAATGGAAAAAGTTTTCTAACAAAATGGAAAATTTTATTATAACAATCCGAAACGTGTTATATAAATAGTAATATAGAAAACATTCAACAATTTTAACAAGTAATAATATCATTAATCGAAATCGCCGTTAGCAAGTAACATTTTTCCCAAAAGGATTTTTTTTCCAAGTAACAAAATTTTTCTGAAGTATTATTATAACCAATCGTAAATCCAAAATATAGAATTTAGAAACCTATATAACAATATAATCAAAAATGTATGGAACTCGAAGTTACTGCAAAGTGGCTTTCTTTGGAATGAAAATGTGGGAGGAAATGATTTCTTAAATATGGGTCAAAATGCATGAATTACGAGCAATAGCTCAACTGTAATTCTATAAAATCCTTTCTTTTTTTTTCTTTCCTTTTTCAAAGCGGACCTAAGACATAAATCATTCATTTGAAGTCTCCACTAGCCTTAATATTTTCCGTAATTTCAATATATTAAACTTCCTGACCAGCGACTTTACTTTAGTTTTAACAAGGAAAAACAAGAATCAACATGTTTTAACTCAAGGCATAATTCTGCCTACACAAAACCAGTAACATGAACTATTCAATTAACTATTTTTACTTTCTTACTTTTCCTTTCGCAATATTTTTAGAAATATGTGCTTCCAAAATATATTGAATAATAATAATGCTTCTAAATAATAACCATAGTCAGGAATTGTTATAGATTTCAAAAGAAATTAACTAAACTATACGATTATACGGAAAGAATATTAATTTTTAACGACCCATTTTTTTCTTTTTTCCTTCAGAGGACCTATCACTCTTACCTCATTTTATACACTGCGAAGCGCTTCAGTCTTAAAGCCAGAACCTCGGCTGCAACGTGACGTCATCCCGATCGACGACTCACGCAATCTAACCGAAGGTTAAGCAGTGCTTCCAACTCCAAGAGAAATAACCGACTTAACAGTAAACTGGAGTTTCATCTCACAAAATTTTCCTTTTACAAAATTTCATTTTATTATGAAACTTGGGTGGGTTACAAGCTGTATTCGAAACAGAATTAGAGCCTCACAAATTTTGGGGGGCCAATTTCACATTAGGTCCCAAGTGATTCGGCCAGACGAGACTTTTATTGCGCTGGATAGTACTAGGTTTGGACAGATTGGGCCAGCAACTTTTACCGTTTGGCAATCATACTTTCCGAAATATGAGCTATTAAACTTTTTGGAAAGTGATTTTCTTGCTTCTTTTGTCGGAGCCAACTTCAATAATATGACTTTCCTGACAAATACATTTACTAGAATTGGCAGCACTTTGTGTCGACAAGCAGCTTAGGAAGTTTCAAAATTTGGGCTGTATTCGAAACAGAATTAGAGCTTCACAAAGTTTGAAGGGCCAAATTCACATTAGCCCCCAAGTGATTGGGCCAGACGAGATTTTTAATGGGCAGGATAGTACTTCTTTTGGGTTGATTGGATCAACAACTTTTATCCTTTGGGCTATTGTAGTTTCTGAAATATGGGCTATCAAACTTTTTGAAAAGTGATTTTCCTGCTTCTTTTGTCGGTGCCAACTTCACTACTATAATATTTATGACAAACATGTTCATTGGAATTGACAGTACTTTGTGTTGACTAGCAGTTTAGGAAGTTTCAAGATTTGGGCATGTATTTGAAACAGAAATAGACCTTCACAAAATTTGGGAGGCCAACTTCATGTAACCTCCCAAGTGATTGGGCCAGACGAGATTTTAATTGCGCTGGATAGTGCTTCTTTTGGGGTGATTGGATTAGAAACTTTTAGCGTTTGAGCTATTATAGTTTCCCAAAAATGGGCTATCAAACTTTTTGAAAAGTGATTTTCCTGTTATTTTGTCGGGGCCATCTTCACTAATATAATATTTCTGACAAACATGTTCATTGCAATTGACAGTACTTTTTGTTGACTAGCAGTTTAGGAAGTTTCAAGATTTGGGCTCTAATTGAAACAGAATTAAACCTTCACAAACTTTGGGAGGGCAACTTCACATTAGCTCCCAAGTGATTGGACCAGACGATATTCTTATTGGACTGGATAGTACTTCGTTTGGGCTGATTGGGTCACCAACTTTCAGCGTTTGGGCTATTATAGTTTCCGAAATATGGGCTATCAAACTTTTTGAAAAGTGATTTTCGTGTTTATTTTGTCGGGGCCAACTTCACTAATATGCCATTTTTGACAAATGCGTTTACTCGAATTGGAACTACTTTGTGTCGACTAGCAGTTTAGGAAGGTTCAACATTTGAGCTGTGTTCGAAACACAATTAGAACTTCACAAAGTTTGGGGGGCCAACTCCACATTAGCTTCCAAGTGATTGGGCCAGACGAGACTTTTATTGGGCTAGATAGTACTAGGTTTGGGCTGATTGGGTCAGCAACTTTTAGTGTTTGGGCGATTATAGTTTCCCAAATATGGGCTATCAAACTTTTTGAAAAGTGATTTTCCTGTTATTTTGTCGGGGCCATCTTCACTAATATAATATTTCTGACAAACATGTTCATTGCAATTAACAGTACTTTTTGTTGACTAGCAGTTTAGGAAGTTTCAAGATTTGGGCTGTAATTGAAACAGAATTAAACCTTCACAAACTTTGGGAGGGCAACTTCACATTAGCCCCCAAGTGATTGGGCGAGACGATATTATTATTGGACTGGATAGTACTTCGTTTTGGGCTTATTGGGTCATTAACTTTTAGCGTTTGGGCTATTATAGTTTCCGAAATATGGGCTATCAAGCTTTTTAAAATGTGATTTTCCTGCTTTTTTGTAGGGGCCAAGTTCACTAATATGATATTTCTGACAAATACGTTTACTAGACTTGGTAGTACTCTGTGTCGACTAGCAGTTTGGGAAGGCCCATTTGGGCTGTATTCGAAACAGAATTAGAGCCTCACAAATTTTGTGGGGCCAACTTCACATTATTCCCCAAGTAATTGGGCCAAACAAGATTTTTATTGGGCTGGATAGTACTTCTTTTGGGCTGATTGGATCAGAAACTTTTAGCGTTTGGGCTATTATAGTTTCTGAAATATGGGCTATCAAACTTTTTGAAAAGTGATTTTCGTGTTTATTTTGTCGCGGCCAACTTCACTAATATAACATTTCTGATAAACATGTTCATTGGAATTGACAGTACTTTGTATCGACAAGCACTGTGGCAAGTTTCAAGATTTGGGCTGTATTTGAAAAGGAATTAGACCTGCACAAAATTTGGGGGGCCAACTTCACATAAGCCCCAAGTGATTGGGCCACACAAGATTTTTATTGGGCTGGATAGTATTTCGTTTGGCTGATTGGGTCAGCAACCTCCAGCGTTTGGGCTTTTACAGTTTCCGAAATATGGGCTATCAAACTTTTTGAAAAGTGATTTTCCTGCTTCTTTTGTCGGGGCCATGTTCACTTATATGACATTTTTGAGAAATACGTTTACTAGAATTGGCATTACTGTGTGTCGACTAGCAGTTAGGAAACTTCAAGATTTGGGCTGTATTCGAAACAGAATTAGAGCTTCACAAAGTTTGGTGGGCCTACTTCACATTAGCCCCCAAGTGATTGGACCAGACGAGATTATTATTGGGCTGGATAGTACTTGGTTTTGGGCTGATTGGATCAGCAACTTTTAGCCTTGGGCTATTATAGTTTCTGAAATAGAGGCTACCAACTTTTTGAAAAGTGATTTTCGTGATTATTTTGTCGGTGCCAACTTCACTAATATAATATTTCTGACAAACATGTTCATAGGAATTGACAGTACTTTGTATCGACTAGCACTGTGGAAAGTTTCATGGTTTGGGCTGTATTTGAAAGAGAATTAGACCTTCACAAAATTTGGGGGGACAAGTTTACATTAGCCCCAAGTGATTGGGCCAGAAGAGATTTTTATTGCGCTGGATAGTATTTCGTATGGGCTGATTGGGTAAGCAACTTTTAGCGTTTAGGCTATTATAGCTTCTGAAATATGTGCTATTAAACTTTTTAAAATGTGATTTTCCTGCTTCTTTCGCCTGGGTCAACTTCACTAATATGACATTTCTGACAAATGTGTTTACTAGAATTGGCGGTATTTTTTGTCGACTAGCAGTTTAGAAAGTTTCAAGATCTTGGCTATATTTGAAACAGACTTAAGAGCTTGACAAACTTTGGGGGGCCAAGTTCACATTACGCATTTGATTGGGCCAGACGAGATTTTTATTGGGCTGGATAGTAATTCGTTTGGGCTGATTGGATCAGCAACTTTTAGTGTTTGGGCGTATATAGTTTCCGAAATATAGGCTTTTAAACTTTCTCAAAAGTGATTTTCGTGCTTCTTTTGTCGGGGCCAACTTCACTAATATAATATTTCTGACAAACATGTTCATAGGAATTGACAGTACTTTGTATCGACTAGCACTGTGGAAAGTTTCATGGTTTGGGCTGTATTTGAAAGAGAATTAGACCTTCACAAAATTTGGGGGGACAAGTTTACATTAGCCCCAAGTGATTGGGCCAGAAGAGATTTTTATTGGGCTGGATAGTACTTCGTTTGCGCTGATTTCGTCAGCAACTTTTAGCGTCTAGGCTTTTATAGTTTCCGATATATGGGCTATCAGACTTTTTCAAAAGTGATTTTCCTGCTTCGTTTGTTTTGGCGAACTTCACTAATATGACATTTCTCACAAATACGTTTACTAGAATTTGCAGTATTTTTTGTCTACTAGCAGTTTAGGAAGTTTCAAGATTTGGACTGTATTTGAAACAGAATTAGAGCTTCACACAGTTTGGGTGGGCAACTTCACATTAGCCAAGTGATTGGGCCAGACGAGATTTTTATTGGGCTGGATAGTAATTCGTTTGGGCTGATTGGATCAGCAACTTTTAGTGTTTGGGCGTATATAGTTTCCGAAATATAGGCTTTTAAACTTTCTCAAAAGTGATTTTCGTGCTTCTTTTGTCGGGGCCAACTTCACTAATATGACATTTCTGACAAATACGTTTACTAGAATTGGAAGTACTTTGTGTCGACTAGCAGTTTAGAAAGTTTCAAGATTTTGGCTATATTTGAAACAGAATTAGAGCCTCACAAATTTTGAGGGGCCAATCTCACATTAGCTCCCAAGTGATTCGCCCAGACGAGACTTTTATTGCGCTGAATAGTACTATTTTTGGGCAGATTGGGCCAGCAACTTTTACCGTTTGGCAATCATACTTTCCGAAATATGGGCTATTAAAGTTTTTGGAAAGTGATTTTACTGCTTCTTTTGTCGGGGCCAACTTCACTAATGTGACATTTCTGAAAAAACGTTTACTAGAATTGGCAGTACTTTGTGTCGACTACCAGCTTAGGAAGTTTCAAGATTTGGGCTGTATTCGAAACAGAATTAGAGCTTCACAAAGTTTGAAGGGCCAAATTCACATTAGCCCCCATGTGATTGGGCCAGACGAGATTTCATTGGGCTGGATAGTACTTCTTTTTGGCTGATTGGATCAGCTAGTTTTAGCATTTGGGCTGTTAAGTTTCCGAAATATGGGCTATCAAACTTTTTGAAAAGTGATTTTCCAGCTTCTTTTGTCGGGGCCAACTTCACTAATATATTTCTGACAAACATATTCATTGGAATTGACAGTACTTTGTTGGCTAGCAGTTTAGGAAGTTTCAAGATTTGGGATGTATTTGAAACAGAGTTAGCCCTTCACAAACTTTGTGGGGGCAACTTCAAATTAGCCCCCAAGTGATTGGGCCAGACGATATTATTATTGGGCTGGATAGTACTTCGTTTGGGCTGATTGGGTCAGCAACTTTTAGCGTTTGGACTATTATGGTTTCCTAAATATGTGCTATCAAACTTTTTGAAAAGTGATTTTCGTGTTTATTTTTTCGGGGCCAAGTTCACTAATATGACATTTCTGACAAATACGGTTACTAGAATTGGTAGTACTTTGAGTCGACTAGCACTGTGGCAAGTTTGAATATTTATGCTGTATTTGAGACAGAATTAGACCTTCACAAAGTTTGGAGGGCCAACTTCACATTAGCCCCCAAGTGATTTTGCCATGCCAGATTTTTATTGAACGATAGTATTTCGTTTTGGCTGATTTGAACAGCAATCTCCAGCGTTGGGCTTATATAGTTTCAGAAATATGGGCAATTAAACTATTTCAAAAGTGATTTTACGTTTATTGGAATTGACAGTGCTAGGTTTCGACAGCAGTTTAGGAAGGTTTAACATTTGGGCTTAATTTGAAAATGTATTATACCTTCACAAAATTTGCTTGCTAACTGCAAATTAGCCCAGAAGTGATTGGGCCAGACGAGATTTTTGTTTGGGTGGATGGTAGTTTGTTTGGGCTGATTGAGTGAGCAACTTTTAGCGTTTGGGCTATTATATTTTCCGAAATATTGGCTATTAAACTTATCGAATAGTTATTTTGCTGGTTCTTTCATTGGGGCCAACTTCATTGGTATGACCGGTCTGAGAAATAGGTCTATTGGAAGTAGCAGTACCTTTGTCGACTAACAGAGTTGCAACTTTGAAAATTTTGCTGCATTGAAACAGAGTTAATTTCTTAACAAAATTTGGGGTCGAACTTCATTGGAGCGACTTCAGAGTTGGGCCAAATAATATTTGTATTGGACTAGATAGTACTCCCTGTGGGGTGATTGGGTTAGCAACTTTCAGCGTTTGAGCTACTACCTAGATACAATCCCCTAAGTGATATGGACCCTTAGATTTATTAAAAAGTGTTCTCTGCTCCTTTTGTCGAAGCTAACTTCACTAATATGACCGGTCTGCCATATGTTATTGGAGTTAACAGTAGTGATGTATCGCCCGCGAATGAGCCGACTCTTCTGACTAACTCTTTTGGATGAGTGAGTGAGTCGTTGTTCACTATACTGGATTCCACCTTTTCATCAGAGCACTTCGTGCCTCGATGCCGCTCCTCTTCACCGACTCGACAACTTGCTGCGTTGTCACTTCGTCATAAACGCAGAATTAGACAATTCGTGTAGTTACTCGTGCGAGGGAGAGCGAGGGCGACCTGGCTGGGGCTCTGCTGTGCATAGGGTGATCGAGTTCGATTCAACTCTAATTTATTGAGCACAATGATTTGAAACCCACTTTATAGAAAAGTTCAGGTACTTTTCTTACGAAATGCTATGTAATGCTCGATAAGAAATTTAATTCAGTTACGCAAAATAAGACGCTATACGGAGAATTAATTTTGGTTCTGAGAGCAAGAACGAACGAATAAATAAAGCACCTTTTTTGGGTATACCCGCATAAAAGCCAATTTATAATATGTAAAGTGTATATGGCAATCAGACCACTACAGTCAGTATATGGGAATCAGACGAAAACGAAGTAGCAGACGAAAACCGAAGTGCTCGGTTCAAAAGGTGGTCACAAGAATAGAAGTGAGCAAGGATTCTTCGAGAGTCGTTTTTCTTTGGGAGTCGTGGATGTTCGGGAATCATGATTTTTTGGGAGTCGTGATCCGTCATTGTTCTTGGGGAGTCGTAGTTCTTCAGGAGTCATGGTACTTTTTGAACCATTGTTCTCTGGAAGGGACGATTCTTTAGGAGTGACAATGTTTGGAGAACGTGAATCTTGTACGTCGCTCACTAGCGAACCGCCCTCTTGCTTTTTAATTTTGTTGGTTGGTTCAGTCAGTTGTTGTTTTGGAGGGGTAATTTCGCTGGTTCTCACTATGGCGAGCGCCTCTTCAGTTGAGTTCGGCAAATGTGCGTTAAGCGTTACCTTGGTGTATTTGTACCTCTGGCATGAATAAATTAAAAAGAGTATCAACAATGTAAATGTTTAGCACTTTGATGTGGCAGTTGGACTCATTGATATTTTACGTATAAAACGTAAACTTTTAACTATCAATTAAAATCGAATCTGCAGAATGGGGGAGTAGGTCAAGTACGTAGAAACCCGAAAGAGCCGGTGTAGCAGGAAAATCAGACCCCAAGATAATTGTCACCCCGGGGTGTTAATTTTCCCAGGAAAATTGTCACCCCGGGGGCATAAATTTCCCGAATATCAATTAAAAATGTACATATGAGGGTATAATTTTCCTGGCCAGAAAAAATGGACCCCCACCTAACAAACATAGTAAACAACTACCAAAAAAATCAATCCTTTGTCATTTCATTAGTCTTTAGAAAGCCGATTTGTCCACACAATAGGATGGGTGTATAATTTTCCTGGCCAGGAAAAATGGATCCCCACCTAACAAATACAGTAAATAAAACCTATAAATGCAATCTTTTGTAATTTTATTGGTCTTTTGAAAGGAGATATGTTCACACAGTAGATTGGGGGGATAATTTTCATGCGAGGAAAAATGGACCCCATGGAAAAAACGCAGAAAATAATCACCAAAAAGTCAATCTTTTGTCATTTTATTAGCCATTAGAAAGGAGATTTGTCCACAGAAGGGTGGGGGTATAAATTTCCTGGCCAGGAAAAGTGGACCCCCACGTAAAAATCGCAGTAAATAACCAGCAAAAAATTCAATCCTTTGTCATTTCATTAGTCTTTAGAAAAAAGATTTGTCCATGCAGTAAGATGGGGGTATAATTTTCCTAGCCAGGAAAAATGGACCCCACCTAAAAAACTGTAAATAACAACCAAAAAAAAAATAAAATTGTTGTCACTTCATTAGTCTTTAGAAAGGAGATTTATCCACACAGTAGGATGAGGGTATAATTTTCCTGGTCAGGAAAAAGACCCCCACCTAAAACACGCTGAAAAAAAAACAAAAAGTTCAATCTTTTGTCATTTTATTAGTCTTTAGAAATGAGACTTGTACATGCAGTAGGATGGGGGTATAATTTTCCTGGCTAGGAAAAATGGAACCCCATCTAAAAAATGCTGAAAATAAACACCAAAAAATTCATTCCTTTGTCATTCCATTAGTCTTTAGAAAGGAGATTTGTCCATACAGTAGGGTGGTGGTATAATATTCCTGGCCAGGAAAAATGGACCCCCATCGAAAAAAAAAAGTAAATAACACCAAAAATTCAATCTTTTGTCATTTCATTAGTCTTTAGAAAGGAGATTTTTCGATGTAGTAGGATGTTGGTATAATTTTCCTGGCCAGGAAAAGTAAAACCCCACCTAACAAGTACAGTAAATAAAACCTAAAAGTTCAATATTTTGTAATTTTATTGGTCTTTTGAAGGAAGATTTTTCACACAGTAGGTTGGGAGTGTAATTTTCCTGGCCAGGAAAACTGGACCCCAGCGAAAAAACGCAGTAAATAACCACCATAAAATTCAATCTTTTGTCATTTTATTAGCCATTAGGAAGGAGATTTGTACACACAGTAGGATGGAGGTATAAATTTCCTGGCCAGTAAAAGTGGATCGCCACGTATACCTCCATATTACCTTGTGGACATATCTCCTTCCTAATGGCTAATAAAATGACAAACGATTGAATTTTGTGGTGGTTATTTTCTGCGATTTTTCCATGGGGGTCCATTTTTCCTGGCAGGAAAATTATACCCCCACCCTACTCTGTGGACAAATCTCCTTTCTAAAGACTAATGAAATGACAAAGGATTGAATTTTTTGGTGGTTATTTACTACGATTTTTACGTGGGGGTCCATTTTTCCTGGACGTGGAAGACCAATAAAATTACAAAAGATTGAATTTTTAGGTTTTATTTAGTGTATTTGTTAGGGGGGTCAATTTTTCCTGGCCAGGAAAATTATACCCCCATATGTACATTTTTAATTGATATTCGGGAAATTTATGCCCCCGGGGTAACAATTTTCCTTTGAAAATTAACACCCCGGGGTGATATTTTTCCTAGGAAAAGTATCTCCCCCTGTAAAGGTGATTCCTGGGGTCTTATTTTCCTGGAAAAGAGCACCCCGGGGTGACAATTTTCCTGGGGTCTGATTTTCCTGCTACACAAGTTCTTTCCTGTTTACTGCATCCGCTCTTGCAATCGCACATAGACAATTGAATTCAGTTTAGAGATTAATGAAAACGAGAGCGCACAGCGCACCAGCAGTGGAGATAAGAACTGATTAGTCACTCTACGTTTGTTCGTACATCTATATTGCGCAACTGTTATTTTTAAACAAAAGTATGTGTTACTATTCGGTTCAAAATCTCTTGTCATCTCGAATTCTCTCGAGGAATTTGAAGCTTAAAATATACAAAACGATAATCATGCCTGTTGTTTTGTATGGCTGCGAAACATGGTCACTTACTCTGAGGGAAGAACATAGGCTGAAAGTATTTGAGAACAAGATCCTGAGACGAATATTCGGGCCCAAGAGGAACGGGCCCAAACTTCATAACGAGAACTACATAATTTACATGGTTTACCCAACATTGTTAGGGTCGTTAAGTCTAGGAGGCTTAGGTGGGCGGGTCATGCGGCTAGAATGGAAGAAAGTAGAAACGTTTTCAAAGTCTTGACAGGAAGACCAATCGGAAAACGACCATTAGGAAGACCTAGGCGCAGATGGGAGGACAATATTAAGATGGATCTCGCAGAGATTGGAATACAACGTAGAAACTGGATGCAGTTAGCTAAGGATAGAAGTCAGTGGAGAGCTTTTGTGAACGCGGCATTGAACCTCCGGGTTCCATAGGCCATAGAGTTAGTTAGTTATGTGTTATACAATTCTCTAGGGAAACGATACGTTAAAATGAGCATATGTAATTCAAATAAATTCGTAATAATTACAGTAAATTTTAAATATATTTCATAACAGGAGAGGATTGATCCTGCCTGTCTTAGTTCATTTTCATTGCAAAAGGTAATTTCAGCTTGAATAACGAGTATTTTAAGATATTTTTATAGGCCTATATAATATAGGCCTGTATGGAAATTCTTAAGACTGTGATGTACAAAATTCAAAACGTATTTCCCGTAAGTTGTACCTACAACATAACTGAATTTTATGGAAGCACACACGGTTGGGATGGGTAGGACCGATGCCCCTGTTAAGGTTTTCTGTACTTAAAATAGTTCTTAAACCGCAATGTTATGTTATTCACACAATACGTCTATTATATAAAAATGACAAGAATCTTGTAATCACGCCAAAGAAAAATAGTTGAACTGTTTAACATTATTTTTTGATATAGTTATTAACACCTATTTCGAATTCAGTTTTTATCATGTTACTTTGAATTGGTTCAGAAACGTATCCCCGGGGCGAACGGGGGCCGGGCCACTTCTAAATTTTTACTGTCTCCCCTTAAATTTTCACGGTAGGCTTGCAAATGACCTATAATATGGTGATGAACTATAATAAGGTTGGATCGCTCTCCCTAACATCCACCGCCCCCCCCCCCTATATTTTGGGGCTGGCTACGGTCCTGATTTGATTTGGTTTTGAGTTTAGCGTCCTTTTCAGTAGCGAGGAAAGCGCTTACCTCTGGTTCGATACCCGGCCAAGTAAGTTCGTGGTGGACATCATGTCCGTGGGTTTTCTCAAGTACTCCATTTCCTCCCACTTTCTCATTCCACCAATTCTGTCATCATCATTCAGTTGCTTTAATCATCGTCTTCCTTAGCCTATAGGGCTTAATCGTTTGCCATTAAGCTAAAATATTTGATTTTATTTCAGCAGCGAGGCTAGATGAGACGTGGACCTACTGATTAACGTGGAACCCGAACCACATGAGCTCCTACCGGGAATCGAAACCGGGTCTTCCACGGCAAAGGAGTGATGGGCAGTGGGAATATTCCTGGTGGAAAGGAAAATAAAAAATGGGAATATTCCCGGGTTCTTTCCCTGGCATATAAATTCCCGGGAAGGAATTTATTTCCATTTCTTTATTTTATCTTCCAAATTATAAGAACGGTATGACTAATTACTTTATTTTCATTTATTATGATTTACTTCTAGGCTTTAAATAATTTGGAGAATAAAAAAATAAAATTCGTTGACTACTTTATATAACTAATCATATGATTTATTAGTTCCATTTCCATTTGGATTAAAAAAGTAGCCAAGTACTAATTTACAGATGATCAAAAGGAACCAGTTTGTACAGTAACGTAGAAATTATGTAGAAATAGAGATGAAGTACTATTAATACACCACGAATTACCGTTAATAATAGTCGTTGGCCTGTCTCCTGTCTCTGAAGAGGTGCTCGGGCTTCTTTTACATGTAAATTACACATGAAATTTCGAGAAATAGTTAGGAAGAAAGGTCGTGTATGGCAATGTTACGTGGTAAATTATAAAGATAAGTCAGTATCTTGCAAATTTTGTGAATATAAATATGTATGCGCAAATGTTGATAAATTGGTGAGACATGTAGCTTCTGGCAGTTACCCAATCTAATTCGTTTATAACATTTAACAATTTAATATGTTTATAATATATCAGTATTAGAGTGAAGTTTAGAAAATTCACTTGCTTATAAATTTAAACTGTTTAACGGTGTAAAAATATGTGGACTTACTATACCATTTTTTCCATATATTTACTTTCATAGAACATATTGTAAGTAAATATACACTTATGCGTACTCTCTAAATATAATAAAATATTAATAAAGTAACATAGTAGCGTTCAGAATATATTTTTTAAAGAATCCTCTGGAGACAGCTGTAATAATATACTGTGATAAAAAACGAATTTAACTTTGAAATCATAATATAGTAATAGAATGCAATTTTCTTTGTGATTGTACATAAATTCCCGGAAAAATTCCCATTTTGGGAACCTTCCCGGGAATATTCCCAGGGAATATTCCCGAAAAATATCTTCCCGGGAATTTATCCATCACTAGGCAAAGGCGCGTACGCTAACCGCTTAGCCACGGGGGAACTCGTTACTTTGATTAAAATGTGTATTCTAAGGGGGATGTGGTGGCCAAAATTTTTAGGAAAAATTTAGTTTCTCACGATGTTGTAATAAAATTATAATATTTTTGGCATTGAATTTAAAGTTGTAACACTTTTGCAGTAATTCTAAAATTGTATTGCTATAGCATCGAGTCTAAAGTTGTAATTATGCATTGCGTATTTTGATTCGTTTAGGCTGTAATTTGCATATAACTTTTTTGCATTTGTAATGTATTTTCACACTTATTAATAGTAATTTTATTTAGTCTAACTTGTATGTGTACTTTGTATCTGAATTGCATTTGTGTGTGTTACATCTGTTAATTGTAATTTGCATTAATCTAAAAGTGTAACTTCCTGTGATTTTTTAAAGTTAAATTTGTTAATAGCAGCATGCTTGTAAACTAAAATTGGAGTTATACCTTTTAAATTCATTTTATGTAATGCATTTAGTCTGATAATACAATTTTAGTTTTTAACTACCCCTTTTCCCTGTTGTAAAAGTATAGGTGAGTCACTGAGTCGTTCAAATGAATCGATTCATTTTAGTGAGCGAATTATTGAGCGACGATCTCAGAGGTGAATCGGTTCGTCCATTACTAATTAACAGTACTTTGTATCGACTAAGAGTGTAGCAAGTTTGAAGATTTTGGCTCCATTTGAAACATATCATAGGTATACTTTCATAAGATTTGAGGGGCTAACTTCACGTTACCCGCTAAACTGTTTGACCCAGATGAGAGTTTTATTTAGCTGGATATTACTCCGGTTAGGCTAATTAGGTCAGCAACTTTTAGCGTTTAGACTATTATACAGAGTGTCCCAAAAGTAGGTATACGGTCCCATACTGATCAGTTCACTGTATTTCATATCATTTCTTGTTGTTATCAGTTAGGCAGACTTAGTTTCTTTAGTTTTTGTTGTCAATTCCTTCTAACTTATGCTTTAAGTTCGGAATAGCAGAAACAATTAAAACCGTAAATTAGAATGTTGTAGTTGATCAATGCAAGGGTGTATACCTAATTTTGAGCCACCCTGTATTTTTCAAGATATAGGCTGTAGCAATTATTAAAAAGTTATTTTCCTACTTATATTGACGGGCTAACTTCACTAATATCACTGGTCCGACAAATACGTTTATTGGTGTTAGCAGTACGTTGTGTCAACTACCATTGTAGCAAGTTTGAAGATTTGTGCTGCATTTGAAACAAACTACAAATTTTGGTTGCTGGAAATAATATGCTTTGAGTCTAAAAAGTGAGAATTTTCTTATTGGATAAACTCTTTGTGCTATACATTGGTGTTGCTCCAAATGTTGAAGACAAACTCTATACCAGTGGTTGTGACAGAATTTCGTTGTTAATTTCTACGGTACTACTAAATTTATATTTGTCTTTCGTAGCTTATTCGATGACTGAATGGCGATATTGCATTGGTCTTTACCTGTTCTACCAGTGTAGAGCCCCTCAACGAATTAGATGATATTTTCAAGTCATAAATTCTTTTGTGTGCACACACACACACACACACACACACACTCACACCCCCACCCACACACACAGACACTCACAAACACACACATATGCATTCACATGAACTGAATATTAACCAAAGAAAATTAATAAAAGTAGTGTGCTAGAAGCTGCAAATTTTATTTAAATTAAAAATAAAAACTAAAAATTTTATGAAATATACATCAAGGGGAAAATATATGTAAGAATGCTTCTTATAACATCTGGTGCTCCATACGAAAAAAGGAAGAAAAAATAGGAAGTCTAGATAACAATGAGTATAATTCTGCATATCAATTAAGCTCGGAATTAAAAGAGCAAATCTTTATGAAATATATTACATAAGACAGTAAATAGCTTAGAAAATTATATAAATGAAATCACATTTTCATACACCTGTTTTCAGAAACACCTGTGTCCTAAACGTCATATTCCCAGAGTTGTAAAAATAACTTTTAAACAAAGAATACAACTGAATGATGATTTGTAAATAATTTTGTTTACAAATAGTAGCAAGCTTCACATTTGGCATGGAACATAGGAGATGCATTGGCAAATTTTAATATTTTTTTTATGAAAATAAAGAGATATTTACAAATACGATAAAATACAGAAGTGATGTATGAGTAGAAGATAAAAGAATATAGGGTCTCCTACTTGTGTAAAATCTTGAGGTTAGCTCTATTGACTATGTCGCGAGGGAAAATATGGAAGATGTTTGGTGACACACCGGAATATCAAGTAAATAAATTTGTTATAATTTATACCTTTCGTCATGATCTAGTGGAAAACAATAATCTTCTGACTAAAATCCCTCCACCATGTTCTCTTATATGGTGTGATATTAAAGAAAAGGTTAAAGAAGAAACTGGATATGAAGTTCCCGCTAAGTGGATTTATACTGCTCTTTTGGAAGACAGAAGACGTGCTACTACGTTGCTGAAACAAAGACTTGGCATAGACAATGTAAGTACTTTTGTGTATCAGATAACGTCTATGAACTGACATGTTATTTTGTTCATTGTTTGTTAATTTGCTGCTTACGTATTTATTATTTGCTCATTTTTTGGGGGGGACGAGCAGTTGGGGCACATATATACCTAAGTATGTAGTGTGCGAATGGGCGGGGGATGACGGGAATTCCTCCTTACAAATTTAAATTTCTCATTTTGCTATACTAAAATGACAATATTTATGCTTTTCCCGCTAGTGATGCTAAGAGATGAAATATTTATCATGTCTTGTCTCATCTCGTCTGGAAACGAATCGAGACAAACATGTAATTTTCGAGACGAAACAGCGTAATCACGCGATGAGTCTAGATTTTAGACAGTCTCGTCTAAAATCTCGACTTGTCTCGTCTCGTGGCAACACTATTCGATCTTCCTAACAAAATAAGTAAATTCGCACACTGTATACCACATACTATGTAGTAAGTTGTTGGAGATCCTGTTGATTAAAATTCTGACCTTTTACTCATGGACTCAGCCTGGTTGCTTTTCGCTGTCCTACATTACCCAGTCATTTTTTTGTCAAATATAATTCCGTCAGTGTCGGCTATTATGAAGGGCAGGCAGTTGTCATCACTTCTTGTATCCACAAGATTACTTACAAAAGATTAGCTCATAAACTGGTTTCTGTACTTTTCACAGATATTTGATCTCATGCAATCTCAGTAAATGCAAACTTTTGTCCATGCAGTATTCACACCGAATCGCCGCCATTGAATTCCGCTATAGTTCTACTATCAATAAAAAGCTTTCTTCCTCACATAATGTCAAGGTAGGAGACCTTGGGCCAGTGTTTCTTTCAGAAAAAATGTTCCGGGGGGGCACACGTAGTATACGGAGGGGCACATATTATTTTCATGCGGTCTCGGTATAACTTAGCAGCTTCTTTTCTAAAGTTATGTAAAAATGTCAATATTGTTATTTCTTGTCCACGAAAATACTGAAGTGTATGATCCCAATCATCACCATAAAGTTAAAATATTTATTCATGGCCTGTAAAAGTTTTCTTTTTTCGGTTCGAAAAATATAATTGGCAAATACAATAGAAATATACTAATAATATTAAATACAATAGACATTTATAAAAGTTTTACATTATAACTTCGTCCGTATGACAAAAATTCACTTCGTAGTTTGTTTTTAATCTTTAAAGAAGACGTATTCTTCTCATCTTTGCTTTGGCGTATGAATTGATTACCTCATTGATAAAATTCGAATTTGGCACTTCTTCACCCTCAATGCTGATCAACATACAGTGCTTCAAGTTTTCTTCTGCCATACGAGATCGCAATTTTGTTAATATCCTGTTCATTGTGCTGAAAGACCTTTCAACACTGGCTGTTGATATAGGTACACACATGACCGATTCACATATTTTATGTAGATTTTCATAACCAATTTTCACTTCAAGTACTTTTGGAAGAACGGGGTATATATCCAAACAAGCATTTTCAGTGCTCTTCATCAGTGACAGAAGGAAAAATTGAAATGACTTTATATCTGCCCATAACGGTTCCATATCAACATCGACGAAATAATTGCACAGTTTCTTTACATCATCTACACACTTGATACTTAAAAACATGCCTATGTTTTCGAAGTAGGATGCACTTTCCATTAGGCCAAGGGCGCGGTCGTTGAATCTATTTGATATCTCTTCGACAACCTGCAACACATAACTCTTCAGGTCCTTAAGCGTTTTCTCAAGATCGTCTTCCACAAAAGTCTTCGAAAATTCTTCACGCTTTTGCATGGCCTCCAAAATCATAGTCCTCAATTTGCTATTGGTGCTACAACATTCATCCGCTATCTTCGTAAGATGTTCTTTAGTGGCATCGATCATAGACATCAGAGATGAAAATGACAAGGTTGCATTTTGAAGCTGCTTACTCAACTGAGACAACGCACTTAGTAATGCATCCATAACACAAAGTGTGATAACAAAGCTTTTGTTGGTTATTTCGCTTAAAATTCCTCCCGCAAGTGACGCAAAATCAACCCCTTCTTTGTGAATATGCTCGAGAGCCAACAAAATTCCCGAGAAGCACCTTTTCACTGCATTCACAATTCTATAGTGACTTAGCCACCGTACTTCAATGCATTCAGGTACTTTTAATATAGGATCGTTTATGATTGCCTGAATTTCATGAAGAATGTTTTCCCGCTTAGGTGATCTACTAAATAGATTGTATATGTCTTTCAATGTATGGAAAAATCTTTTAACTTTGGGATTCTTGTTTCTGCACGTAGCAGCAGCAAGTGACAGCACATGAGCTCTGCAGTGAATATACGGTATATCTCTGCCAGCTTTTGTTGACAGAATCCTGCGAACACCAGAACTGTTGCCAGAAAAGTTAGACGCACCATCGAAACTAAACGCTATGAGATTTTCGTATTTCAAATTGTGATTTTTCATTTCAGTGTCTATAGCATTAGTAATGGTATCGGCTTTGCAATCAGGTATGGTCACCAGCGCCAAAAATGTTTCAACCGGAGCACTGTCCTCTACATATCGCAAACACATGCTAAGGGCCATTTTATTATTTATTTATGTACTTTCATCAGCCATTATCGAAAACTTTTTATCTCTGATTTTTTGAGTCACTTTAGAACGTAAGACTTCACCAACACAACTCAACAATTCGGAAGCAGTGTTCTTACTGCAGTAGTTAGAGCGTTCACTTTGTTCATTTTTCCACGTTTCTAGTTCTGGACTACACTGTACAAGCAAATTATTCACTAGTGCCTCATATTTTGTTGTATGTGGCACTTCTTTAACCAAGAAGTACAATCCACGAACAAGCATTCACAGCGATTGGCGGTTTCGATCTTTTTCGGCTTCACTTTGACGAAGAACTTGAGAGTATATAGGGTTATTTTTTACTTGCATTCGCAGCCTGTCCATCTCAAGGCTTGCAATGTGCGCTTTTGAATGATTATGCTTTTCCAGTTTTCCGTCTTTTCCTAATGCATTTTTATATGCTGTGAATGGATGAGTCACAAAAACACCTCCCGTTTTCTGCTGCACATTAGGGTCATTCTTCATATATCGCTCACAATATTTACAAAAGGCACCTCCACGTACTTTGTCCTCGTACAGCCACTCATACTGTTGTTCCCACTGTTTATTATACAAACGCTTCTTCTCAACAGAACAAAGGTTTTGCTCATTTATATTTGCCCTATCATCTGCACACTTTGAAATACATTTCGACTGCTCAACATCAATACTTACATCCTTCTCTTGTTCTAGTCCGTTTGCATTTCCCTTACACTTACTTTTATCTGGCGTATTATCACTTAGACTTGTACAGTCAGTCGACAAGGAATTCGATGGGCCAGGGTCCACAGATGTTTCAAGCTTAATGTCCAACTTTTTTTCCTTTATAACAAAATTCAAGATAGATGTTTGACTTTCGTTTTTCCTTTTCTTGTTAGAAGACATACTGAACAAATCACTCGCCTGTAAACAAGACACACTAATTAAAAGCACAAAACTATAATCGCCAATATTAACCTAATCAGAATAACTTACATGTGTTATTCGTTTCAGATATACGTGCAACACGACGTTCAATTGTTACTCTTCCGTTCAAGGTTGGCAGTTACAGACACAAGATACCACCTAATTGCTAAATATGAAAAAGAAAACAACTATCGGCACGAGCTTTAGAACACCTTGGTAAAAGCATGTCTGGAAGAAACACTGCCTTGAGCATCTTATACTTCCGAACGCTTTAGAACATGCATGTCAAACTCGCTGCCTGCATCACTCCTGATGCGGTCTCCTTATCTTCTGCTGTATATCTTACATAAGGAAAAAATAAATTTAGAAAAAAAAATTGAGTTGGAACGTCACATTTAGTTCCTTGGTATTCAGAAAGCCCCCATTTGCCTCAGCGTGGCTAGATTGAATTTCTTTTGATATTAAACACACAGACGCAACTTCTTATTATTTCACGATAATAATAATAATAATAATAAAAATAATAATAATAATAATAATAATAATAATAATAATAATAATAATAATAATGATAATAATAATAAAGATCTTTGCTGCTTAGAAGTTAGTCATGTATGGTGTACAGTGTGTTATGGCTCTGGTGGCTGAGTGGATACATTTTTCCATGAGTTCGATTCCGAAAGGTCTTCATCATCATAATCATCAGTGTTCTGTCATATTGGCAGGTCCTTACAGCAAACCAATCTTCCTACATTCAGTTCTATTCTCAGCCTTAGTTTTTGTTAAGCCATAAGAATTTTCGATCTTGATATTGTGAAAAATCTGACATCTTCCTCCAGGACTAGTCCTTGCAAGGTACCTCGAAAAGTACACAAGTGATTCGGATCCCATGTTAAGTTGTAGGTGCCGCTTTTAGTCATTCATCATCCCTTGTCCCATGGAAGTAACAGCACCATATGTCCACAGACCTGCCTTAATATTACCCCATTATTGTATGAAGTGTTATATATATTACTACTTTCGGCCCTCTTGCTTGGTATATAATCTTTTAATGGCACCATATAAGGAATGGGTTTGACATCCCTGCCTTAGAGTGAGGTAATTGTTATAAATTATAATAGAAACCCAAAAGGGGCTCACGTGTGTGAAGTTCTTCCCCGAACTCAAATTTCGGTTCGAAATTAATGTAAATAGTTTCTTTTCCGTTAGTTATTGTTTTGAGATGAAACTAGTTTGTTTCGATAAAGCAACATGAAAGGTATATTTGGAAAACAATGCATTCATACTAGCCTCCCACCTCACGTTAGTGCAAGATTGTTTCTAACAATGTAAGTTCGGGTAGAAGGAATAGCAGTGTGTGTGTGTGAATTAACCTTCCCCCTTACTTCCCCCTATCATGTTAAATAAGTATTTCCAACTATGTAGAACAACCAATATTTATTTCACAATTGGATGAGTATTAATAGTTGTGAACTTGTGATTTCGATTATACAGTAAATAGTTCGAAATTTTTACAAATCCCATAAGCTCCTAAATAGTCTCCATCTTGATAAGCAATATCAACACATCATACGAATAGGTGTTACATCATATAACATTAATATTAATGTAATTTTAAAACTACTTCTTCTAGAACAAAACTATGCTGATAAATATTCCAGACAATTTTTCAAGAAACTTTCTCATGTAAATTTAACAACAAAAAATGGGATGATATTTTCTTAACCACCTATTTCTAAGCAGTTTAAGCAAATCAGTGTCCAACACTCAGTGCATTTCGAAACCATCCTTTTCTTGAGCGGTAATTTTTGAAGTAGAATTATATCATTGTTGAAATACAATTATATCTACCAGAAAGCGAGATTTATGATGAGCAAATAAAATATGTACATATTGTCTTCAATGTGTTTTCAGATACGTTGATAACGTTATAAAAGAGTAAAAGGATTCCATATTGCTTAGGAACATTTAAAATTAACAACAAAAATTAGTAAATAAGTAAGAAAGAATACGTATATTTTAATGAAATAAAGAAATTCATAAATAAATAGAGTTTTCTTATTAAAAAATGAAGAGAAGGTATAATCAGAAATTATGAGGATGTTCTAAGGCGCATCTAGATACGCCACAAAATGCTAGACACCTAGATGGTTTGGCATAAAGTAGCTACAATCTTAACCCATTCCCTCGTCTACCAAGTGCACCAATTTTTGTGTAACTTCGGAGCACATTTAGATGTGACACGGACTCTAGGTTCCCAACCACTCCTGTTAATTTGGGCATTGTACAGATGCTTGTGTCGATCATTTTTTAAATGTCAAACATACAATTAATACCAGTAAGCGATTTGTTGGTCATTTTTCTTACATTAAAGATAGTTGTATAGTTATAATATTAAATGTGCCAATGACAATGTACTGGAGAATCGACTTTGACTTAACGGGAGCCCGCTTCAAATTTGAGGATGCCCCGACAATCTTATATAACACAAATTTTCTTCTTCAAAATAGCATTACCTGTATTTTGATATTATTATCAGAGAAAACATATCCCATTCGTCGTTCCATTTTTTAATAAGGAAAATAGTTGTATTAACCAATAGGGCTCTTGAGCTCCGTTAGGAGAGGACTAAACCACCCAGGAAAGGACCTGACTGCGCCATGGGGAGACTAGTGAGAATTGATTGCTTTCTAACTTTTTTAAATGTTTTTCCATACAAACGATATGTACCTCAAGACAATCAATAACTAACGAAAAACAAACTATTTATATCAGTATCAAACAGAGAAGTTTTAATTTCAGTGGGTTAGTATGAAGATGGCTCATGATTTTTGTTTTTAAACATTGCTTTGTGTTTCTTGAAACAACCAACTATTACTTCAAAACAATCAAAAACTACCAAAATAAATGGTTTATATCAGCTTCAAAGTAAAGTTTGAATTTTGGGGAGTTAGAGTGAATATTTCCCCTCCTTTGTTTCCAGATATAGTAATTTTAATAGTTTCTGGAAAAAAGGCTTTTTTCTCTCAAAACAATCAATAACATCCCAGGCGAAAAGAACACTATTTGTACTAGTTTCTAAGCGAAATTTGAATTTTAGCAAAATGTGAAGTTGCCCCCCAAACATTGTTTTCTAAATTTTTTTTCATGTGTTTCGAAACAAATTATTACCCCGTCTCCAAACAATGAATAACTAACTAAAAACAAACGATTTGAATCAGTGCCAAATCGAAGTTTTAGACTGAGAAGGGGGCTAGTGTGAAGTGGGTCCCCCCATCTTTGTTTTTCAGGTATTTCTTTGTGCTTCTTGAAACAAACGACTATTATCTCAAAACAATCAACAATAAAATGGTTTATATCAATTTCGAAATTTGAATTTGGAGGGGCTCTGTTAAAATTAGAAAATTTTAGAGTCTAGTTATACGGGATAGGTGCTGATTGCCACGGGTGCTGACTGCCACAGCCAATTATTGGTGCTGACTGCCACGACTGTCGCTGATTGTAAATATGAAGGTGCTGACTGCCACGACGGCGTGCTGACTGCCACGAGCCTGGGAGAAACTGTATTTGGAAAGAGAGGAATGAATCCCTCATACTAAATTTATGATTATTAATTAATTTAGTAGGGATTAATTTAGTAATCATCACAGCAAATCTATGTGGCATCCTATAAGTTACAAAGTGGAACGACATACACTTGGATGTTTATAAAGGGATTGTCTTTTCTGTTATATGTACTATTTGCACATTTCATTGTTTATACTAATTGTTTTATTGTATTATTTAATGAATATGATGGTCTGAAGCCAGCTGACAAGGGAAGTTTGGGAGAAGCATTCGCCTGCAGAGAAATAAGCATGTCATTTGAAGGACCAATTCATGCGGATTACAACAGGTCCTGTACGTTGAGAACTGTTCGAGATATTCAGCTTGGAAATTTATATGAGAAAATGAGTGGATGCACGTTTCAATGCGTTAAGTATTCACACCCATGGCGAAGCCTGATGATTTGAACTTGCTATGGCTTGATCACTGGGGTCCATTCACAGACAAATTGTCCATTACAAGTTGCATGACGGATGGCAAAAACCTAATGGTTGAGAAGATACCAAAGAATTGCACACGATTTGTGCAACCATTTGATATGTTTTGATTACGTTCAATCAAAGATTATGGCAGGAGATTTGTACATAGTATGAATCTTCATCTGGACGTTATGATGTACCAACGAAACAATCAAATAAAGTTCGTGTCCATATGAATCACTTCCGATGACCGCGATACATTGGATTGTTTCAGTTTGCGTTCTGCAAGGCAGGTTACGAACAAATCGTAGGCCTATTACTTTTGAATCACTTGTCGAATTTGCTTTTTGCTTTGGTTCTGCGAGCTGTTCTCTTGGCGGATGCTACACAATTGCACATATAAAATGTTCATGGTGCAAGGGAGTATTTTGCCTGCGTCATTTCTTCATAAAACAGAAGAACAACAGTGATTAATTTTTATCTCTAACCTATGATTATTCTGAACAATGTAATGACTAATTGTATCTAACAAACCCGGTAGTTATTGCGAAACACTTTTTTTCTGTTACTTCCGAAAGCTTTCAATTCGTATGTCAATATACGTTACTAATTATGTTGTACTTAACGTGTATAAATGCGTATATCCTCATTTTCTCATATGAATTTCCAAGTTGAATATCTCGAACCGTTCTCAACCGTACATGAATTTTATTAGCTTGTTATAATCAGCATGAATTGGGACTTCAAATGGCATGCTTAGTTTCTCTGCAGGCGAGTGCTTTCTCCTGAACTTCCCTTGTGAGGTCCAGTCAGCAGGTTTTTTTTTCTTTTTTCTTTTTTTTTTTTTTTATGGAACTTTCAAGAGCTGCTCGAAACAATTTGCACAGCTGTACACAGTCCATGCTGACATAGGGAGTTCAAGTGAGAATACATAAATCGTACCAATTTTGTACGCACTGCTCCCTGACAAAACTGAAAGTACACTCATGTCCAAAATTATTGTCGCATACCTATAACTGTCTTCTTGTAAGAATATAATTTGATAATTTTGCAGAGTACTTTTAATACTTATATTATGGGTATAATCAGGAAATTTATATTTGTGATAAATTTCATAGGAAAAGAATTATAAATACAAAAATTATAATGAGTAAAATAAAATGTAACTAAATGGACAAAAAAAATATTTTCGTTTTATTGTTCTTATTTACTGCTCTTTTGACATGAAATTTACCACATACTTGTCTTTGCCGATTATACACATACTAACATTATAAGAAATACCGGGCGAATTCGTTATCAAATTATATTATTAGAACAACATATTTATAATCATGTGACAATAACATGGACATGAGTGTACATACAGAGACCTGTTTACCTTTGTTAGGTGTTCGTCTGAACAACACGGTCCTAAGGATCATCTAGTTTCTTTCATGCTTCTTGGCGTCCGGTAATGTTACGTCTAGCAACTTTCTCTCAGGCTCGTGGCAGTCAGTACGCCATCGTGGCAGTCAGGGGGATGCGGCACAGGATCGACACGGCACAGGATCGACACGGCATACGACCGACAATTCAGCTCAGAAACCTGTTTCGGTCCTGTGCCGTGTCGATCCTGTGCCGTTTCGGTCCTATGCCGTGTCGATCCTATGCCGTGTCGATCCTATGCCGTGTCGATCCTGTGCCGTTTTGCTCTCACGCCGCTGCTCTGAAATAATTTAACTTTTAATCATGTGCCTAAAAAAATAATATTTTTATTATCTGTTTAATCTTTGCTCTTACAAATTATAAACTCCTGTCGATTCTATGCCTGTGCAAGTTATATGCATAGAATACGTACGATCGAAACGGCATAGAGCCGACACGGCATAGGAACGAAACGGCACAGGATCGACACGGCACAGGATCGACACAGCATAGGAACGAAACGGCACAGGATCGACACGGCACAGGATCGACACGGCGCAGGACCGAAACGGCATAGGACCGAAACGACGCACGATCATCCCCACTGCGTAGTATCTATAAAACCAAATATTTATTTCTCATAAAAGCAATCAGAGACCTGTCAATTGATTTTAAAATATAAGAATTATAAGATATTTACTATATGAATATTAATAATTGTGAGTGACAAAAGAATGATAGTGCTAAATGGACAAAATATAATTTCTTGTGTGCTTGGTCAAAAGCATTTCTATATGTATGGAATACTTATATTTATTATTATTATTATTATTATTATTATTATTATTATTATTATTATTATTATTATTACGTTTTAACTCGTTTTGAAATCATGGCCTGATTCCACTAGAAAGCGAAAGCCATGAGAAATGTAAGCTAAGTAGTAATAGGGAATACTTTTAATGTTGCTCACTAGAGGAAACATGCTCGCATGTCTTCTCGTCTCGATATCGAGACCACAAGAGACTTTTTTAATAAGAAGCTCAGTTGGGAAGTAATAACTGAGCCGATGGCTCGAGCCGGTTCGCTTGGGGTGAACCATCGGCTCGAGCTGGCTTGGTTGGATGAACCATCTGCTCGGTTCGGCTCATCTGGGCCGAAGGCTCTTGCTGACACGGTTCGGTGAGCTGTTGGCTCGGCTCACTTCTCGGTTCGGGTCCATAGTGAGTGAGCTGTGAGCCCAGCTGCTCAAGTTGTTTACAATTGTAAACCCGGGCCGAACAGTTTTGAAGATATTTTGCCAGTGCCCTATAACTTTTAACAATGTTTGGCTCGAGCCCGAATACTCAACCTAAACCCTCAACCCAAATTCACAAGCTCGTGAACAATATCCTTGACTCCTAGAATTCACGACTACCGAGGTTAGCAATCAACTAGTTTTTTAGTATTCAAACACAGACCGCGTTTCTTTCATGTTTAAACACAGTGTTGTTATAATTATAATTATAATTATTATTTATTATTATTATTATTAATAATAAAAGTTGTACTAGTAGTAGTACTAGTATCATTGATAACCTATATTGTCTATGCAAGATACTTGAAGAGGATACTCGAAACTACAAACCAGATTTGGTTCGACTCGACCCGAATTCGAGTCGAGTTGGAGGAAATTTTTCGAATCGCTTTCAAAGATGTCTGTTTTTAGTCGAATCGAGTTTCAAAAGAATACTCGCTCGTACTCACTCGTGCCCATCGTAGGATGACCACATTCTAACAATCGAAAAGTAGGACACAAGTATAATAGTACTGTATATGATATCTTACTGCGTCGGCAATACGCATATCATTATTTCAATTAATGTTAACCTTAAGTTAATGAACATTTTTGTTAAGAAGAAGCACTGAACAAAATTATTAAAGGAATTAAACACAACTCCAAATGCTTTGATGAATAACAAATTGGTTTATTTTATGAACGTACAGTCAAAGTTCGTGTTGGGCTAAATAATAATAATAATAATAATAAATTTCGAAGCGTGGTATTATTTTAAGAAATGAAAGAAAATTTAGACCGGCACAAAGGAACTTCTATTTAACTTGGTTAGCATCACTGTCATAAGTTCAATAAGAAACCTTTCCTACTTTACCGATATCTTAACAAGGCCTTCTCAGTAAAAGCGATGTATTGTAAAAAATGGTTTGTTGATTGTTCTCCATCCCTAGTCTTCTGAGGAGTGTTAAAAAACACAGCGGTTCATCATTCAGGAAAAGAGTGTGTTTGATTCAAAATATTGTGAATAAAGAATGAAACATTAAGATATTGCAAATAAATTAACTCTGGACATTTCGCAGGACATTTTAAAGAAGAAGGATATTTCTCGATTTCCTAGACATCTTCGCAACACGCAGGACAGCTCTTTGAAAAACAGTACTGTACTGCGAAAATCAGTACGTATGGTTACCCTAGCCCATCCGTACGAGTAACGCAGTATGGCATTTTAGCCAATGTTACCTTATATGAAAATATTCATAACTTATAGCTGTCAAGTAAAAATGTGTCCTTGCATTTACATAAAGCAATTCAGAAAGGGTAATAATAATAATAATAATAATAATAATAATAATAATAATAATAATAATAATAATAATAATAATAATAATAATAATAATAATAAAAGCGATAGTAATAGTAGTACGGAAAATTGAAGTGATAACATTTGTTCACATATTCTAAGTTTCAGACCTAAAAGTAACGCGTTACTTTCGAAGTAAAGTAACAGTTACTTTTTGGGGGCAAGTAACGCGTTACATTTTAGGAAAAAGTAAAGTAACTTGTAACGCGTTACTTTTTTACATGTAACTTACCCAAAACTGTCCATGGGAAAATTGTTCACTGCTCGGGCCAAGATTGTTTCTGACTGTCGACAGATGGATGCCGTTTATGGCAGACCTTTGCCTGAAGTACTGCCCAAAGTTTGTAGTCCAACGGGTTAAGATCCGGGCTGCTAGAAGGCCAATCAATGGTAGAAATGAAGTGAGGGACGTTCCGCGACAGCCAGTCCTAAGTTGGTTTCGCTGTGTGGCCTGGAGCGGAATCCTGTTGGAAGGTCCACCTTTCTCCAGGGAACATGGTAGCAGATAGTGGTTACACTATAGGTGTTAGCACTGTGTTCTGGTATACCTTGGCAGATGTTTTAACACCTTGTTCGCAAAAATACAGCTGGGTTGTGCTTGAGTAGCTCACTCCCCACCAAACCATCACTGAGGCAGCATGATGTGTTGGGTGTCATCCAGAAGTCCTAAACGGCAGAACTCCTAAAAATATAGGCACTAGACCTGAATTTTAGTACTTCTGCAGTTTAGGACTTGTGGCACGGTATGATTTTTAGGATTTCTGCCGTTTAGGACTTGTGCCGCGATATGATTTTTAGGACTTCTGGCGTTTAGGACTTCTGCCTTTTAGGACTTGTGCCGTTTAGGTCTTGTGCCTTTTTCATTCACTTGCTTTAGTTCTGAAATTCGCCACCACCCCACGAAATTGCGACGATGCAGCAACTAGTTGGCAATAATGTCACGAACGTAGCTAATTCCAACAATAACAGCTATATTTGTACTACTAAGATTATTATTATCACTATCTGTTCTGCACTTATACGTGAATTACATAATACAACTTATTTCATTCTAAGAATTAATTACATAATTAGTTAAGAAATTCGTTTCTTTCGAATGGAGATACGAGAATCCCAAGACAAATTCCTAAAACAAAAATAAATAAATAAAAAATTGAAAAAATGTTTAAAAAGCATATTTTACCAGACTTCTGAAAGCAAGAAAACATTCAGAATTTCAATATATACTGTGTGGAGCGAATTTTATTAAGAGTAAGACAAAAATCCACCAAAGTTTACTTAATTAAGACAAAAGCTCACTAGACATTTCACGAGTGAACATTAAATACCAACGATATACATAAAGAACGCAGTAGATTTAAAATTGAACAAAGAACATTTACTATGCAATACATTGGGTGACATTCATAAGTTCTAAACGGCACAAGTCCTAAAAATATAGGCACTAGACCTAAATTTTAGGTCCTGTGCCATTTTTGCAGAAATTACTACATAGTCATTTAGGGGTGTAGCCTGCAATTTTTTCTAGGGGAGCTTGATTTTTATATATTAAAAGCAAATCAAAAGTTTATTTTCAGATTACAAAAGCTTCAATAAGACAATAAATTTATACATATTACACATGTACATAAATACATAATATTATTGTATTTCCAGTTACTTCCTTTTTGAAACCTGGACCTTGACAGAGCGTAAATTTAAAACCACAGCTTGTGGGAAATGTACGAATAAGTTAGTTATAAGAAATCGGAAACTGTTCATGGAAGTCCATTTGTTTGACTGTATTTATCTTCTGTACTCTTATATAAAAGAGTAAAGATGAGTGATTTTTGGGCATACTACTACAAGTAGAGTCGATAAATTTTAGTTATAAAATATAATTTTCTTATGAAAGCAGTACATAAGAAAGAATTTTTGGAAATAAGTATCGTAAAAAGGGTGGAGTAAGATTTTTTTAAAGGGTAGTGTATCTCGCAAGTTTCTAAAGCTAGTAAAATAAAACTTGGCATATAAGCTTTCCTATTAAAAAAAAAAAAAAAAACAAACTGAAAATTGAAAATTGAACACATAAAAGGGAAAGAGCAAAGGGAGCACATTTTTTATGTTCGATTTCCCCATTACTTACTCAGAAAATATGTAAATAAATTAAGGAAGGATTTGTTTAAGCTAGATGCGTGAAACTCGGCATTTGAACTTTTAACTAAAAGTAATAAAATACTATATGTTTCAGCGTCTTGAAAATTACACTTCTAAGCGAAAGGAGGGTCAGTTTCTATAATATTAAAATATCCCACTGCTTATGAGATTTGGGCAGAAAACTCTTTTTCCTTTAGGCCTCGGTTCATCCAGTTAAGCAAACGAGAGTACAAAGTGGCTGATTAATTAGGTTCTTTTAATTATTTTAACATGTTGACGTAGTTTAATTCTTTTAAAACTGTATTCTTTCACATTCTATTATAAACATATTTCATTTGCTGTAATTATTAAACACGTTTAATAAACATAAAACAGACTAACCTCCGGAATGTGTTTTTGGTGTTAAGCCATCATTTGCCGTCCGTAACATAACCTTTGATTTAAACTTCACGTACTATCAAGACTCAAGTCTCAGAAATGTAGCATATATGAAATATACTACTTCTACTACTACTACTATACTACTACTACTACTAAATATTAATAATAATATTAATATTATTATTAATAATAATAATATAATAATAATAATAATAATAATAATAATAATAATAATAATAATAATAATAATAATATGTACTTCTGAAATACATATGTATCTATGTGTTATTAATTCTTTCATAATCTTGAAAGAAACTTTTGATTTGTTTCTAGTTTGTAAAAATGAAGGCCCTCTAGAAAAACTTGCTGGCTATACCCTGAATGACTATGTATTGGTTTCTGTACACGTATTGTGTTATCACTTACTAGTCTAGTGTTATTTTTAGAACAAGACAATGGTTCTTGTCTTGGAATATTACTAGTTTGGTTTGGTAGTACAGTGATAGAGTGTGACCTATGATTTTATTTCCCTGTAGGGTATGCTATCTGCAATGCAATAAACTGTATATGCTTCTTCTTCCTAACAAGGCTGGGCGATAAGCCCCTGCAATTCCATTACAAATAAGGACGATATTATTTTATAAACTACTTGGTGAACCTTTGTTAATATAACGCTATTAGTTCTTACAACCTTTTGTTAATCTTATTTAACAATTGCAAAATGGAATAAGAGAGAAAATATATAATGATGATGATAGTTTATTTACATAAGGTATACATACAACAAAAGGGAATCTGTTAGTCACTACTGTGTATCTGCTAAACCAGGGTCAAACTCTGTGTGTCACAAAGGTTAGTTTAACAAAGTTTAAAATAATAATAGATATTTTGTTTGACTTACAAAGATTATCATATTAGCAAAATGATTTGAAATAACACGCCAGACATAGGATAAGCCTTGGGCTATATCGCTTAGAATTGTTTTAAGAGTAAATATATCATTTATGCATTAAATTTCATTACTGGCTACTTACACGTTTCGGCCTCGTATTGGAAGTCAGCTTCTCGTGTTCTTTTCATATTCCACGATAACTGTTTTAATTGCACACTCCGCCAAATTAGCTTTCCGACCTTACAATACTTTCTTGGAAAACTTCGGCTAACATATATCACCAGACGTTTGGAAAACCGACATCCTTTACTTCAGGATACAATGCGTTATTTAGAATTTCACCCAACACCTCACCGTTACTATCATTCTCCACTTTCGCTCCTATAATCTACCACCGTTAGATCCCTCTTTACTTATCATCGCCGATTACGTCATTCATGAACATCTTCCTCTCATTCACCCATCATTTCCAGCACAGTGATTACCATTATTTACTAACATGGGACTCATTCATTTTCATCATTGAATAGAGCAGCCTCTAGGCTAAAGATAAGCTCATTTGTCTAACTAATATCACTCACGTGTTGTCCTGTGTATGCATCTCGCCACATCATTGACGCCCATTACTATATCATACGTATCGTGCATTCTATACCTAATCCTTCGTTATGATCATTAATGTTCTTTCCTTATAATATACTGCCTGATTATTTTCTTATTTATCTTCTTACTAATAACAATCATATATATGTAAAGTAACTTGGCTTCAGTTATCGCATCCTTATTGGTATGCAACCGTGCACATCACATGGCATCAGTTTGAGGGAATATTATTGATGAATTGGCAATGGCTTTCATGTTCTTGACGCTAATCCTTACATTTCCGACGATTTGAACTCACGTTTACTGAGTATGAGTGCATTATGGGGATTTTTCGTAAAGTGTTTCCACACATTTGAATCACCCTGCTTCACTGTTATGCTCTACCGACATTGCAGATGTCTTTCTAGAGCATTTGAGTACAAATTCGCTATACTTAATACTCAGAACATCACTGTTGTCCGGCATCCATACCTGGCGATTATGCAACCACACACAACGGGCATGGTGTCCGCCATTTTATATTTGTTCCAGATATCGACTTAATACAAACGAATTATTGTTACCTGGTACAAGCTTATCAATTCATATCCATTTAGACCAAGTTTCACTTGGAAGATTATCCGGGACTCCCTACGTTCCTTTGGGGAACCCTTGCGCGTGCATGGTAGGATTGTGAAACATGCAAAATTCAATGGAGCAGGTATGACTTCTTCAGTGAATTTTTTACCCGCCCTCTTTATGTTGGTTAGTTTCCGAACTATTGGCGTCCGAAACTCATTTTTCCACGCTTTGTAGATCCGAAACTATGTCCGATAGCCGAAAGTTCAAGATAACTTTTTTTCTTGTCTCAGTGGCAGGAGTCACCTCTCAAGAGTTGTAACACTTATTTTGCAACACTCGATATCTATCTATCTATCTATCTATCTATCTATCTATCTATCTATCTATATCTATCTATATCTATCTATCTATCTATCTATATATATATATATATATATATATATATATATATATATATATATATATAGTAAGTAAAGATCTAAGGGTTTACTTGTCCCTACCATAAATCCTTCATTGTAACCAGATTCCGGCGTTGCCGCTCTAACTCAGGTAGAACTGTATAAAGCTCTCAGTATGGCTAGCCCCATTACGGTTATCATAGTAGCCCGAGCCCGTGCAGATCTATAAACACATTACCCCACAGAAATGAGTGCCATAAGTCCATGCCTTCTAAAGGCTGTTGCGCCATGAATTTAGTTATCATTATTATTATTGCTAATATTAATATGTAATATTAGTAATAGGCTTAATAAAGATTCTGCCTGTTTATGTGCTCTGCTTGTAAGTATATTATTTCTAACTTTAAGATATAGTTATAGAGGTCATTATATAATTGATCAGTTTCTTTCTAATGTGATTCGTCACGTATATAAAAACTGGACAAACTACAAATTAGGATACTGTACACAGGAAATTAATAATGATAGCTTTATTACTCAGATATTAACCTGCATACATTAATACATATGAGATTTAGATACTTAATAGAATGCTTTTTAATCATTTCTTTCTTTAAAAATAAAGTTTTAAATTGTCATTATAGACAGATGGCCTGTCGAATAATAATAATAATAATAATAATAATAATAATAATAATAATAATAATAATAATAATAATAATGTTTTCCCAGGACATTGAACAAAGTTACCGTGTCTTGCAAAATATTTTTGTTGGAGACAAAGATCATGTTGTCATCGAGATAGTTCAATCGTCCTCAGAAACTGAGGAAAACGAAAACGAGGACATGTTTTGAACTCTTGAAGTGTTAAGTTCCAATTGTTAATTTTATCTATTTATATGAGAATTTTCAAAATAATGTTCAATCAGGTCTGATATAGTACTTTATGTGAGATTGATTCTAAGTTGCATGAAGGGCATAAACAAATAATAATAATAATAATAATAATAATAATAATAATAATAATAATAATAATAATAATAATAATAATAATAATAATAATAACATTTATAAGACTAATATTAGTGCATCACGCTAACTCCTAATAGTAAATCACGTTGATGCTCATTGCAATAATATAATACAATAATTTAGATTTGAGCATTTATATTTATGTATCCTCAAGTTCGTTGGTCGGCTACCTAAAAAAAGAAAGAAAAAAGTGAATGCAAACAATTAGAGCTCTTAAGTATTGACTTTAACCTATAATTAGTGCTTGAACTTTTCGGGTAAACTGTATCCGCCCGATACCCATTGCGTTTGGTATACTCGATCCTTAGACCTGATAAACCCGTTTGACCCGTGTTTGTCCTGTTTGGACCGTTTGTACCGACAGACTCGTTATGAGTTCGTACATGATAATTAGAACAATTTGTGTTATGATAATAAAGTGAGCAACACATCATTTACCATAATGACAGACTAAGCTTGTTTTCATAAAAACAAGATTATCAGGTTGTAACGATTGCAAAATCGTTACATTTTGGTTCATAGTTTCATTGTGGAAAATTACTTTTTTTGTTTTCTTTTTTTTTAAAAATAAGAAGTTTATTGTTTTGTTTTTGAAGAATTATTTTGTTATGCGTTGTTGGATTGAAATGAGAGTACTTTCATTGTAAAGAGCATGAAAAAAGCTTTAAAATGATATATATATGTTTATATGTTAGCTTGGTTATTCTTGTAATACGGCAGAGAATCAATTCTTTTTTTTTTTTTTTTTAAATTACACAACCACTTCAGTTAGCGCAGGGGTCTGGAGTGACGTATGTAATGAGTTGGGCGCTGCGCAGTAGCGAGAGTCTTTCTCCTATATATGGCATTTTGATCCGCTGCGCCTCATAACTGTATTGTAGTTTATTGAGCCAACACGGGTTGGACTCAAGTATTAGACATCATTACTTCGCGCCGAAAATTGTTCTTTTTAGAAAACGTGGTCGAGAGTTCGTTATAGCTGTACCTCGTTTAAACTTGTGAAGTGTGTCTTAATTACAACTGTGATTCTAAAACTTAGTGTTAAATTACTAAGAGTTTTAGAAATATAAAATTAAATTGTGTCTAAATAAGTTCTGTAAAGCTAAATAAGTTAAAAGTGAAAAAGTTACTTGTGTTTCTAGTGTGTGAAGTTGTGTTAAAGGAAGACGTATCTTGCAAGTGAATGAAATTAATAAGGTCTAAATTTCCTCTTAATAATACTTCCGTAGTCAAAACCTTTTAAAAGCTAAAAACTACGTTAAATTCCTAACGCTGCTTTGTGAGAGACGGAACACGTGTATTACGTCATCGAGTCTAGTGCGTTTCTTGCTTTCGTTGTGCCACAGAAGGTCGAGTAAGAAATTTAACTGGGTAACTTTAAATGGGGGAAGAAAAATAAAACGTTAAATCAAGTATTAAAATTCCACTTTTTAAATTGCATACTCGCGTAGTAACTAATATAAGAAGGATTTCCATAACTTCTTTTCATTCATTACTAAACTTTGTCGGTAATTAATGGTAATTAAAATTACTAATTACTTTTAATTTCGTTCTATTTAAATTTAAAATCTAAAACAGTCTCTAATAACGTGTTTAAAGTTTTGAAGAACTAAAGTAAAATATAAATTGGTATTTCCTGCTTTGGAAATAGGTTAATTAATTTACAGTGCTGTTAATGAAAACGTCACTAGTTACCTAGTTCAGTAATTAATTGCTGTTAAATGCATATACTTCTATTTTAGCTCTCTAGGATATCTCGGCTAGGTTTCAAACGTAAAATTGAAGTAAAACGAATAATTTTGATTAAATCTAGAACATGCTTTCCGACCGAATAAATTTTTTGCTTAATTTTTAAATGCTTGAAATATTCGCGTGCACTGTACTGTATGGAATTGTATTGTAAGGAACAGTCTCTAAACCCAAGAGGATCTGGAGTTGAGAAATGGTAACTACCTCTGCTATACTGTCACTATTATTTCCTGCTGTATTACGGTAAGTGTGAAGTAGTAATGCTAGTTAAAAGTATTGTAGTTAGTTAAATAGTTTTATAGTAGTAAAAGCACTGCGTACATTCCTTAACTAAGAATTACTGAGAGAATTAAAGAGAGAAATAGTTCAAAGGTTAATTTTTAATAAATATACGAGGCTACTTCGAAAGTCACGATATCTTTTTGTTACAGCTGGATTAAATTGATTGACGTGGTTGTTACCTTGCTGTTTATGAATTATAGAATTCAATTTAGCGTTTAATATTTAATGAATTGAGAGTTTTGATTGTGTTATCTTCATTTAAAATCTAATTACTGTAAATGATCTCTGCCTTGCAAAAATTAACTGTAGTTGTTAGAGTAAAGGTTTTTCAAGTAAAATTTTGAACACCTCCTTCGAAATTAAGAACCTATTAAGAATTTGTTTAATTGTTATAACTGCTCTGAAGGAATCTGAATTGCATTAAATATTTTAAATTAACACTTCTGGAATTTCATTAAATAAAATCTGTAATTCTAATCACCCACCTTCACTCAGTTTAGGGATTAAGATTGTGTGCTGGTGTGAATGGTACCTAGTTGTTATTTACTTGCTATAATAATACCTTTTTTACAGGATTTGTCCAATCAGGTGTGGTTAAGTCACTCGGGGTCACATTTAGTTTCCTTTTTAACTATTTCAGCTAATAGATGCAGGAAACATTCTGACCGCGATACCGAGAATTGTGACAAAAAAGATAAACTACAATACAGTTATAAATTTTGGTTTCGGTGATTCATAAATTAGCCTGTAGAATAAGTCTATTGTAAGGTCACCGACCAGAGTAAATAGGATTACAGTAATTGAGAATATTTTCATGATTGAAGTTAAATTCCGGATTTACTAGAGTTGATTAAAGGTTAATTTGTGTAGGATATTTCATTGTGGGTGTCATTATCGGAATTTTGATTGGGGGATAGGATTTTTAGGTCCTAAATTAATATTAATCTCCGCGTTTGCTTTTTTGAAGTCATTGTTGGTTAAACTTAGTTCAGTTGATGATTGCAATTATATTTTTGCTAAAAATTGGGTTTGCTTATATAGAGATTGAAAATTTAATAGAAATTACTTGGAATTTAGTAAAAATTATCAGTGTTAGCTGTTTTCTAAAAACAGTTTGAAGTTCATAGCTCCATTAATTATAAAAGCACGAGTGACTTGAAACTACACAAGCTGTCAGCTGTGGATGCTTTCTATTTACAGTTGTTGTTCAATAAAGTGAAATTTAACAAAATTTTGTCAACCTTTATTTGTACTGGCTTGCGTGCTAGAGATTGAATGAATGAGTTTCATTGTAGAAGTAGTTGTAGTGTAGCTAAATTGGAGTATTTATATATTGTCATAATTGAATTTATTTTTGTGTTACTACTTCCTTATTTAATTTGTACTGTGTGTTTAATTTACATTTTGTTTATTTATTGTGGTTTAAACATGGAATTTGACAATCGGTCTGTTCTTTCAAATGCTACTTCAGTTAATATTGAAGACCCTATGATAGAAGTAGTTGAAGTTTCTGACATGTCGACTCAGTTTTTACAGGAGAATATTGTAGCGCCACCTAGGTTCGAAAATGATGTTGTTTACCAACTAAGCGATGAATTGGATAAACTGAAAATAGAAAATGGGGGTAATAGTAAAGGCGCAAACAGGTGCTTTGCAGGATTAGGTGCTTCTAGTAAATTACCGCAAAATTCTGAACCTTTTAGTCGAGTTGTCGATTCTCATCGCTATGCGAATAGAAATTTTACAGTACAACCTAACTTATTGATAAATATCTTAGTCATAGAAGCGAACAGGCGGTAAGGTTTGAGCCTGGTAGGTCGTTTGAAGTTAATCATCAAGAACCATTTGATGAAGGTCATAATTTAGATAATCCTAATATACCAGTGGCGTTTAGTGGTTTAGGAGTAAATGATTATTGTCACATGCCAGATCAGAATCAACATTTAAATAAGAAGGAAATAAAATTTGATAATTTAAATCAAGAAAGTCAGGGAAATGATAGAAAATTTTTTGTTCCGCCTCCTCCCTTGTATTATAAGGGTGCTATCCCTAAGGTAAGAGACGTTAGGTCTCAAATGAAGTCTAGTGGTCACAATATTTGTAAAAACGACTTTGAAATAGAAACCGAAGTAAAACAAAGGGTACTTAACCAACAAAATTCAGGGAACCTTGAACAACCGCCTCAGTATGTAGATAGAGTGGGAGCTCAAGTGTTTGATGGTATTCCTAATACGTATAGACATAGTCACGAATCAGTAAGGTCTCGATATTGTGAACCTCCTAGAGCCTTTATGCCTTTAAACACATACAGTATTCCTGAGAGATTTCCGGTAGTAACAAATTGTGGGGATAATTGGAAATCTTTTGATCCTTTAATTGATAAGTATGTTTTCAATAAGATTAGTGTTCTTATTGACACTAAACTTAGTTCTTTGAAAAAGATTGATGGTAATGATAGTTTTCAAGTATTTGAATTGATGTTTATTTTAAACGATCTTGTTTTAAATTACAATTTCCCTTTAAGAATGATTTTGTATGCAGTTTCTGTTAAAACTTCAGGGTTGTTGTATACAGAAATAAAGAATAGTCTTACATTAAATAAAACTTGGCCAGAATTAAGGATGACTTTGTTGAATAAATTTATTTCTTTAAATGTTAGGGGATATTTAATAGGAGTTAAAGTATATAGGCCAATGAAACCTAGTGAACATGTGATGCAATTTATAGATGACGTGTATAATTCAGCCAAGGTCTTAAATGTAGGGTCAAGCGAGTTTGAAATCTTGGAAATTATCATTCATGGTTTGAATCCTGTGTATAGGTATAAATGTTTTTCAGATAGGATTCCACGAAACCTTACTGAAATGAAAAATATAATTGAGCAACTTGATTTGTACAAAAGATCAAAAAGGGAATACTTAGAAATTAATTCATCTAAAAACAGAAACTTAAAAACTTGTTTTGTTGCAAATGAAGATCAGGAGGTAAGGGTGGCCAGTAGTGGTCCATCAGCTGAGAATGCTTATAAAGGCAATAGATTTAAGCTTAATTGTCCTAATGGAGGGAATAGGTTTAAGGATACCATGAATTATAGATCTAATAATAATTCTAAAAAAGTTTCTGAAAATAATTTTTCAAATAATGTCAATAAGAAAAACTTTGAATCTGAACAGGGTAAGACATGTGTAAGTGGTAATAATGTGAGGTTGAACTCAGGTAAGTCTAACCAACTCAGTCTCAGCACAGGAAGTCCTGGGAAATCCATAAATGACAGAAAGAGTGTAAATGCTTCTTCTACGTACAGAGTGCCTTCTAGTGGAGATAATTGTTCTGCAACCTTTGTGATTGGGTCCATTAGTGATAAGAGACTTCCTCTTTGTATTGACAGCGGAAGTTCTGTAAATTTAGCATCGTCGACTCTAATTAATCAAATTAGTCATCTGATTAAGAGGCAACGAATGATTCCGTCGATGAAAATGAACTCTATGATGTGTTCTAATGTGACAGAACCTAGAGAAGTCACTGTGGACTTAAACTTAGGTGGATTCAGATTTGAAGTGGACTTCGTGGTGATAGCTTCATTACCCTGTGATGCTATCTTGGGTACTCCGTTTTTGCGTTCAACTGGTGCCATGCTTGACGTACTTGGAAATAAACTTTATTTTCGTAACCAAAGAAGATACGTTCCTCTGAGATCAATGGAGACTTTAAAAAATTTCTTTGAAGTAGATGCCATCCATGGTTCGAGCTGTTTGAATGATGAGGGTCTGAAGCCTGTTTGTATTTATCTACATGGCTTCCGTCGTCGAAACAACTTCATCCCTTCCGTTCCTTCAGTGGTGTCTGGTGCTAGGGAGATTGGAATCCAGTGTGAACCAGTTCCTAATTTGGACTATCCGGAACCTGAAGATACAATAGTTAACACTTTTCCAACATCAGTTTCTGGTCTTGTGGATCAACTTGGACGTGTTAATGGACTTCGTGATCATACTAGAAAGAACCAAATAGCTAAAATCGTCTTAGCAACTGGTGAAGTGTACGCCGACAAGGATGGAGTGTTAGAACTGGTAGATTCAGGTGAAACCAAGAATACTAACGAGTGGAGTGAATCCTTTGAAGAAGAATTTAGTGAAAGATTTAAGAAGTTAAAACAACAACTTGGACTGGAATCTTCGAGTGACATAATAGTTTGTGAGAAACCACCACTTGAAGAAACTGAAATTAACTTAGATAATAAAGAACTTCATGAACCTGAGGATGAATCTCCTATTGGTAGTTCTTCGGAAGATGATAGTGATTATTGGATTGATCCAGATATAGAGTCATTTGTGCGATCTCTCAAACAGGATTTTCCTGATGTTGTGAGTGAGAAGGTGGGCTGCCTCAAAGATTTTAAATGTAAATTGTACCTTCGGGAACAAAAATATTTTCGAGAAAAACCTTTTCCCATACCTAGGGAAAAAAGACAGATTTTTGAGAATGTTATAAAGGAATTAGTAGAACAAGATGTGTTAGTTGAAACTGATCATTCAAACTTTGGTAGCACATGTTTCATTGTGAAAAACAGAGATGGTTCATATCGATTAGTTGCCAACTTTGTAAAATTAAATAGTATGTTGTCAGATTATGTTTTTCCGACACCTCACATGGAAGAATGTTTAAGTAACTTATCTGGGTGCCCCTATATATCATTGTGTGACCTAAAGAAGGCTTATTTTCAGCTGGAGCTTGATGAAGCGAGTCGAGATTTAACTACGATAGTCACTCCGATTGGTACCTTCCAATATAAGAAGCTCCCAGCTGGAATTAAGGTTGGAAGTAGTGTTTTATCTAAATGTATGAAAGATGTACTTGGTGACCTTGAACCGTATGGTGTTCATGTATACTTTGATGACATTTTAATCGCAAATAAGGATAAGGAGTCACATAAAAAGGCGATTAGAATGGTGTTAAATAGGTTTAGAGAATATGGTTTGACTATATCTCCTGATAAGAGTTTTTTCTTTAAAAAACGGATTAAATATTTAGGTTTTATAGTCGATGGGGATAATATCACCATGGATCCTAAACGAGTTGAGTCTATTCTTAATCTTCCACCTCCTAAGACCAGAAAGGCCGTGCAGCGATTCTGTGGTGTGGTTAATTTTTATTCAAGGTTTATACCTGGATTTCAAGAAATTATAGGTCCTATATCTGAGTTAAGATCTATTAAGAAGAAGTTTGAGTGGGGGGAAGTCCAAAATAACGCCTTTTTAGAAATAAAAAGAATTTTCTCAGAAGAGCTTATTCTAAAAACACCTGATCTTTCAAAGAGGTTCGTAGTACACGTCGATGGGTCCTCGCGAGGCTTAGGAGGCGTGATTTCACAGAAAAATGATAAAGGTGACTTAATTCCTGTGGGTTTCTTTTCGAAGAAACTAAGTGAGGCAGACCGGCATAGATCAATCTACGAGATTGAATTTTTAAGCCTAGTTAAAACCATAGTAAGATTCAAACATTTTTTGTTTAATGAGTTTGATTTGTATACTGATAACAAGGCCCTAAGTTGGATAATTAATAACTCTAAAAGACTTCTAAAGTACGGTTCACTTATAGAACAACTTTCTCAGTTCTCATTTAAAATCCACCATTTGAAAACGAATGAGAATAAAGTAGCAGATTTCCTTTCTAGGCAGTATGACATGTTTAATTTTGACCATAGTGTTAAAGTCAAAGAAAGTAATGATAAAACATATTTAGTATTGACAAATCTTTGGAAATTACCTTTTCTAAGTGAACCATTGATTGAATTACAACGTAAAGATCCTGAAATAAATGAGTTAATCGTTAAGGTAGAAGGTGGTGAGAATAGTAATGAGTATCAAATCAAACATGGGTTTTTGTTAAAAAAGACTAGGGCAAAGAACAATGAGTGGAAAATCGTTGTTCCAAAAGATCTTAGAAGAAGTCTGGTCGAATACTACCATTTAGAATATCTTACAGGTGGTCATTCTGGAATATATAAAACCTTACGTAAAATTATGAAGAGATTTACATTTGATGGTTTAGTAGAGTACGTAAAGGAATTTGTTAGGTCTTGTCCAGAATGTCAAAAGGCTAAACCCTTAAACACTAAAAAATATGGTAGACTAGGGTCTCATGTAAATAATAGAATAAATTCAAACTGGATGATTGATACTGTAGGGCCTCTACCTTCTTCTGAAGGGTACACTTATCTTCTAATAGCAGTAGATAATTGTTCTAGATATTGTATGCTTGAAAAACTAAGGAGATTATCTTCTAAAATAATTTGTGACAAATTGTATGATTTGTTCTCCCGTTACGGTTTTGTAGAATCAATATCTAGTGATAACGCCTCAGTATTTACATCTGAGTATTTTCAGGGATTTGTGTATAGTTTGGGTATTAAGCATATAAAACTGAGTCCTTACCATCCGGAGGCAAATATTGCTGAAAGGTTTATAAAAACTCTGAAATACTCCTTGAAATCTTATTTTGCTGAAAGACAAAACAAATGGAGTAAGGTTATTCGTGAGTTACAGTTTAATCTTAATTTGTGTGAGCATGAAGGATTAAAAGCTGTACCTTCAGAATTATTTTTTTGGTAGAGAGTTAAATAGTCCATTAGAGATCAAATGGAAAGTTATGGATGCTGATCTTAAAGGTCTGAATAGTCAAGATCTTTGGAAAAATGCAATGGACAACATGGTAAAATCTTGGGAGAAACGTCGTAAACTATTTGAAGGTAAACGAAAGGATGTAAATTTAGTAGTAGATGATCTTGTGTTAGTTAAAAACCACGAAAAATCATCTCTGAAAGATAACGTAACTAAGAGTTTAACGTATCATTGGATTGGTCCATTCAAAATTGTGAAATTCTTAACTTATAACTCCGTGTTATTAGAAGATGTAAACAATGCTAATAATACTAAAAGAGCTCATGTAAGTGATATTAAAAAATACTTTGTGAGAAGGAATGGAGCAAACACCAACTGAACAGATGAAAATGAGAATCCTACACATGTAGTTATACTAGAAGAAATTAAACATTAGTAATGTAAGGTTAGATTAAGAAAATTTAGATTTAAGTTAGGTTTAGAAGTAGGTTAATGTAGGAACTAAGATGTCATTTAGATTTAAGATATGATCATAATCGTTTCACGTTCATTTTTTCATGTTCATTAAAAATTTCATTTGTGAAACATGCATTAGGGTAGATTTATATCATTTATAGTGTAGTTAATAGTTGAAATGTATAACATCTGAATAATATTATCTACATGTGAAAGGAAAAATGTCGAAGATCTTATTCTCATTTTGAAAATAAATCCTTTATTACTTTACAGGGCTAACATCTAGTTATTGCCTGAATTTAACATTTCTATTTATATTTGTAGATTGCCTTTTGTTTTCCTTACATTGATGTATTTTTATGGAGACATGTTAAGATGGTCAACGCATCCTGTAGAATGGTTTATGGTCTCGAATGGAACCAAAGCTGTAACCTTGGAAGTTTGGAAATCTCTTATCTGGCTGGCTGTTCTTAAACCCAGAAATGGAAAAATGGTCTACATTTGAGTGGAATGTTGCATCAAACTGGAAGGGAAATCTACAGAAATGACAAATTCCGAATGGACTTTTGAGAAATATAGTTAAAGGAATGATATAAAATGTGAAAATAATGGAAGTTTAAAATGGAATTGTATATTGTATATAAAATTATTTTTTCCTTAAAATTTTATATTTAACAAGGAGGTGGTGTTTGTAACGATTGCAAAATCGTTACATTTTGGTTCATAGTTTCATTGTGGAAAATTACTTTTTTTGTTTTCTTTTTTTTTAAAAATAAGAAGTTTATTGTTTTGTTTTTGAAGAATTATTTTGTTATGCGTTGTTGGATTGAAATGAGAGTACTTTCATTGTAAAGAGCATGAAAAAAGCTTTAAAATGATATATATATGTTTATATGTTAGCTTGGTTATTCTTGTAATACGGCAGAGAATCAATTCTTTTTTTTTTTTTTTTTTTTTAAATTACACAACCACTTCAGTTAGCGCAGGGGTCTGGAGTGACGTATGTAATGAGTTGGGCGCTGCGCAGTAGCGAGAGTCTTTCTCCTATATATGGCATTTTGATCCGCTGCGCCTCATAACTGTATTGTAGTTTATTGAGCCAACACGGGTTGGACTCAAGTATTAGACATCATTACTTCGCGCCGAAAATTGTTCTTTTTAGAAAACGTGGTCGAGAGTTCGTTATAGCTGTACCTCGTTTAAACTTGTGAAGTGTGTCTTAATTACAACTGTGATTCTAAAACTTAGTGTTAAATTACTAAGAGTTTTAGAAATATAAAATTAAATTGTGTCTAAATAAGTTCTGTAAAGCTAAATAAGTTAAAAGTGAAAAAGTTACTTGTGTTTCTAGTGTGTGAAGTTGTGTTAAAGGAAGACGTATCTTGCAAGTGAATGAAATTAATAAGGTCTAAATTTCCTCTTAATAATACTTCCGTAGTCAAAACCTTTTAAAAGCTAAAAACTACGTTAAATTCCTAACGCTGCTTTGTGAGAGACGGAACACGTGTATTACGTCATCGAGTCTAGTGCGTTTCTTGCTTTCGTTGTGCCACAGAAGGTCGAGTAAGAAATTTAACTGGGTAACTTTAAATGGGGGAAGAAAAATAAAACGTTAAATCAAGTATTAAAATTCCACTTTTTAAATTGCATACTCGCGTAGTAACTAATATAAGAAGGATTTCCATAACTTCTTTTCATTCATTACTAAACTTTGTCGGTAATTAATGGTAATTAAAATTACTAATTACTTTTAATTTCGTTCTATTTAAATTTAAAATCTAAAACAGTCTCTAATAACGTGTTTAAAGTTTTGAAGAACTAAAGTAAAATATAAATTGGTATTTCCTGCTTTGGAAATAGGTTAATTAATTTACAGTGCTGTTAATGAAAACGTCACTAGTTACCTAGTTCAGTAATTAATTGCTGTTAAATGCATATACTTCTATTTTAGCTCTCTAGGATATCTCGGCTAGGTTTCAAACGTAAAATTGAAGTAAAACGAATAATTTTGATTAAATCTAGAACATGCTTTCCGACCGAATAAATTTTTTGCTTAATTTTTAAATGCTTGAAATATTCGCGTGCACTGTACTGTATGGAATTGTATTGTAAGGAACAGTCTCTAAACCCAAGAGGATCTGGAGTTGAGAAATGGTAACTACCTCTGCTATACTGTCACTATTATTTCCTGCTGTATTACGGTAAGTGTGAAGTAGTAATGCTAGTTAAAAGTATTGTAGTTAGTTAAATAGTTTTATAGTAGTAAAAGCACTGCGTACATTCCTTAACTAAGAATTACTGAGAGAATTAAAGAGAGAAATAGTTCAAAGGTTAATTTTTAATAAATATACGAGGCTACTTCGAAAGTCACGATATCTTTTTGTTACAGCTGGATTAAATTGATTGACGTGGTTGTTACCTTGCTGTTTATGAATTATAGAATTCAATTTAGCGTTTAATATTTAATGAATTGAGAGTTTTGATTGTGTTATCTTCATTTAAAATCTAATTACTGTAAATGATCTCTGCCTTGCAAAAATTAACTGTAGTTGTTAGAGTAAAGGTTTTTCAAGTAAAATTTTGAACACCTCCTTCGAAATTAAGAACCTATTAAGAATTTGTTTAATTGTTATAACTGCTCTGAAGGAATCTGAATTGCATTAAATATTTTAAATTAACACTTCTGGAATTTCATTAAATAAAATCTGTAATTCTAATCACCCACCTTCACTCAGTTTAGGGATTAAGATTGTGTGCTGGTGTGAATGGTACCTAGTTGTTATTTACTTGCTATAATAATACCTTTTTTACAGGATTTGTCCAATCAGGTGTGGTTAAGTCACTCGGGGTCACATTTAGTTTCCTTTTTAACTATTTCAGCTAATAGATGCAGGAAACATTCTGACCGCGATACCGAGAATTGTGACAAGGTCATTATCAGGTCATACGGTTCAATCGGGCAAACCCGATTCATACGGGTAAAAATATAATATCGGTCCAACGTGCGGTCCAGTTTCTATTGTATTTTCCGAGCATTACCGCAAATGCACAGTACCCGAAATGGCTCGGACGTAAAAACTATCATATTATTATTATTATTATTATTATTATTATTATTATTATTATTATTATTATTATTATTATTATTATTATAGGACAACAGTGATGGCTTATTGCTTGCAGTGCCTAGTAGTAGTTGTTTCCTTTCATCTTCTCAGTTAGAACTTCAGACTGCAGGTCAAAGTGAGCTTCATGGATCACCTGCAAATGCATCTAAGAAGATAGTGTAGAATCCTTCAGAGGATCTCCTGAACATGTATGGTTCTATCCAAAATCTGGAACTAGAAAACTGACAGCTCGGAAAAGGAAGAGATGTGCTATTCTTACAGACACTCTAGAAAAAAGTACTTTCGAAATGAAAAAGAAGCATCTAAAAGCAACCGAAAACGTAAAATCATCAGCTGAGAAGAATTTATTCTCAAGTCGTCTGTTTGGTTTCTGAAGAACCGTACGAAGAACAGGATACAGAAGAAGACTGGGTACAGTGTTTATGTTGTGAGAAGTGGTCTCATTGGTCGTGTTCCGAGAGAAATCCGTACTACATCTGTATAGATTATAGACATTGACTGCCACAGTGAAAATGAGTGAAGCGATGTTCAAGCTGTAGATTTGATAGCATTAAATTTCTGAATCAAGTCCGATTGTTGCAACTTAGCCCAGATGATGTTGCAATTTACCCCATGGGTGGGTGGGGCAAGTGTCAACAGTCGGACTTAGTTCAAAAAGTGGATGCTATCAAAACTGCCGTTCGATGTTTTGCACTTCTCTTTTTTTGGTATGTAGTTAAGGCATGTACCTTTTAGTACACTCAATATAGTTTTTATATCTATAATAATTTTCGAGTAAAAAAACAGACCTGAAAATTGATGCAACTAGCCCCATCTTCCCCTACAATCACTTTTTCAAAAAAAAAAATGTATAAAGCCAGTAAAGCAATTAACATGTAGGTCTATTTTCGAAGATAATATAGGAATTTTTCGTGCTGCTAATTATTTATTTTTAAAAAGATCAGATGCTGAAACCAATCGATATAGCGCAGTTTAAGCAATTCAGTTTGTTTTATTTAAAAAGAAAACTCTCTATTTACAAATTTGATTGTTCCTATGTATTAGAGCAGTCTTCGAAAAATCAGTGCCTATTGTATTTCTAAAATATAGCTGGAGCCGCGGTGGGTCAGTGGTAGAGCGTTCACCCCTGGTGCATGGGGTCTCGGGTTCAAAACCTGCTCCCGCCAAGTGAACTTTGTGGTCGATAAAAGCCGTGTGCGTGGATATTCTCGGGGTTCTCCCGTTTCCTCCCACTTTCTTCATTCCACCATTTCATTCATTTCTCATAATCACCGTCTCCTTCAGCCTAACCGGCATAACCGTGGGACGTAAAACTCAAAGATTTCATTTCATTTTCTAAAATATAGCTGTATTGATTTATTGGTATATATTTACCTTCAGTTTGTTTGAGAGAAAATTATTACAAGAACTAAAAAGTGTTTCTCTAGTAAATACGTTTTCATAGTTTAGCTATTTACGTTACTAAACAAATTTGGTTTTTTTAATACATAAAATGGCGCCCGTATATATATAGGGTGTAACTTAATTAATATAACAAACGTCGTTAGGTGATTCCTGACACCGAAATAAAACAAAAGCTATACAACAACCTGGGTGTAACACCCGAAAATTTGTCGGAAAAATGTATAAACCGCCATAACTCATGAACGAAACGTCGGATTGAAGTCGGGCAAAAGAATGTCCATTGTTTTTAGTCGTAGATTCGATTAGTGTACAGTGACGATGCAAGGATGACTTCCAAAGAAACTGGAGTATTCCTTTGAGTATTTTATCAAACGTTGAATGAAGAAATGATCAATCAAGTACAAGATTTAACATTAAAAAATAATAGTGCATCGTTCAAGTTAGAAGAACACTCAGAATTCGAAAGAAAGAGAGATACACATGTGTGATTCATCTATTTTGTCTCAGTACATAATGACGTCTCGGAAGAAGATTTTAAATGGAACGAAGTCTTTAACGTATCACACTTATATCTTCTAGGCTAATGGTAACGGATGATAAATGAACGGCTTCCTGTCCAAGAGTGTATGAAAAAGGAAAAATAACTTTGATCCAGATTAGGTTTAAAACGACTGTGCATAGGACAGTCAGGCGGCATGTAAATAAATATAACATCGAAAAATGCAAAGATCATATGTGATGAACGAGTGTACAAGGAATTCTCCACATGACCCAGGGATTCCAAATATTGTGTGAATAGATATGGGGCAAAAGTAAGCTGCATTAAACGGTTTCTTCCTCGTAATATGTAATTCCGTGGAATATGGTACTTCTGTGCACAGAAGCAACAAAAGTGGGGAAACAAGGGATGTTGTACACGTTGCATAACGATACCAAGAAGTGCGCTGGAATAGTATACTTGATTTATCCGTTAGATGAATCTTCTCCCAGGAATACTTTTGATGGCGTTTTCCCCTTCCTTCGAGTTGGCAAACCTCAACTTTTCCCTGAGCTATGAAAAACTTCATTGCTATTGTGAATATACCAAAATACTATCCTAGTGTAGACCACTTACATTTTGATTTCATCATTACCGGAGAAATTTTCTCAAAGGAAGCTCGTTGAAAGTACATTTTAAAAAAAGGATAGTCTTTTTTCGACATTCTAATGTACATACCTTAGAGCTGTATGGAATACCTACACGGAGGAATACCTACGGAACTATCGTCCCTTGTGTGCCAATTGCGAGTGGCTTACAGAAGGCTGTCTTGAAGTTTTATTGTGGAATGGCTTCAGTTAGCATGGCTGAGTTGTAATAAGCATCTACGCAACTTGTGAGTGTATACATAGTCAGATGCTCTACTGTTACACGTGTAATTGCTGTATAACAGGATGGGAAATGTTGTGTTCAACGGTAGAGGGTTGTGTCCAGGTATTTAAGGTCGTGTAAAAGTGTAGACGTTGGTGTTTAAGTAAAATTGATTTTGTTAACCTGTACACGCCTGCGCGATGGAAGATTACCCTGTCCACGAGCTGGCAGATATGCAACTCATTTATGGAGTAGCAAAGGGCAATAGCCCAGAAGTGAGGCGTTTATATCGTGACCGTCGCCCTCAAAAGAGAGTAACTTTCCTTGTATTTTTCCACGCCTCCATATTCGACTTCGAGAGAGGGGTCCCTTCGGTTTCTCGTACGTGAAATCGGAGGAAATAGCCCCATATGGACAGCTGAACTTGAAGACAGCGTACGTCGAATGATCAAAACCGTCTTGAAACTATCATGTGTATGGCGTAAAAACCCACATGCAACTCTAGTAAACGATCAGCAGCAGAAATTTGGTGTGGTGTGGTGGATAATTTTGTGGTAGGATCTTATTTATTATCGGTCTGCCTGTGTGGGAGTACGTATCTTTTATTTTTACGTAATTGTCTCCCAAAATTGATAGAACATGTGCCCTTGAACATAAGACAGCAGATGTGATTTCAGTATGATAGTACACCTGCACATTTTGACAGGAATATGCAGACTTACCTAAATGAAACATTCCCAGATTGGGAGAGAAAAACCTGTGTTATGACAACCTCGTTCATTCTACCTCACGCTGCTTGATTTTTTATTTCGGGGATACGTATGAAACTCCGGCCACGACAGTCGAAGAACTTGTAGCTCGATGTAATATAGCTGCGGCAATCATCTACGAAATTTCAGATGTGCTTGATCACAGGCGGAAAAATTTGCTTCGCCGATGTCATCTTTGCAATGCGGTCAACGGTCGACAATATCAGACTGTGAACTGTTATTCTTCATAGCTGTCTCGTGTACACATACTGCATTGCGCAAATACTGTACAAGGTACCTCTGAGTATTTCACAGTTATCCTACCTTGTACGAAACAGAATAAATCGATAATTTGAAATTGTATTTCTTTCTTTCCTTGTGCAACACGCGCAACACCTTGAGTATCGTCGAATTTCATTCCTTCTGTACTCGTAGTTATTATCTTCCACGGATTTACGCATTACGGGGAGGAAATCTTTTAATCTAGCTTACTTTGGCTCAAATTATATTCACATAATTTGTGGGAATCACTGTTGTTATGTGAAGAATCCCTTATACTCTAGTTCATCGTACATGATCTTTTGCCCCTGACTGTCTTATGCACAGTCGTTATAAACCTACTCTGGATCAAAGTTATTTTTTTCTCATTTTTACACACTCTTAAGTTGAACAGGAAGCCGTTGATTGATCATCCGTTACCATTGGCATAGAAGTTATAATTATGATAAGCTAAAGACTTCGTTTCATTTAAATTCTTCTTCCGAGTCCAGGAATCACCTCCAGACGTTCATTACATTAATGAAGTTACACACTATATATATAATGATAAAAAATAATACCGATATTAGTGTCGATGAAATAGTATTTGGAGTCACTCAGACGAACAGTAACACTCCCGATGCAGTTTAAATCCATACTCAGATTCCATTGCCCTTTATGCTCAAAATGAAACTATTCTCCCCGTGCGAAGAACGGGTATTCTGTTAATAATTTATTATTAAACATCACACCATAAAATACAAAGTGTATCACGTAATGTACATGTTATACTGTTACTTGCTTAATGTATAAATGGAGGATGAAGGACTATTATTGGATCAAAAGATCCAATATATTTCAGACAATAAATTTCTTGTAGGCTTTATATCTGGAGAACAACATATAGTGTACCCAAACCTAAACTATGACTGAACTCAGTATGATGTGCTTAGTGCCTGAATAAAACGAAAGCTCGATTTAGGGGCAATTCAAAAATTCTGTTGCCCTTGATCCAAAAAATCTAATATATTTCATTCAATAATAAAAAAAAAATCTTGTACGTCTTATATCTGAAGAACTACATATAGTGCAGCCAAACCAAAACTATCACTTAACTCAGCATGATGTGCTTATTCCGAAAGTAATACGAAACCTTGATTTAGGGACCGTCCAAACGTTTGTAGCCCCTGATCCAAAAAGTCCAATATATTTCATTCAATCAATAATTTTATTGTATGTCTTATATATGGAGAACTACATATAGTGTAACCCAACCCAAGATATCACTTAACTCAGTGTGATATGCTTATTGCGTAAAAAATATGAAAAGTCGATTTAGGGACCGTCCAAAAATTTTGTGGCCCGTTATAAAAAAAATCCAAAATATTTAATTAATCGAAATTTTTCTTGTACTCCTTATACCTGGAGAACTACATATCTGGAGAAAACTCGATTTAGAGACCGTTCGAATATTTTATGGTAACTGATCCAAAAATTAATATTAGCCAAGATCATAATACTTTGATCCATTTTTTAGATCATTCCTAAAATTCTTGTTTTTATCCAATCTTTCTTTTAAACAGTATCACTCTCTTTGTTCTCAATTTGAAATTTATCAAGCAATTATAAAGCATTGCTTATTATCCAATTTGTATTCGGTGTAGAGCTTCAATTTTCTCAAAGTTTCAAATAAGATAATAAAATATGATTTACTATCGGAATTCGTGTCAGGTATTATTATTACTTTTATTGGTGTTTTCCTTTCTTTCAATTGTTAAAACAAGAAACTTCCTTGCACTGTCATAAAATATGTGCTCTTTTCCAATAGCATAATAAGTGCTCATATAATTTTGAACTTAAAATTAAGGATTGAATCAGTACAAGAAGTACAATTTGGATAACGAATGACTTATAATTGATGTTTAGTGGCGTACTGAAGTAAAGGGATTAAGGACTTTGAAACCCCCCTTGAGCAAGGTATTATGAAAAATTAAGCACGTTTATCATATTAGCACGTTTATACATATAAACACTTGATATTATATAAACTTGTGTTCCTAAAGCCCCTGAACCCCCTAAACATTTGCGTAGAGTACTGATTGTGTTTCTCTTATTATTTTAACCGTTTTATGCTTTGAACGAAATTTGAAGTGCAGGAACCCTGTGAAGGTGACCACCTTTACTATAAAAATTTCTTTAATGGTTTCTAATTTTTCTTCAAAACAATCAATAACGAACGAAAAATAAATGATTGAGTTTGATTTTAAATCGAAATTTGAAATACCACCAAAAAGTTGGCCCACCCAACCTTATTTTGTAAATGACTCTTAATAATTTTCAAAACAAACTATTTCCTCTTCAAACCAATCAATAAGAAAGGAAAACATGTTATTAGCTTGAGTATTGAATCGATATTTAAAAGCAGAAAAAACAGTATGAAGTTGACCACCAAATGTATCCTGGAAATAGATACATTTTACTGGTTGTTTTGAAACAAGTGATTTTTTCTTCAAAATAAGCAAACCGCCCCGAAACAAATCACCTTCATCAACATTATTTCTTAATTATATTCTTATGTTTTTCGAATCAAATTACTTTTCTTCCAAACAAGCAACAACAAATCCATATCAAACGATTGATTTTGGTCTTGAATCGAAATTTGTAAGTAAAGGAATCAGATTGAATTTGATCACATTCTAAATTTATTTTGTAAATCTCTTTCTCTATTTTTTCGAAACAAGCGATTTGCTCTTAAAAACAACCAATAAGAAACGCTTGGCTTCGGTTTTGATTCGAGACTTTAAAGTGGAGCCAATATGAAATTCCATCACCCATTTCTCTTGAAAAGACTCTTTATGTTTTTCGAAACAGACTATTCTTTTCAAAATAATTAGTAGCATACGCATATCAAACAATTGATTTTGATTTTCAATCAAAATGTTAAGTGGAGGAACAAGGGTAAATTTGGCCATATACCAACTTTATTTTGTAAACATCTCTTTATGTTTTAAGAAAGATACGATTTTTAATATTTTTCTTCAAAAAAGTCAATAACAAACGAAAAACAAACGATTGGCTTCCGATTTCAATTCGAAATTTGAAAGGAGGCAACTTAACATAAATTAGGTGCATTGCTTCGCTTAAAAAAAAAGAAAAATCCAAACGCAAATTCTAAGCCTACAGTTTTAAAATTGCAGTTACATGTACATACTTCAACTTAGTATACATAAAAAATTACAGCATTATAAAAATATCAGACATATAATATTATTTATTCGGTATTGAAAACCTCGAATCAACTATTGGAGTTATTTAGCGTATTTTTTTTAATATCACAAAATTAAAGGTGTATTTATTACGGCATGGATATATTACGCACAATATTTTTATACAATTTGTATATATATATATATATATATATATATATATATATATATATATATATATATATATATATATATATAATTTTTTTAAAAAATAGACCGTTTAGAATTATTTATCCTTACAATTTTTTATATCCACAAATTCAAGGTGAGGGATATGCGATATTGATATTTTCAGAAAGTGTTGACCACCCTACAGAATGTCGATCCTGTGCCGTGTCGATCCTATGCCGTTTCGGTCCTGTGCCGTGTCGATCCTGTGCCGTGTCGATCCTGTGCCGTTTCGGTCCTATGCCGTGTCGATCCTACGCCGTTTCGTTCCTATGCCGTTTCGATCGTATGACGGTTCTCTCCTATATATCCTTGAGAAAATAATTGTTACTTAATATTGCGTAATTATAAAATAATGTATTTTTTATTATTTTGCTCGTATGAAAGTTCTGCTGTCGATCCTATGCCGTGTCGATCCTGTGCCGTTTCGGTTCTGTGCCGTGTCGATCCTATGCCGTGTCGATCCTACGCCGTGTCGATCCTATGCCGTGTCGATCCTACGCCGTGTCGGTCCTGTGCATGTAACCCGCAGTCAGCACCTTGATATTGGCAATCAGCGCCAGTCGTGGCAATCAGCACCAATAATTGGCTGTGGCAGTCAGCACCCCACCGTTATACGAATCTACAGCGTTGCCAATTTCAATGCACAAGAAAGGGAAAACTAACACGTTCTATTGTCCTAGAATAATAAAACTTAATGTTCTACATGACCACGAACCTCTATGAAAAAATTCACATTTATCGAACATGGCCTAAACCTGTTTGCAAGGTTGCCAAGTCTTCTAGTCCGAGGTATGCGGTACCTTATACTTTCTAGTATCCTTAGAGAGTAATGTAACTTTCCATAATTTATGTTAGTGGACCACAAACCTGTTTAACAAAATTTCATGTATCTTTAACACTTCCAGTGTTAGAATTGATGGAAGGTTACCAGGAAATAACCCTCCTTGAGAAACGGAAATCTCCCTTAAATTTCTCATTTTTCTGTAGTAAAATGAAAACGTTTTGGCTTTCCCTCCTGCTCAAATGAATCCTTTTATGTTCGGAATCCTCATTTTTCTATTTAGTTTCTTAAAACCTTTTCCCCTGCTATTCTCTATTATTTTCTATATTACTATGTTTCTCATTTTTGTCAACTACAAGGTCGTATGTCTCATCAAACAACTATTCTAGGTTATTTTTATACCGTTGCTCCCCCATTGCCTGCTTACTGGTTCGCAATGTCTTCCTTTTCCTTTGACCTTATTTCTCTTCTGTTTTAAGAGCTCCCGCTCCTCAATACATAACCTGTTTTACTACAGTTAAAATTCTTCGCTTTTTCTCTCTTAGCACTTCATCTTTTACGTTCATAATGTTTATTCTGTATTCTCATTTTATTCATATCCTCTTTAACTCTAACGTGTCGTAAATAATTTCAGGGACGTGGTTAATTCTTCAGTGGTAAAAGTTAAATAAAGAGTGGAATGTGATTGGTAATTGTAGGTGGCTCCTTTTACCTTTTAAGGATATACATAATTTTTAAATCGATTATATCCTCATATTGTAAGATATTGTTCATGATGAAGGTAATGTTGAACTGCGTCAGAAACTGTAACATATTTTATAATACGCGTGTTTTCTCGGTTTTCAGAAATGATTTTAGTTTTTTTTTTCATTCAGTTCGTGATAAAATCAGAGCTTGAAATGGAAAATATAGAACTAGGAATGCATATGTTCCTTCCCTCAAAATACGAAAGGAAAACAGTGCCTTATTATACTTTAAAAATCACAACTATCTTGCATGTTTTGCCTACATGGGGAATTTGTGAAAATGAAAATGAAATCTTTGAGTTTTACGTCCCACAATTATGCCGGTCAGGCAAAAGGAGACGGTGATGAATGAAATGGTGGAATGAAGAAAGTGGGAGGAAACGGGAGAACCCAGAGGAAGCCCACGCACACGGTGTTTGTCTACCAGAAAGTTCACTTGGTGGGGGCTGGGATCGAACCCAGGGCCCAAAGCACCAGAGGTGAATGCTCTACCACTGAGCCACTGCGGCCCCATGGAGAATTTGTGCTACACACACGTAATAAGATCAGTAAGACTTAATGCACACATAGTCAATGGTTGTGAAAAGTTATTTAAAAACTTAAAATTATAAATTAAAAAGCATTGCTCCATATTTGTTTCTACGTTGATGTATTCAACGTGCATTTTGACACTATAATAAATCAGTTTATCTGTTGTGTTGATGATGATAAATATGTAAATAATAAAGAAATGCAAACAACGCTGGAAGATGTTATTTTTAAAAAAATTATTGTAATACAATGCACCGGAAGCAGAAGTGATTAAATATCATATTACATGTTGAAAGCTCATCTATCAAAAATCTGAACCCATCTAATTTGCCATCTGTTTGACAATTATACCTACTGTAATAAATAAAAATCAAATTTCCAACGCCATATGTGTAATTAAGAAAGGTAAAAAGTTTCTATCGAATGATGAAACAAAAAATAATTTTGTTGTGATCCTAGCATCCTAGCAAAATTTGACAGTTTAGCAAGTAGTTTATTCCATAAATTTGGGAATTAAGACCAAATTAAAGAATAGGAAGTCAAATCGGGAAAAAATGTAAAAGCAAAAAATAAATGCAAACTTATTTCTGTTATGTTTCTTTATTCTTCTAATATACACTCCTTGTAATGTAAGTAATAAACTAAGTCCATATAAGGCTTTTATTTTTATACAGAGGGATGTTGCTTCCGAAAGTTCATCCTGTAAAAGTGAAGATAATGTTGAAACCATAGTATTATCTGAAGGTGAGTGGAAGAAATTGGAACCCGAGACTATAAACTACAATGGTACTAGAAGGGTAATCTTAAAACCAAATATTTGGACTCACATAATCTCGTCTGCTATTTACAGTCAACTTAGAATAGAATGTGCTTGGTCATTTAAAAGAAACAAAGTGTCACTGTCCGATACAGGTAAATATTACTGTACATTTGAAGCCAAATGTACTGAATATTTAAGAAGAATGTTTGGTTTTATAAACAGAAAGCCAATCCTAACAGATTCTCAGTCCTTTGTAACCGTAAAATTGACATTCAAAAATACAGTCAGAAAGAAGCATTATAAAAAGCGCCCTCTCAGTTCTTCATTTAGAAGATCGATTACTTCACAGGATAGCGGGAGAACAAGTGCTAGTGTAATCCGCAACAAGTTGCCCAATAATTTGATGGAATTTGGTGAAAATGAGCCACCTATTTTACCTTCAAGTACTGTGATTAGGAAAGCGCTTTCGGGCCATAGACTTACACGAAGAGTGACTCCGGATTTTCATGATAGTATTTTAGCAATTAAAAGTAGTACACCCAATTATATCCATGATTTTGAAATAGATAAATTTTTCGTTCATTTTTGGGTACCGGAGCAAGTTATATTTTACAGGTGACTCTGCGAGTCATCTTCTTCCCTTCTCAATATTGACGCAACTGGTTCACTGGTCAAAGATGCTCCAGATCCTTGCACTAACGAGAGGTCTCCCGTTTATTATTACGTTGGAAGTATGGAAGGTGTACCTGTCGTTCAAATGTTAAGCAGCAGGCACCACACTCCAGTTCTAACCTATTGGTTACAGATGTTTCTACGTGAAGCAAAATAGTTTCCGAAAGTGGTTGTGACCAGAGATGTTCACCCTCGCGAGGGTGGCCCTCTCGAGGGCATCCTCACCCTCAAGTTCCCTCGCCCACAGTGACGCGAGGGCGAGGACGAGTTTTGGCCGCGAGGGAGAGGGTGCGCGAGGGCGAGGACAAGCTTCGATGGCGAGGGTGAGGGTGCGCGAGGGCGAGGACAAGTTTTGGCCGCGAGTGCGAGGAAAAGTTTTGGCCGCGAGGGCGAGGGTGCGCGAGGGCGAGGACAAGCTTCGATGGCGAGGGTGAGGGTGCGCGAGGGCGAGGAAAAGCTTCGACGAAGAGGGTGAGGGTGCGCGAGGGCGAGGACAAGTTTCGGCAGCAAGGGCGAGGGTGCGCGAGGGCGAGGACAAGCTTCGATGGCGAGGGTGAGGGTGCGCGAGGGCGAGGAAAAGCTTCGACGAAGAGGGCGAGGACAAGTTTCGGCAGCGAGGGCGAGGACAAGCTTCGATGGCGAGGGTGAGGGTGCGCGAGGGCGAGGAAAAGCTTCGACGAAGAGGGCGAGGGTGCGCGAGGGCGAGGACAAGTTTCGGCAGCGAGGGTGAGGATGCGCGAGGGTGAGGATGCGCGAGGGTGAGGGTGCGCGAGGGCGAGGAAAAGCTTCGACGAAGAGGGCGAGGGTGAACGAGGGTGAGGGCCAAGTGTTACTGCGGGAGCGAGGGTGCACGATGGCTAGAGACAACTTCCTTCAGGAGAACGAGGGTACGCGAGGGAGGAGGACAAGCTTCCTTAAAAGCAACTGTTTTGGAGTTTGGTGTTTGACCTCTTTTGGAGAGAGACAAAATTTAAAATATCATCTGCCATGTCCCCTAGATGAAAAGTTAGTGTCATAGCAAGGTTATACATTAATCGTATTTTTCCTTTCAATTAATTGCAGTAGACAATTTCTCGTGTGTACGTACATAATTATTAAAAATAATAATGCAAATAAGAATAATATTTGATTTTTCCCATGAAAGTTTCCGGGTAGAAATAGCGCTACATTAAGAAGTAAGTGTGCCTCATTGTTGCCCTCCCTGAGACGTTTTAGATAAGAAGTGTCTACTACACTGTCATGTTTAACGAGTGTTGGTAGACAGACGGACAGTCACTCACGTCATTCAGCAGTAAATGACAAGAGCGCTGATATCTGAACAAACACAATCAATGAGAGAACCATCAGAATGCAGTAGATCAGATGGAAAAAGACTTGATGGAATGACTTTGGTTCATAGATGGCCATTTTGCTCTGGACTCTCTCGGACTCGGGCTCATTTTTTTCAACTGGGCTCTCGCTCATTTATTCCTTTGGGAATCGTGCTAGGGGTCTCTTCCCTCAGTTGGACTCGCGCTGACTTATTTCATTGGCGCTCGGGGTAGCGCTTAATTATTGAACCCGAGAACGGTTGAGCGCGAATGCCGAGCTAGCGAGCGTTGGGCTCGTGAGTTTGGATGCCCATGAAATGGGCTGATTAATAGCATACATCCTTCTCCAATGTCCACCACTGATGAAGTTGTTACAATTAATCGGAATTTTTAACTTTTCATAGTTTTGTGACAGCCCAAACTATTATCTGAATCGATATTTGTTAAAATAATGTCAGTCACTATTGAATGGATTTTCATTGTTTCTGCTTTTATAATCTACGTGGGTAGAGCTATCATTTAGTTACAAAATAAATAATATGTTGTTTCTTGTCCTTAAATAGAAAAATCTGACACGTTAATACTCAAATTTTGTTAAAAGAGCTGCTTTAACAAAATAAATTAACAAGTTCCACAAGACATAAGTTGTTTATGCATTCGAAATTTGCAACTGTTGACTGATTGCCGTTTAGCGTCCTCTTTCGTCAGCGAGGCTATATGAGAAGTGGACTATAGGTTTAACGCGGAATTCGATCCACTGTCGTTCAATGTTCTCCCACTCGGAATTGTCCCCAGGACCCCATGCACCAAAGGTTCGCGTGCAAGCCAGTGAGATAGGGTTTGTATGTTGTGTTGTTCAATGATTTTTATTAGGAATAAAATACGTTACAGGATGATATACTGATTGTAAATATTATAGTGCAAGTATTGAACGATTGTGTGGTAAAAGGAGAAATATAAATTTGGACAAATTAAAAAAAAGGCCTGAAAAAAACTGTAGGATATATGAAACATATAAAACTTAGGAAAAGCCACTTCAGCAAAACGAGCAGGATTTTGTTGTGGGTAAACAGTTTAATCATATTATTATTAATTTCGCACAAATGTGCCACACATCATAGCATGGGCGGCGATTAGGGGGGCAAAGGGGAACAGTTACCCCCCCCCACTCTTTTGAAATGACCCATTAATGTCGCTATATAGTTTCATTTGGAAATATAAAGTTTTTGTATGTATTAAGGTTCATAGAATGAAAATGGTGCCATAAAATAATTGCCGCTCCGTGAGTACGTATTAGTTGTCTTCCCGTGCAGTTAAGAAAGCTACAGGAGTTGCGTTTTAATTGCCACGAAAAATGGCTCAAAAATTAACCTATCCGAGTGTACTTTCATATTCATTTCTTCTTACAAGGGCTCGATATGTTAGTCAGCCGCTTTGGAACTAATTGAGATAACATTTCGCAGAAAAAGAAGTCCTTCATAAACAGTGTTTCTTTCACAAACAATGTTCTTGGGGGGAGGGGCACACTTAGTATCCCGGGGCGGCACTGCAGGTACTATTCTATTCATTATTATATTATAGACGTATTATTTTGGTCTCCTTCGGGGGGAGGCTCTCAGAGCTTCGGGGGACAGTACCCCCCAAAAAAACAGAGTGTAGGACAAAATCCAAGCGGACAAAATCCAAGAGGACAACATCCAAGCTAAATTCTGGTAAGGCCGACAAAATCCAAGCGGATAAAATCCAAGGAGCAGTATCATGTGCGTAGCTGTGGTATGTGCCTGTGAACACTCTAATTAAATTTTATGTTTGTTTCTTTCTTCAATTGTCATGCATTCTAAAGTTTTATCTGTAATTCTTCAATTTATTGAAATAATATTTCATTTACATTTAAAGAACTGAAAATCCAATAAAATATGTAAGATTGACACAGTAAGAGTGCAGATGAGCTTTAATTACTCATAAAATAGTCTGGTCACTGCTAGGACATGCCCAGGTGAATCCAATTTAGGGTGATCAGAAATATTTTGACTAAAAAGAGTATATTCACATAAATTAAACACAAAATGAAAGCACTGGCTTGCTATACCAGAGATAACAAATAACAGCAAAGCAGCCCAGTCTTAAAAAGAAGTACACTACTTAATTCTATTATATTTTTTGAGAATTGAAGTAAAAATAAAATTTAGAAGATATAATATAGATAAAAAAATACTTCTCTACCCTCAAAGTATTTACTTCAGTTACACTTGTCAAAATAACCAATAATATATACATTTTCATTTAGTTTGTCTAGACACATTTTCACATTTCCATTTTCTAGATAACACTTTTACACTATTTAATTCACACACATTATTACATTATTAAAAATACACACTACATATTTCACATTTTGATCATTTCTGACGAAAATTTGATTAGTATATCATAATTATTTGTTTCAAAATATACATAAAACACTACCAACAAACAAATCAAGACTTCTGTATGCCACCTCATAAGAATGGAATTAAAATACTCCAATGATTGGTGTCACAATAATATGTTGAGTGTCTTAAATGTATTATACTGTATATAATGAAATTGAGAAGAAAATACATACTTTTACAATGTATTTGTACACACATAATATTTTTACATACTTTCGTATGGATGTGATAAGTAATTAAAGCTCATCTTCACTCTTACTGTGACAATCATACATGTTTTATTGGATTTTCAGTTCTTTAAAAGTAAATGAAATGTTATTTCAATAAATTGAAGAATTACAGATAAAACTTTAGAATGCATGACAATTGAAGAAAGAATCAAACATACAATTTAATTAGGGTCTTTACAGGCACATATCACAGCTGTGAACATGATACTGTTCCTTGGATTTTATCCGCTTGGATTTTGTCCGCCTTGTCAGAATTTAGCTTGGATTTTGTCCTCTTGGATTTTGTCCGCTTGGATTTTGTCCGCTTGGATTTTGTCCTCTTGGATTTTATCCACTTGGATTTTGTCCGCGCCCCAAAAAAAACATGTCTGAAAGAAACACTCTTCACAACTTATTCTGTAATTGCACAAAAATCGACAGTTCCTGAAATGTCTTTTCTTCTTTCTAATAGTAAGGAATATTTGATTTGATTTTTTTAAATATCCCTTCAGCAGTGAGACTATATGAGACGTGAACCTACCGATTAATGTAGAATACGAACCACATGAGCTCCCGCCAGGAATCGAACCCGGGTCTCCCACGTCAAAGTTGCAGCATTGTTTTGCAGTGTAATATACGGATTCAGGGGTGTACATATACAATTTTGTATATACCAGTACAATTAAATTTAGTGAATTCAACATAATTCTAGGTTTTAGGATTATTTGGGATAAATGGAGTGTGGAGTGATTCTAAGTATTGTTGAAATGAAATGAAATGAAATGAAATCTTTAAGTTTAACGTCCCATGGTTATGCCGGTTAGGCTAAAGGAGACGGTAATAATAAGAAATGAGTGAAATGGTGGAATGGATAAAGTGGGAGGAAACGGGAGAACCCCGAGAAACCCCACGAGCACGGCGTTTGTCCACCACAATGTCCACACGGCGCGAGCTGGGATCGAACCAGGGACCCCAAGCATCGGAGGTGAATTACTGAGCCACCGCGCCTCCTTAAATATTGTTGAGTTTTGATATATTCCAAGAAAGTGAAAACTGCACCTAATGGCAATAAAAATGTTTCGGGAAGCTGCAAAAGTATTTCTTTAAATGTCCAAGTGAGAGAAACAAGAGAGAGGAAAAAATATTGCAAAACTAGAAATGACCATTTTTACGTCAGCAAATTTGCAGTGCAACGTAATCTACATACTCTTTTTAGTAGAGGCAAATAATGGACAGTACTAACGATGACAGAACATTTATGATAATGAGGTAAGTATTAAGATGGTATCTTAGAAGCTGACAAATTACATTTCTTTTCAAATGTTTCCTTTATAGTATTAACCATTGGTAAATGTCCTCTGTGTTGTATTGTTATTGTTTGGTTTCTCACACCCTTCATCAGCCAATTAACATGAAACGAGACTTAAAAGTTAACATAGTATCTAAGCAACATGACCAAGCGGGGGATCAAACTCCGGTCTCCCGCACCACTTAGCCACGAGGGAGGGAGTTAGGCTGTATTTTGTGTAATTTAATATATCCATATTTAAAAACGTTCTGTGTTTAGAAGGAAAAGAATGTAACTAACAGGTGAACAGAATAATTTTTTTTTCAAAGTGTAAAAAATAAAACTGTTGGGTGTCACACTATTCTTTGTTCGTGGAATTTTCCAATGACTCGTTTGAGTTCAGAGGTACTTGTTTGTGTCGCTTCCCATCTCAGGTAGAAATATCTTAATAGTAGCTAGCAGGGATTTGCAGAGGTTTATGCCTTTGTCGGAAATATTTTTAGCGATCTGATTCACATCTCTGCAATTCATTCTTCAATAGTGAGACTGAGACTACCAAATGTGTCACTTTGAGGATAATTCAATTCCTAGAATTTGCCAAGACCAAAGAATTCTGTGAATACAAGTGCTTCGTTTAAAAGTGCCTCCAAGCGTAAAATCATGTGATGCTTGTTTGAATACAGAAATTTCAACAATTAGATATTCATTTGATAAGAAAGCTCGTTCTTATTTTGTTGGATGGAAACAGATACGTTGATCATAAACCACAAAGCAATGAAGGAAAAGAAGGGTTGTATTTAACCATGTGAAGCTGTCATACATAACAGTAAACCAGTGTTGCCACACTTGGTACAATTGCACCAAATTCAGCCCTTTTTGTTGGTACCACGCTGGCATTTTCAGCCCTTTTTGTAAAAAGTTGGTACAATTCTACCCAATTCAGCACCATTTAACAAATACTTGTCACATTTTCAAACCCGTCACTAAGACTTTTTGGATTCTTAAAAAATGCTGTTGAACATTCATTTTGTGACGTTGCAACCCTTAACGCTAGAAAATTTGTGTGGAAAATTCGTAATTCGAACTATACCGGGAAACAAATGACACCAGATTTGCGCATCTGCGCTGCTCGTGAAGGAGACCAGAAAGAAGCAGTGTGGTGGAAATATTATCTTGAAATCTTTAAAAAAAAATGAAGCACACACACACGTTGAATCAAGTGTTAAATATTCTGAAGAAGACCAGCGTGTGCTTAAGTAAGTCTATAATTGTCGTTGCAAAGATTCTACACCAAAACGATAATAGAACGAAAAATAGATTGACATAATTGTTGGCTTACCGAGCTAAGTTGTTTACTAGTGACGCCATATTGGGAATATAAAAATACCTGAATATTTATGCGATTTATATATATATATATATATATATATATATATATATATATATATATATATATATATATATATATATATATATATATACAGTGGCGGATCTAAGGGGGGAGCTATAGGGGCTATAGCCCCCCCTTGACGCTCAGGTATACACTGGATAAAATGGGCTTCAATCGTGCTTTACACTGGATAAAACGACAAAATGTGGTTTAGCCCCTCCCTTGATCATATTCTGGATCCGCCCCTGTATATATATATATATATATATATATATATATATGTGTCGACACGTTGATTTGGACTCTTGGAAGACGAGGGGCGAGGGTTATAGAACTTAACCTCTTTCAGTTTTGTATTATAGAGTCATGTAGTACACTGGCATAAAATTCAGCCCTTTTTGTTTCAATTTGGTACTATTTTCCAGCCCACTTCAGAGCTAGGACTGTGGCAACACTGCAGTAAACCTTCGAAGAGGTCTCGCGTTCAATTGTGACTATGAATTTTTTTTCCTAGTCCTACCAGTTTACCATTGTTTTAGGTACATCCGTCTTTTCAATTTCCATCTCATCCCGTTCTATTCTGAGAAGTGCAGCCAATGAGTTATTAATTGGATGGCACCAACACGGCATACAACGGCAAATTTTACAAACAGGCTGACAGATTGGGTTTATCTATTTAGAAATAAATCTTAATATTAAACCAGTTGAGAATGCTCGAATAGCATTGCCAGAACAAACTTGAATTATTTTTTTCGAAATTTATATGAAATTGTATATTAAATGTATTTGATTAAATTCAATAGATAATTCAATATATATAATTATATTAATATAAATTATAATCATAATAAAGTAATTAGAAAAATATCATACAAATTGTAGGCAATTAATTAAATGAAAAATATGAAAAATATGTAGTTATTTAAATTATTTAAAAGTTTAAATTGAAATAACTAATGATGCAATAATTTTTCGATTAGTAACTAGTATTGGTATTAAAGTGACGCTAAAAATGCCTCACTTCTTTTAGATATTTTTTGATGCTCCATCGAATGGGGGGCTCAAAATTGAAAAATTCGCAAATAACACACACACCAGGGGCGATCGGGACAGTCCCCCCGCAGAAGAGGAAACTTTCTTATTTTACATATATGAATAAAACCCATCCCAGAGTTTAGAGCCCTTAAAAGTAGCAGTATGACAACCCCCTCCCCCAGAAGTCGGTCCTGGATCCGCCCCTGACACAAACACACACAGACAGAGAGAAAGACATATAGAATTCAATAACGAACTTTTTAAATGAATTAAATGTAGACACCGTAAATTGATAACACTTAGTGTAATCCACTTCATCAAAGTCAGTTATTAGTTGATCAATAATTTTAATTGATCTTAAATTAGGATTATCTTATAAATCACTGATGTTAATGGTTTAATTGAATTGTCAATTTTGTAAATAAAATCTCATTCTAAGATAATTACGTTAAGTGTAGATCGCAACTATCTAGGCCAGCCCACAAACTGTTTTTAATTGAAATCCTATCCGTTTTCCAAGTACCCAGTTACAAAACTATTAAGTCAACACTGAAAACTAAAAACGAAAATATTTATTGCAATTAAACGATTAACACGATTGGTATTATTGGATGGGAGCACGTTGGCTCACTGCTACAGCCAATCTCTGGTTTCAGGGGTCACTCGTTCGATCCCAGGCCAAGTGAGGTCGTGGAGGACGATAGCGTATACTTGGGTTTTCTCGGGATTTTCCCGTTTCCTCCCGTTTTCTCATTCCACCTATTCTTTCATCATCATTCACTTGCAATTCCATCAGTCTCCTTTAGCCATCGATGGCATAACCGTTGGATGTTAAACTAAAGATTTATTTTTATTTTATTTTATTTTATTTTTTTTTTTAATTGGTATCTTTGAAAGCGTTTTTAACCCTTATCCGGCCAGACATTTTTGTAACGTAAAAGGGCAACCGGGGCCTGTGAGGCCCAGTATATATTTTAAGTGCAGAATACACAAAGTCAATGCCTATTGTCACTTACTGTTCAGATTAGTCTAGAATGTACCGGTATATATTTTTGTCAAGTAGCGAAACTTCGTGTCACGCTTTTGTAAGCCGACCAAGCAGAATAGCAAATCCGGTCCAGACATTTTTGTAACGTAAACGGGCAACCGGGGCCTGTCAGGCCCAGTATATATTTTAAGTGCAGAACACTCAAAATTCAATGTCTGTTGCCGCATACTGTTCCGACTAAAGGTTACAATAGTCACGTGTTCAATATATAATTATGTGACAATTTGATCAAATATTTGACAGGAATTTCACTAAAGTTTTACGGGGCCTCCTAGGCCCCGGTTGCCCGGTTACGTCAGGAAAAGATTTTCAAATTAAAAAAAAAAAAAAAAAAAAACTTTACCAACTCGATATGTTCATGATTTTAACTTCGACGAAAGATAGAAGAATTCAGTATTTTATGTCTTCGAAATATGTATGGTTATTGAGAAATTTTAGAAAAATGAAGCTACTGGGCCTGGGAGGCCCCGGTTGCCCGGATATAGTGTAAGAATATGCAGCGCAGTCTTGAAAAAGGAGACTAATTTGGGCGTCCAGTAGGCTTCTTTCTGTGATCTGTTACCCTTCATTATCGACGTTTTTATTATTATTTTTTTCGCTAAATAGGATATTAAAATAGAATGATTTGGTTCTATATCGCAAGTTTTAAAGCTCCCTGACAACTAATATTTAGTCAGCAAAGCATAGGAAAACTTAGAAATAAAGAAGCAAAACTACCTGAAGTATTCGGCTATGGTTCATCTAATCATGGGCGTCGTAATGAGGGGCTTGGGTGGTCGCGTTCCTCCCAGATTTTCGTCACACGTATGTAAGCAAACTAAGAAAATAAAAGCATATATTCAGGGGTGTAGTCGAGAGTATACGAAGGTGTGTTGCTCAATCTTAGTCATTTGCGCATACTTTCTGCTTCAAGGCGTGTAGTACTATATTCAAAACTAGCATATATAACCTGTGAAATTTTTAAGACTAGCGTATACTCTGTGAAAATTTTAAGACTATGGTGTGCACCGTGTGAAATTTTAGGACTTGAGCAGGAAGTTTTTGATAGTCTATTATTGCAACACAGCCCCTGCCCGCTGCAGCCCCTAGTTATTCACCTCTACTTTCTAAACATTTTCTATATATTTTACATCCCTGGAGTTGGTGGCCCCGCATCGTGGAGGTTGTGGGGACATTATCTAAGCCTTTGGTCAAGTGACCTTACATTTACATAGATTACTATTGAGATAAGTGGGTAAAACTGCATTCAGGTTTACACCTATAATTTCATGATTCTTAGTGTTCATCCTCCCGAAGGGGAACTTTCGAAGATGTCCTCAATTCTAACTATTGAGAAACGTTCTCACACAACAGAATAAACATAATTTCAAACCGTTCATGATCTATATTTAGAAAAAAATAGCACTCTACTAACGTAATTTGCTGTTTTGGAAAATAAAAGTTTTACGTGAATCTATAGTTTATGGTAGGATCCGAACCACCATAATGCGTTCAAACTTCACTCAAAGGATCGAACCTGAGACTTGCTGCAAAGCAGACATGCTTGCTAGACACTATACTAACTTCCTTTGTATATTTCAATATCATTAACTTTCAGTAATCACCGGTAATCGACCTATAACCAGAGTCGAAGTCTAAGAGGGAGTTATTGAAAATGTTTAATTATCCTAATTTTTATGTAAATATTTCACTTTAGAATATTAGCGTTTAAATACTCCTCTCCCCCATACAACCATTACACACGCTAATACTATGTAACAAGCAGTAACGACTACATATTATCAGGTGCAACATTTAATCAATCAACATATAACATATAAAGCTTATAAAATTTTAATTAGTCAGCTGGATTACATCTTATGAAAAAAGTTGAATAATTTCCACCTTATATGTTAGTTGTTTGACGTAACGTAAGCATGAAGGTAAGCTTAGATCTTTGTTCGAAATTCACATTGAAATGATATTCGCAAAGAATCTTCAGTGGGCTGAATCTCTTTCGTTCCAGGTTGGCTACAAGACTGCGATAATCGTAGGACGTAAAAATGAAGATTTTATTCCCGTCAGAATTTTTAAACTATCCTATCTCTTCAAGTCAATAATTGTCTGTTTTGCATTATTACTTTTCTACCACAGAGCAAAATAATTCAGTCACTCTACTCCTGTTTTAATGATGTATGGCAGCGCGTAACAAATTGTTGCGAGGTCCTGGGCAAGAAAAGTTTGTGATCGCCCTTTCAGTTTTTAATTGCTAATTATAATAAAATTTTTGGAAATCAATTAATCTACACATTTAATTATTTGTGCTAAAGAAAATAAAGGTTTGTTCTCTTATTTTCCCGTTCCACCATTTCTTTCATCATCATTCACTTGCAATTTCATCCATCTCCTTTTGCAGTTACATAACTCTGGGGCGCTAAACTAAAGATTTCATCTTTTCTTTCATTACTACAATCTTAAAGTTTGCACTATTAAAGTTTGCACGACATTATTAATTGTTGAATTGGTGGATTTATAAAAGTCAGTGCTAAATCATTTTAGGCTCGATAATCTTTCCAAGGCCCCTGGAGGCGCTAAGCTCTGAGCGTGCCATTTAGGGAGGAACGGTGGCTCAGCGATAGAGAAATTACCTTTGTTCGAAGGGTCGCATGTTCGATTCCCGTCCAAGTAAGTTCGTGGTGGAGGACATCGTGTTCGTGGGTTTTCTGGGGATTCTCCAGTTTCCTACCACATTCTCATTCAACTATTTCTTTCATCATTCACTTCTGTCTCCTTTAGCATTTAGCTTGCATAATCGTGGGATCTTAAGATTTCATTTTTCATTTGCCTTTACGTATTTGTAGTGTAAGGAATGCTTGAGACAACGTTTGAAAGATATCATTTCATAATTGTGGGAATTACTGAAAATAAACTTTCCAACAATGATAGCTGCCAAAAATGAACCAAGACCAAAGTGATAAAGTGCACAAATTGGCCTCTAGGGTAGTTTCTTAAGACAAAGTTTCATATTTATGGCAATTATTGAAAAAAATTAAAAATTTTAACATTGTTAAGGTAGGACAAATGTATCTCTATTAGTGGTGAATATTAACAATATTTGAGCATCGAAATTAACCTTACAAGCACATTGACACGTTTCAGTTTATATTTTAAAATACTAATTAACTTAGATTCACATTCAAATCAATGAAGTCATTCATGTTATAGGTTAGAGTGGGTATATATTTCCAAGTGATAATTCAACAATAGTGTTCTGAAGTATTTTATTTGTTTGCTGACGGAGTTTCAAAATTAAGCTCTTTAGATCTTTCCCTTTGAATTTGTTCAAATTCCTCAGTTACGCTACATACATCAGGGATTGCCAACGTGTTGACTGTCAAATTTTGACAGATAGTCCGTGGCAGTCACTCTACCGCCACTCATCAAACCTTGATTTCACCCTCACCCTCATGAGAGCCGCCCTTGTGTGGCTGAATACTTATGTTTGCATCGTAGTTCAAGGAACATTTTGAAGTAAAGGCATTGGATACTGTTGATAAATGATGTAAACGTCACTATCGACCGAGATCTCCATTGTAACAGTTGTTCCATTTTAGGTGTTCCACAGTAAGTTATACGATATGTTTATTTTCCTTTCTTTAGGATGTATGTTAAGCAAAGGCGGATACAGGACGGACTTCTGGTGGGGGTGGTGGGTTGTAATACTGCTACTTAGAGCTACTTTTAAGAGCTCCAAACTCTGGGATGCGTTTTATTTGTATATATAAAATAAAAAAGTTTCCTCTTCTAGGGGGGAGCGATCGCCCCCCCTGGATCCGCCACTGACGATAAGGAAATAATTCAACAAATAGGTAGAATAATTGATGCTCTGATCCTCACGAAGGAGGCCCTCTCGAGGCCTCCTCACCCTCAATTACCCTCGCCCTCAATGATAGGGCGAGGGTGCGCGAGGGCGAGGAAAAGTTTTGAGCACGAAGGCGAGGGCGAGCGAGGATAATGGACAACTCCTATCGCGAGGGCGAGGGTGCGCGAGGGCGAGGACGAGCTTCGATGGCGAGGGTGAGGGTGCGCGAGGGCGAGGAAAAGCTTCGACGGCGAGGGCGAGGGTGCGCGAGGGCGAGGACAAGTTTCGGCAGCGAGGGCGAGGGTGCGCGAGGGCGAGGACAAGCTTCGATGGCGAGGGTGAGGGTGCGCGAGGGCGAGGACAAGTTTTGGCCGCGAGGGCGAGGACAAGCTTCGACGGCGAGGGCGAGGGTGCGCGAGGGCGAGGACAAGTTTCGACAGCGAGGGTGAGGGCGCGCGAGGGCGATGGACAATTCCATTCGCGAGGGCGAGGGTGAACGAGGGTGAGGGCCAACTGCTACTGCGAGGGCGAGGGTGAGTGAGGTCGAAGTAAAATGAACATCTATGGTTGTGACAGATAATAGCTTGGCACTCATTCAAGCCTGCTGCCAGGCTTTTGTCGGAACGACACTTGACAGAGCAATCACAGATTGGTACTATTGTCTGACTGGAGACCAAAGAGTGACGATACCATCTGTTATGCTCCGGATTGATTGTGTGCATTTAGTAAAGTTGTTAGCCAAATCTAGTGCACTTAGGGGATCAAATAGAGTTGTAAAAAATTTTTTGATTTACTGCGCATGTCGACTCATACTTTGTAAAACTCTGGGAGATGCAAAGTCCATTTTCCAAAATTTATGCTTTTTATGTTTATCAGAAACAGCAAATGCTCGCTATATCGATGCTATTTATTCTATGAAATTATTAATTTCAGATGACTCTTTACCCATTACAGAGGCAATAGACGTATGCGAACCTACAAGAACCGATGAAAAGGATGTCAATGTTAAGAATTGTTTTGCAGAAATGACAAGAAACATAAAAGCAGCTGCTGAGGAAACAATAGCATCAAGCATATGTAATGAAGATGAGCCAAATTCATAGTATAACCCAGAATTCTTAAATCTTGTGTGTAAAGCAATAATGCACAAGTTACCCTTAACCAGCGCTATTCTTGAAAATTTGTATAATACACGATTCGGTCGAGTGTCAAATAGTTGTGTTGAGGCACATCATGGTTTTCTGAAAAACCAGATATTTGCAAATATCCGTCTACCTACGTCACCGGATATATTTCTTCAGGAGTTCCACGAGAACATCAATGGCATGCTGAAATTGCACACATCTACACTCTGTAAAGAAAAAATAGCGACACTTGCTCGGATATGGTTTTCACAACATACATTAACCAATATGAGTTTTTACATCAATTGCTGATATTTTAACAAAAGAGACACTGACCAAAGCTTAAAACTTTACTTTATTTTAAATTATAATTTGTAACTGTTTCGGATATCTAGCATATCCTTCTTCAGACACGATCGAAATTAATGAAAATACAGACATATATATAAATGTTGTTATAACAGATCATTAATTTCGATCGTGTCTGAAGAAGGATATGCTAGATATCCGAAACAGTTACAAATTATAATTTAAAATAAAGTAAAGTTTTAAGCTTTGGTCAGTGTCTCTTTTGTTAAAACAATTAATCCAAAGCCATGAATAGTCTTACTATCAATTGCTGATAATATTGCAATGCATATTCTTAATGAGCAGTTCATTCTTAATACTTGCGCCGCAGTTCCAGGTTTTCTATATGCATATAATGAATTTATATGCATATATTAGTAGCTATGTGTGTTTTCAGCAAAAACGGCTATGGGAAGAATTATACACAAAAGTATGAAAGATCAACAATAATAGCACAAAACAAAAAATGTAATTTCTTAAGAGTAAGATATATTGTATACGAACTTTGAGAGGTACAATACATCAAACTAGATTTCGTATGTGGACCATGGGCTTTAGGAAGCGCAGGGAATCGTCGAGGCCTTTTAGTGACAAGGCTATTGCAAAATACAACCTTGATTTCATGGAATCACTCCCGGATTATTTGTTCCGTGAGTTTCATTCTATCCGAGATAGTTGTCTATTGAGTCTTTTGCTCATATTGACCCAAACTTTACAATTGGATTCATGTCAGATGAGTTTGGAGGCCACATGAGCCTTTGAATAGTCATATTCTTGCACCACGTATTAACGATTTTCGTTCGGTGACATGAAGCATTAACGTCCTGGACAACAAAGTAGTCCATATCTTCTTCAGGAAAGTTAACTTTAGCTGTTGTAAGAATTTTACGTTCCAGAATTTGAAGACATTTTTGTGCATCAAATGACTCTTCACATATGTCCATTGTACTGACGTCTTTGGCGGTGAAGGAAGCCCATACCATCACTCAGTAACAATATTTGCATCTCTTAAACAAAATCCGTATCAAGTTCCTCGCTCATTCGTATCCACAATTTCACACCACTATCGTTTCCTACTATTCTAAACTTTTTTCAACGGAGAAAACAACATGCTTCCAGTTGTCACAAGTCCAAGTAGCATATCGCCTCACAAACATACGTGTTGAAGTCTTTTGTGTTTTTGTTAGTTTCGACTTTCCAGGCAGTTTTTTCTTCGTAATATCCTCTTCATACAGTTAAGACAATACAGTCGTACGAGTAACTGCAGTTCCAAGATCATCTCAAATTATAGAAACGATTTTTGGGGAAGTCATTTCATAATTCTGCAGTGCTATTGATTTTATTTGGCGATCTGCTCTGGGTGACGCTTTCTTTTTTCTATTACACTGTTGACGAAGAGATGATTTCTTATACTATATTTGCTTGTGAATTACTCTTTCTGCCGTCGAATGGTGAATTTTGAGTATTCCAGCCATCTTTCCTAGAGATGTAACTTAGCTGTGCAAAGCAAGAATTATGGCTTGTTCACGTGGCGACAAGTCACATTTCTTACCAATCATACTTGTTTACAGTCCATATGTAGCAACAATTTCATACAAAAACAACGCTGTACCACAACAATATTGCCACTTGACATTGTTCAAACAATGACAAAGCATAAAACAATCACAAAATGCTAATTACCTGGGCCTACACATCACAAACGTAATGCAGAATTGTCACTCCAATAACTTACGAGACGCTCTCAGATGCCAACTGGAGGGAACATTACTGATACGTAAATAATTAGTAAGCGCCGTTGCACACCATAGGGGTCACAGATAATGCAAATGAACTATCACACTCATAATTTCCTCCTATTCCTCTTCTAGCCGTCTGCAACTATGGTTTTCTGTGTAAGTTACCTTGAGAATTGAGGTGTCGCTATTTTTTCTTTACAGAGTGTATTTCTTCTGAACTTCCATCTGTTTCCAGTATACCAGGCGAGATGAGGAACATAACAGGATCAATTAGTCGTAATGATACTCATAATGAATTCATTACTGAAGAGAATGAACGAAACAACATGGAGTATCTTTCATTGTGTTTTCAGTGTGGTTGCTTTTCCAATGAGTGTCAGTGTTTCGGAAGTAATACAAGACCCACTGTACATGATGCATCAAATGATAATACGTTTCTTAGCAAGAATAATGCATCAACTAGTATGGACCCAGTGTGTTGTGTTTGCAAGCGTGGGGCAAGTGGTTCACGGACTTGTCACTCCTGTGAGAATTTTGTTCATGCTATTTGCGGAGACACCAGGAAAGAAAGATATGGACAACAAGTTTTGTGTTTCAATTGTAAGGCTTCAATCGCCAATATGGTGAACGAAATCCCACAAATTGAGGAACTGGAAGCACAAGAACAATGGAAATCTCATAGAGACAGACAGAAACGATTGCCATTTAAGAAAAGAACTTATTTTGACTCAAACTGTAACTGGATATCTCCAGCTTCATCTATGCAGATAGTCAGAAATGGTAATCTCATGAGGCCAATTTGTATACCCAGCAAGAATATAAAAATATTTTTAACAAATACTTGTTCATTCGATTCTTTATTAACGCTTTTTGCATGTTGTTACATGGATAGTGATATATTTAGAAGCCATTGTGACAAGTTACCTGAAGATATAACTATATCTACAATAGCAAAGTATCTCTGTACAAATACCAAAGGGACCCTAAGAAGAATCTATATTCAACGATCAATTTTGATAATGAAAAAAAATCCTGAATTGCAAAAAATCAGCTTCAAGGATACTAAGTTGCTTGTTGTAAATTGTAAGTATATTTTAGTTTTCTTTCCCATGCATTTCTCATATGTGTACAGTAGCTGAAATATTCGACGTTGTGCGGAATTTTTATAAATGAAACATTGAGTTAAAGATAATAGTAAATTTTACTCCTTGCCTACTCCTTCCAAATTTATTATTGATATAGATAATTCAAAACATGAAGAATATGTGTTCCGAATTTTGTCCACATTCGTAGAAGCTTTTATGACATACTTTTCACTTTCTCTTTATATTAATCTCATAAATTAAGAGAAAATAAGGTTCTAAGTTTTTCATAAGCCTTCACAAAGTACTCAAATAGGGGTACGGGGTAAACTTGAACACTTTAAATGGCAAAAAGGATCGAGAAAGTTGAACAGGTTCGACAAAAGACCTTTTGCTGTAAGTTCTAAATTCGCTAGGTTGCCAACATCTAAATTGGTGGTGAAATCAAATTTCGGAGGGAAAGCCTTTGATGACTTTTAGATACCTATGGCTTGTGAATGTGCTCCTTCTACGTTTTTTGATTTGTAGGCAGAGTGTAAGTATCGTAAATACGTTATACGAACCGGAGAACAATTTTGCTGTTATACTGTATTGCCATGAGAGTAAGGTTTTATGGAATGGTTATGTTAAAAGTGGAAATAGAGAGTTGCGAAAACATTGTTATCAGAAAAAGAGATCAGTACTACCGAAGTGTAGAGTTTACACCCGTTCCCCTATATGGGGAGTTTGGGGCGAAATTTTTATAGAACACAACTGCAACCCCTTAAAATAATAGCAGATGTGTTTTTGCGTTTTCTCATATTCGCAGTTCTTTCGCAGATACACGGGCTGGCAACGGACTTAATGGATACCATATATATATATATATATATATATATATATATATATATATATATATATATATATATATATATATATATATATATATATATATGTGTGTGTGTGTGTGTGTGTGTGTGTCAGAATTGCATGAACAGTCATGTCCAAAATTATTGTCGCATGTCTATAAATATGTTCTTGTAGAGATATAATTTGATAACGAATTCGCCCGATATTTCTTATATATGTTGGTATGTGTATAATCGGCAAAGACATGTATGTGGCAAATTTCAGGTTAAAAGAGCAGTAAATAAGAACAACAAAACGAAAATAAAACTTTCTTGTCCATTTAGCGTCATTTTGTTTTACTCATTCTAATTTTCGTATTTATAATTCTTTTCCTATGAAATTTACCATAAATATACATTTCCCGATTATACACGTAGTATCAGTATTAAAAGTACCCTGCAAGGTCATTATCAAATTATATTCTTACAAGAAGACAGAGATTTCGCAAAACTTTTGGTGTGAATATTGAAGATGAAACAGATTTATTGAATCTTCAGGGAAAGTGTACTGAACTTCTAAGAGATGAAAGCATTGATTTTTGTGGCAGGCCATTTATAAGTGAACACGTAAAATATTTGCCACATGGCACATACTTGATTGATCCCAAGAATTACAAAGGACCTGTGTGTCCTGGCACTGTAAAGTTATTGCTATCAAATATCCCACCAATTCTTATTATTCACGTTGGACCAGAGCAGGCGTCAATAAGTGAAACTCCAATTTCTACGAAGCTAAGCACAATACCAACCAATTTGGAAATTGTTAAAAAAAAAAAAAAGGTAACTATTCCTTTTATTCTCATACTTATATCACAATGATTAAGTTCTATTCGAAAAGTATGTTCTTCAAATAAAAGTTTCATTTAAAATATAACGGACAACTATAATGATATGTTCACTTCTCAGTGCATCTTCCGACAGTGTATAACGATAAGAGTAATTGGTATTAGAAAATGTTGACTGCATTTTCTTTACGGAATAGAAATACTTCAGTTAAGTAAAATTTAAGCATATTTTATGTTATGAATAAAATATTTAAGTAAGTAATTATTTTATTTTGGTACGTAAATCATGTTAAAGAAAATGCTAATCATTTTTTAAAAAGTGCATGTTAAAGATAATATGCTTGATTATTCTGAGTTTAACGCTTCTGGGCGGAAATTAAATTTGTGACAAGCAAAATAATTTATTTCTTAATTTCTTAGAAATTTTAATTTTATTCCTAAATATTATACTACAACAAGCAAGGGGTAAAACACTAAATATTATAAGCTAGGGGTGAAAGATTAGATCCTTGAATTAATCTGTAAGGGTCAGAATGTTTAGCTAGAACATGAACGTATTACTGTAACTACGACCCTGTATCTAGGCATTTTAAGCGAAGTTTAAAACATTGCAATCAACTCTTGCATATATTTTAACATTGAACATTTATACTTTTCTTCAGCTGCGTATTATCTGCGTAGAAGACATTTGTTATGAACAGTTAACTTACTAAATTATACAATAATCCCGAATAGTAGTGTATGATGCTTTTCAAAATTTATCCTTTCACTGACTATACAGGGTGTCTCAAAAGTAATGATAAAAAATGAAACCACAGATTCCTGGCACCAAAATAAGAAAAAAGTTTATATGACCTATAATCCGGAACTGGACAGGGGTGGAAGTAGACAGCTTCGAGATTGGAGGGAAAGGAACTTCACACCTGCCATTGATAGGAGCTAGAAAGGGGGTTCATAAATACATAAAGATCATCTTAACTTGACATGTTAAACACATTTTACATAACTGCAATAGAGCTTCCCCATACGCCATTTAGGGATTCAGCGAATGTCTGTACGGCAAAGGTATTGAAAGGGTGCAATGAAGATGGAAACCATGCAGAAAAAAGTAGTTATCCGTGGCAGGATGGCGCGCACATGTACGAGGGTCACTACGAAAGTTTTGAGATACGCATTGTTGTGGCACAGTATTTGAATTCCAACAATTGCGTTCGGTAGTGCTATCCAGAGCGAAGAAGCAAAGCAAGTTTCAACTCGCCTCGCTTATTGGCGTGGCCGTATCGCCTTCACTTGTTTGTTGATGTGAGCAGTATTCGGCTGTCTAGAATGGAGCTCGAAAGGGAACATTTTCGGGCAATGATCCTTTACGATTTCAAAAGTGGTTTGAACGAGACACAAAGCCTTGCAGGGGGCATTTGGGGACCTTGCTCCTTCCCGTGCTACCATTTTTCGGTGGTTTGGTGAATTCAGAAGAGCCCGGACATCGCTTAAAGATGAAGAGCAAGCTGGACGTCCGGCAACAGCTGTGTCAGATGAAAACATTGCCGCTGTGGAACAAGTGATTCGAGAAAATCCTCGAACAGCTTTCAAGGACATTGAATCTAGAGTGAACATTGGATCGCCAGCAGTAACAAAAATTCCTCATGATCATCTTCGGCTCAGGAAGGTTTCATCTCGTTGGGTGCCTCACACTTTGACTGAACAGCAGAAACGCATGCGTGTGGAATGGTGTGAAGAAATGCTTGCAAGATTTGATGGAGGCAATTCCCGACGCGTTTGTTACTGGTGATGAGACTTGGATCTATCAATTTGATCATGAAAATAAGCGCCAGTCTACAGTTTGGATCTTTCCAGACGAAAATCCACCCACGAAAATGAAGCGACAGCGAAGTATGGGGAAGATGATGGTCGCAACTTTCTTCTCCAAATCTGGCCATGTTGCAACTGTTCCACTTGAAGAACAAAGGACTGTTACTGCTCAGTGGTACACCACTGTTTGCCTAACAAAAGTATTCCAGAAGCTGGAACACTTTTGGAACACGCGTCCAAGAACTGGATTGCGTGGGATCCTGCTTCATCATGACAACGCGTCCGCACACACGGCCAACATCACAATTCAGTTTTTTGAAATCTATGGAGGTCAAACTTATGACTCATCCGCCGTATAGCTCTGACCTGGCCCCGTGTGATTTTTTTCTGTTCCCCAGGATCAAAGATCGCATGCGTGGGAAGAGATTTTGCAGCCATGATGAAGCTGTAGTGCCTTACGAGAATGAACTTTCAACACTTGAAGAAAAAGACTGGCAACACTGCTTCCAAAAGTGGTTTTCGAGGATGCAAAAGTGTGTACAGTGTAATGGTGAATACTTTGAAAAAATGTAAGTGTTAAATTGATTTTAAGTATGTAAGTTATTTCACATCTCAAAACTTTCGTAGTGACCCTCGTACAATGGAAATCAAAGCAAAGACCACTTAGCATGGTTACATAATATCAGAGGGCAATGGAAACTGGTATCCCAGATAGAAACTTGCAGATAGAGGTAGAAATAAAAACAAGTATAACTAGTCATGTAATGTAATGAATTAACAGACAGAATACACAACGACGTACTTTGTTTATAACGTAGTATCTTACGCAGAGTAGGCTAGGTCATACGTGCAAATAATAAACGTACCTACAGATGTTCAAAGTGCTGTCTTCCTACGCCTATGCAAAGTGCTAATCGTGAATTTTGAATGCATTCCATCACTTCCAGTGTGTTCCGTAACTGTTCACACGCATCTTCAATGCGGTTTTGTAAGTCGACAAGTTCCATTCTCTAAGTGTGAAGTTCCTTTCCCCACGCATTAAAAGCTGTCTAGCTCCGCCTCTGACCACTTCCGGACCTTAGGTCATATAAACTTTTTTCTTATTTTGGTGATAGGAATATGTGGTTTCATTTTTACCATTACTTTTGGGACACCCTGTATGTATAAGAGGAATATACTTATGGAAACTTAAGTATTATTATATAAAGCGAAATAACTACAATCAATGATATAGTTTTAGTCTTGTGGTGTTGTTGTATGTCATAGTATACATATAAAAGTAAATGATAAATTTATAAATGCATGAAGTTAATAATTACAGTATTTTTGTGGAAAAAAATGATCTAATTTTTTTCATTCTGAAAGAAAAAGAACGTAAATTTTCGTTCCATGAGTACGTGATAAAAGTTTAATATGGTTATCTCGTCATCAATACGGAAACTAAAATAATTCACTCAGTCACTCACTCTATAGATTAAAGAACTCGAAGGTTCACCGCCGCAGAAATAACGTTTCTATCTGATCCTACCCTGAACAGCTTCAATCCAATCTCAATTCGTACGACCCACCTCATAAAGATCTTGTTTATATTACTCTTCCATCTCCTTCTTGGCCTTTCTAAAGGTCTGTTTCCCACAGGTTTACCCACTCGAACTCTATACAAACCAAGGATATCTCCCATGCGAGCGAAGGTCCCGCCCATCTCAGACGTCTCGATTTTATCAGTATGATATTTGGTGACCCATATTTAATGTGAAGCTCCATATTGTGAAACTAAAATAATAGGTTTATAAATTTGGATGATGATTCTATGAGCTTTAGGCTGGTTGCTCTAGTATCAACCACTCCTTTCAAAAAAAAAAAAAAAAAATAATAATATTTACTCTTCCTATTCTTTCAAAACTACCGTACTTCATGTAATGCTCAAAACCTTCAGTAAACCTCCAGTTAACTGATTTTACACACTACTGCTAGTGTTAATGGTAAACGTTGGTATTCAGTTTAGAGATATTTTTTTTCTATTGTCGCAAACTCTATTCCAATTTGTCACTTCGTTCTGAGTAGGGGTGTTCGATAAGGATGAGGACCTATCGAATTTCGAGAGTGAAAATTTATCGAGTTGTCATCGGTTACTTGAAACCGTTCGAGTATTTGAAATTTTCGAAGTTTCGAGTATTATCGAAAGTTTGAGTATTATCGAAGTTTCGGGTATTATCTAAAGTTCGAGTATTATCAAAAGTTCCAATATTGTCGAAGTTTCGGGTATTTGAAAGTTCTAGTCAGTGGCGTATGTAAGAGGGCTTCCCGCTTAATCTCCCGAAATTTTATTTACTATTTTAAATAAATGAAATATCTTGCAGAATTTTTACATTTCCAGAAATAAAGTTAGCAAAGCCCCCGAAACAAAATCGTAAATACGCCTCTGGTCCTAGTGTCATAAAAATATCAGGTAATTTTGAAAATTTGATTATTACAGAAATGTTGGGTATATTCGAAACTTCAAATATTAACAAAATTTCTGGTATTCTCGAAACTTCGGGTGTTTTCGTGACATTTTGGTTATTGTCGAAACATTACGAAACTTCATTCGTCGAGTATTCAAAATTTTCGAATGTCACCAAATTTTGTCAACTATGATTTTATAAAAGTGGTTTCAGGAACGCCTCTTCTGCGCGATGCTAATACCCCCCCCCCCCAAAATGTACATGCCTGACTAATATTCGAGTTGAGTTGAGTTGAATTTCAGTTTAGCGTCCCTTTCAGCAGCGAGGCTATATGAGACGTGGACCTACTGATTAACGTGGAATCCGAACCACATGAGCTCCCGCCGGGAAAGACTAATATTCGAATATTGGAGCCCTAGCTTCGAAGTGCAGCAAGCGAACCTCCTCTGCTAAGATCGGCATGAGATCTTAAATGCTGGTTTTAATGTGAAAATTAGTATGTCAGGTATGGAGGAAAAAAGTGTTTATTAATGCTTCACATATTACCTGAAATTTGAAACAATTAGAATTTATCAATGTCGCCCCATAGGACAGGGAGTGAATAGTAGATGTTAATATTGCTTTCCGAAAAAATGGGTGGTTCAGTTCCAAACCTTATAGAAGTCGAACCCTCCACCCTGACTCATTTTTTCTGTTCTTTTAGCCCACCCTATAAGAAAAGACCGGATAATGTAATTGCTCGGGCCGTGTATGCGTGTGTTTGTGCCATGCAAAGGGCACCAGATAGAGCGATGCGTTTTTGCTCACAATCTAACATTGTAAATTAGTGCCACAGACAACAGAATCCGCACGGTAAGTTGTCAGTAGCGCCATTTCAAGATGGTGGCCAAAAGAAAATGGAGGCAACGGGAAAGTGACGATGTATAATTGCGCTAATATTCTAAACTAGTAAACCGAATCGAATGATTCTTTGCACGATTACTGACATTAGTCATCTACAGGTTAGAGACTTATAATTTCATGAGGCGAGTTCTCCGTCGGATGCGAAAAGAAATGTTCAAAAACGGCAAAACTGAGGTTTCTTCTGTGGCCTTCACATCGGAGGGGAGAATGGATCCGATTACTGCGGTATATGGTCATATGCATTTCAAGATGGCGGTAAAACGGAAATTTCGGCCATAAAAAAGCGCGCTAAAAATAGAAAGGCGGTTTCAAGTCCCGATTTCTAATCGTTACATATTCAGTACGTAATCATAGGAATTTCAAAATGACAGCAAAGAAAAAATGGCGGGCAACAAAATGATGGCAAAAAGGAAAAAATGAAATCTTTCAGTTTTACGTTCTACGGTTATGCCGGCTACGCTAAAGGAGACAGTGATGATGAGAAATGAATGAAATGGTGGAATGAATAAAGTGGGAGGAAAAGGGAGAGCCCCGAGAAAACCCACGCACACAGTGTTTGTCCACCACAAAGTTCACTTGGCGCGAGCTGGGATCAAAGCTGGGATCCCATGTACCAGAGGTGGACGTTCTACCACTGAGCCACCGTGGCCTCAAGGCAAAAAAGAAAATACGAACGCTGACGGAAGGGCAGACCCAGGCCCTTATCCACGGGGGGGAGGGGGCCTGGCCCCCCCTAAACTTTGGCTGTCCCCCATAAAATTTCACGGTAGGCTTGCAAATGAACTATAATATGGTGATGAAGTATAATATGATTGGGTCGGCCCCCTCCTAACTTCTACCAGGCCCCCCCTAAATTTTTGGGCTGGCTACGGGCCTGGGCAGACCTAGCTTGTTTTACCCGCACATGCAGCAAATATTTGGAGAAAAGAGATCTATTGTAAACCATATCAATAATTTGGTGTAAAATCTATCTACTCCACATAGCCTATATAATACCATAAGTCGACAAAGAAGAAAGAAAAAAAGACTACTGAAACGTACTAAATGTCAGTTGCAAAACTGACAGTATAAGATTATGTGGTAGTAGTAGTAAAAGTAATAGAAGTAGCAGTACTATTAATAGTGATAAAATTGTAATATTAATAATAGTCGTAACATCACGAATACGCTCAAAGTAGGAAAAATGCTTGGATTCAAGAGAGTTCTCCTTGTCGTAAGACACAGAAAAACAATAGATGCATGATCATGGGCGCCTTAAGAAGATTTTCTATGGGGAGCATCTCCATGGTTGCTATATTACATCTGGTATTCAATATACGTGGTTTGCTATATTACGTACATATTTTCGTGAGCGTTCCCTCTCCCCTTTGGGCGCCCATGTGAATGATGAAGGCAAAGAGGAGCATTTCAAAGTAAATCCGTCAAAATTGTACAATTTGTTCGAAAGTTATCGTCGGACGTTACATACAAACAGACAGCACGATCTATAGGGAGCTTCTCATCCAAAATTTCTAAAGTTTGTTTCTATGATACTCGAAGTTTAGATATTACACGAAATTTCGACAATCTTAAATACTAGAAAGGATTCGAGTGCCAGATAATAAATTTTCAAAACCGAAGTTTGAGAAGTCTTATCGAATTTCCTTCAGCCTTATCGAATTTTCTTACCCCTACGTATATCAGAAGCTGTCTCCATCCAGAATTTTAATTTAAATCCTCGAAACAAGATGCAAAATTCTCCTTTTTCTGCCTATTCTGTTGTTGGCGCAGTAGGTAAAGTGTCAGTTTGTAGACTAATGGTGTCTTGGATTTCAATCCCCTTCGGGTGATGCATATTTTCTCTTCCTTCGAGTGACAAACAATTCGAGAGTCTCGAAAATTCGATAATTCAATAAAATTAAAATTCTTTATCGACGAAATTATTTTGAAATTTTATCGAATTGTTATCGATTACTCGATTATCGGAACAGTCCTAGTTCCGAGTAGCATGTAACGTACTGTATGTAGCCACTTCCGCATTAACTGTACATCATGCCTGTATATAAAGTACCCAATGGCGGAAAAAATTACTCCGTAGCGATGAGTATACAAATGAATATTTCAGTTGATTTTGGCTGGTCACACTTTCACTACTACAATTACATCCCGAAACGGGGAGTCAGTATATTTTGTCATTCTCATCTACAACTCTGTCTATGCGTGATTGTCTTCAACCACACTTATCGGTATTTAGCTAATGAAATATTATACAAGGCCTTTTATTAAAAAATGGACAAGAAAGTAGACCTAACGTCTCTTCCTTACGTTCGCACGAAAAAGTAGTTAACAATTTCATCCAAATAAATCAATACTGTCCAAGGAACTCAATGTAAATAAGTAATTCAATCATATTTTTGTTTTTATAGGTTTACTTTAAGAGGATGTATAGAAGAAAAATCTGCCCACTATACAGCATTTTGTCGGCGAAAGGATACAAGATGGGAACACATAGATGACACTAAAATGAAATCAAATCCTGTAGCAGCTACTCGCACAATCCAATTAAGATTGTTATTATACTCGCTTTAATAAAAATATAATTTTACTGGATAAGTGTAAGCTCAAAGGCAGTGTTACATTCACTGATTGTTCTTCTAGCAGTGTTGCCACAGTCCTACCTCTAAAGTGGGCTGAAAAATAGTACCAAACTGAAACAAAAAGGGCTGAATTCATTATTTTATGCCAGTGTAATACATAGGTTTATAACACGAAACTAAAAGAGGTAAAGTTCTAGAACACTCCCCCCCTATTCCAAGAGTCCAAATCAAGAAAGTGCTGGTTTTAATTATTACTTTTTTAAAAACATCCAAATAGGAGGACCCCCAACAAGCGTGGAAGTAGGTGAAACTTTTCTTTTACTGGCGTCACTAGTAAATAAAGGCCCGGTAAGCCGGCAACTACGTCAATGTAGTTTTTCGTGCTATGATCGTTTTGGTGTAGAATCTTTGCAACGACACATAAATTATAGGGCTTACTTACTTGAGCGACTTACTTGAGCGTATGGTCTTCTACAGAGTATTTAACACTTGATTCAACGTGTATGTGCTTTATTTTAAGATTTCAAGCTAAAATTTCCACCACGCTGCTGCCATCGTGGATGCGCCCATCTAGCGTCATTTGTTTCCCGTTATAGTTCGAATTACGAATTTTCCACACAAAGTTCGTAGTGTTATGCGGTGCAACGTCACAGAATGAACGTTTAGCAGCATTTTTAAGAGTCAAACACACAGTATGAGTAACGTGAGATGTAGGAAAAATCTTACTGACACTTCTGAAAATGTGACAAGTATTTGTTAAATGGTGCTGAATTGGGTAGAATTGTACCAATTTTTTCACAAAATGGGCTAAAAATGCCAGCGTGGTACCAACGGACCGATGAATGACAAAAAGGGCTGAATTTGGTACAATTGTACCAGGTGTGGCAACACTGTCTTCTAGTTAAGAATTTCTGATGTTAAAGAAATGTGAGGTTGACAATGAAGAGTTTAAATTAGAAAAATAATGGTTATTCTTTGTAATGAGAAGATAAAATGTTAAAGAATATTTTGACAAATGAATGAATAAAAAAGGACTGAAATACTACCTTGATCAAGACCAATAAACATAGACTATTTGGTAGACAAATCATATTAGTGAAGATACCTGCGAAAAAAAATCATATTTAAAAGATATAATAGGCCTATCCCATTTATGGAAAGAATTGCCCAAATGTCGAATACAAAAAAAAACCCCTATTGGTGCAAGTGGAGTACTATTCAATACAACAAAAAACATGTCTAGCCCAAAAATTTCTGAAACTGTGGTTATTTCAAAGTTAGCCAAATTCTTCAAACTTCCTACCCTACTAGTATACGGAAAGCATTTTAAGCCCAATAAATGTTATACATAGTGATATTAGTAGCTACAGTATCGAGAGCCGACTCGATAAAATGAACAGGAAATCACGTTTAAAAATTGCAATAGCACATATATCAGAATTAAAATAGTCCAAACGTATGAAGTTACTAACTCAATCATCCCAAACGAAGTACTATCTTCCACAATAATAATCATGTGTGGTTCAATAAGGATATCTATCAGAACACTCAAAATAGTGAAGATAACCCAAACAAAAGAAATAGGAAAATCATTTTTCAATAAATGTAATAGCCCACATCTCGGAAACTGTAGTAGCCAAAACCCTAAAAGTTGATGACCCAAACAACTCATAGAGGCTACTATCCAGTCCAATAAAAATTTTGTCCGGCTGAAACACTTGCCCAAACGCTACAAGTTGGTGATTCAATCTACCCAAACGAAGTACTACCCAGACCAAAACAAATCTCGTTTGGCTCAAACGGTTTTGTAGGTAATATGCAGTACGAATCTTCGAACTTGCTACACTGCTAGTAATACAAAGCACTACTAATTCCAATAGCACTACTTGAAACAGCCAAGGTGGGTAATGTTGCCATTACCGTCCCTTCCCAGAAAAACTAAATCTTTGAAAATCAGGAAAGAAAGTTTTACGTTCCCTTCCCTCTACTCAAACAAGTAGCCCCTCCGAGAAGAGTTTCCCGGGCCAGGTATGTGGTTTACAACGCCGCTTAACGCACGTAAAAATGTAAGCTACTGAAAGAGAATGGTATGCTAAAGTTCAACAAATAATAATAATTCTTCAAAGGTTGCAGGAACATAACTCTACTTGATAAACAACACAAAAAAAATTCAGATAACTAACAAATTTTATTATTATTTTTTTTTTAAATAAACGTAATGTTGAATCTAACAACGAATTTGTAAAGTTCGTAAAAAGTTTGTCCGATTTTGAAAAATATTTTCAACTACTAGTAGATTTAAACAATTTCGATTCATGCAAAAACCACAAGAAATTTATAATTACTGAAAAATTTATCAGGCACATGTTGCATGAAGTAAAAGTCCAAGATGGCTCCTGCCTTATCACAAGACATATTCAGCATAAACCATATTTGAAATACACATATTTATATTATAGAAATTCAATACCAATATATGAACTGAAGGTTCAATTAGAATATTTATCAATTTTCTATCTACATGTTTTTTTTAATATATATATATATACTCACGGAAAAACCCAGAATAATTTTAAATTCACAAAATAAAATATACTATACACAATATTACATATGGTGTAACACATACCTCGCGAAGAGAACAAGTGACGGGCCCAATCACTTAATTTCAAAGCTCCTTCATCGGAAGGATAAACAACCAATCAAATGTAAGTATAGCAATCACATGACATTGACAAAAGACTAACCATAATACCAGATCATTTAAATTAAGAAAACACCAAACTCTATATCGCAAAAATATATTGTAATGGAATACCGGGAGGAAAAAGGAAGGTAAATAGGTTATTAAAATAATAATAATAATAATAATAATAATAATAATAATAATAATAATAATAATAATAATAATAATAATAATATAGAAGGAAACAGTATAGAAGGAAACAGCGCTGTTTCTAATCTTAAATTAAATCCCTTTTTCATTCATTTTACCCTATAATACCAATGTAAGGATCACTACGGCACAACATCCCCCTCCAAAAAAAAAAAAAATTCTTCAGAATATTTTTCATTTTAAACCAAAACACATATGTACAATACAATATAGTAATGAGCATGAGATGAAATGATGATGAAAAGGGTTAGTAGCGAATGAATGATGATGAACATGAACAATAAATATACAATTCAAGAAACAACAATTTACCTTACATGGTTCCACCACACACATTTCTGGACTCTCTGTAGAGCTTAGCTAAAGTAGTATGCGTCACGACTATTTTATTATCATTTGTTTTGCATTTTAATGTATTTGCCGTAGGTTTAGCAATCACAGTAACAGGACCCCACCAATTAAAGGCTAATGATTTTGTAACCTTATCCTGTAGGGATGACTTTTGCTGTGATTTGATCAAAACACGATCACCGACAGCAAAGGTGACAGGAACAGTACGCTTATTATATATCCTTCGTCTCTCTTCCCAAGCTTTGTGCATGTTTTCTAAAGCTTGCTCCCATATAGTAGCATTATTAGGGCCATCAATATCTTCAGAGCAAATTTTCCACTTAACCATCAAGGTATCAATAGGATCTCTCCCAAGAAACAATCTAAATGGAGAAAATTTCAACTCTGAATGTTCAGCAGTATTTAGAGAAAACTGCAGTTGGTTTATAAAATATGCCCATTTCTCCTGTTTTCCATTCAAATAGGATTTCAGGCTAGTTTTTACTAATCTCACGTATTTCTCAACTGCATTTCCACCAGGAAAGTAAGGAGAGCTCCTAATATGTTTTATTCCATTTCCAAAAAGGAAATTCTTGAATTCTACGGAAGAAAAACACGGACCCCTATCGCTCGTAAGAGAACGACAAAATCCGAAACGACAAAAAAATATCATTCAGGGCTTTGATAACAAGCTTGCTCGTTGCATTACGTAAAGGAACTAAATGAAGGAATCGAGACGCATTGTCGAGACAAAGTAGAATGTACCGGTATCCATAACCACGGGAGAGACCCAGCCAAATCTACGTAGTTATGGCCATTCACCTCAGAACAATATTCTGAGATCAACTGCCCTTGAAGTAGATAATTTCGAGCCTTCGAGAGTTGGCACTCATGGCACCCTCTCACATACTCTCGAACTTCGTCGTACATGTTCTTCCAAGTAAAATACTTGGAAAGTTTCTTGTAACTCTTCAAAATCCCAAGGTGAGCCCCATTGGGTAACATCGAATGATAATAACTTAATAACATAGGGACAAGTAAACGGGGAACGAAAACCTTATAAGGTGAATATTTCGCCTTAGTATTTTGATACAAGATATCCTTCACAATCTTATAATCTTGGTATTCCCCACCATGTTCAACCACCTCCCGATAGATATCTTTAGTATCAGCTTCTGTTCGTTGATGTTGTACAATATCGGTATGTGACAGAGGTAAACTCCATAGACTAAACATACAATTCTCCGCGGAATTAATGGAACAAGGATCAACGTCTACATCCGTGGGATTAATTTCATAAATCCGCGTCAAAAAATCCACTTGAAAATTCTTCGCACTCGAAATGTGCACAATTTTGAATTTAAATTCAAATAAATTCTGTACTATATTACCATAACGACCTAAATTCTTCGGATTACGTAACATGTGTACGAGAGCATTATTATCTGTAAATATAGTAAATTCGTTACTCAAGAATGAACGAAACCGCATCACCGCATTATATATAGCAAGTAATTCCAATTGATATATTGTTCTATTAAAATCAGCGGGTTTTAAAGTCTTACTGAAAAACCAAACTGGTTTCAACAAGCCCTCGTCCGTTTTCTGAGACAAAATTGCGGCTTGAGATCTCAACGTAGAATCTACATGCAAATAAAATCTTTTATTTAAATTGGGGATGGACAAAATAATCTGTTCTTCAAAAGCTCGCTTTATTTGCTCCAAACAAGAGTCCTCTCTGGGACCCCAAACAAATTTCTCACGTGGAGAGCGCATTTTCGGTAAGGGTTCGATAAGGCCCGCGAAGTCATTACAAAAACGAGAATAGAAGTTTAAAAAGCTCAAAATCTTCACAAGGCCACGTCGGTTTTGAGGGGGTTTGATATCCCTAATTGCCTGTAGCCTTTCGGGTAACATCTTAATCTCACCGTCCTCGATCAAGAAGCCCAAAAATTCAATTTTTGTCCTCAATATCTTACATTTGTCGGGAGACAGAGTGAGGCCTCTATTCGAAAAACGAGAGAGAACTTGTTCCAACATGGAATTGTGTTCCTCAATAGAACGTCCATATACAACAATGTCGTCAGCGTAGAATTCAACTCCCTTTCCTCTCAAGTCTCCTAGTATATCATTAAGAGCCCTCATTAAGGCCTGTGTCCCAATGCAGATTCCCATCGGTACACGCCCGTATTCATATAATTTGTCTTGTACAGCGAAGGCGGTGAGCTGTCTACTCTCAAGGAACAGCTGGACCTGGAAGAAAGCTCGACGGGCATCGAATATTGACATAATTTTTGCATCAGAAAGCGAACTAATACACTCGTCGAGGTTCGGACACGGGATCCCATCTCCACAAATGATATTGTTCACCCGAGCGAAATTTACTACTAGCCTGGTAGATGAATCCCTATTCTTAACAAGAAAACAGGGAGATCTAAACTCAGAGAGTGAAGGACGAATAACATTATTTTCCAATAATTGTTCAATAATATGGGATAATTCCTTCTGCTGAGTTCTCGAAAACGGGTACTGTCTCTCACGTATCACTTCATCTGATTTTCTTTGGATATGGTATACAAAATCACTAATGCAGCCTATACGGTGAGTGATCACATTATCATATTTACTCAATAACCTATCTACATAAGCCCCTAAACTCTTGTCTTGTTCCAACAACTTTTTATCTATACCATCTATAATTTTCTTTCTCTCTTCTACAGTAATATCCCACTTACTCTCATCACCTGACTGTAACATACATAACAATGGATCGCCCCCTATTTCATTATTATAATCGCCATTATTGACATCAAAATTCACACGTTTCCCACAGACGTTATCGTCATTTACTACATTACAAGTATCAGGTCGCGAAGAAAACCCAGGCACGGGCTCATTTTCTAACATTGAAATATTATTTTTCTCAAAATTAGAGTCCGAAGTAACATTTGTTTTTCTTTTTAAATTTGATGAAGGCAAATGAAATGTCCTGGAAGAAAAATTTTCGCTGCAAGAGTACCTGTAACCATGTAGTCCCACTGTGTCGCTCCTGGTCGGCTTAGAAAGTTTACGGCTCCTTATTTGCGGTTCCCTGGTCGCATCCAAATCTTCCCTACTAGGATGTTTACTTCCGTTGTCAGAATTTCTCTTACAAGTCCAGGGCCTACGGGAATGAGGCGAAGAATCTCCCAAGAAAAGTTTGGCGGCAGCTTCGCTCACACTCCCCTCCCTGGAAGGATAAAAACCAGCAACAGACTTCTTTTTGTTATATGTAAGAGGGGAGGTGGGAGAAGATTTTACTAAGGGAACTTCTATTTTTGACTTGGTCCAATATAACGTGTTTTTATCAAAGTCAATACATAATCCCTCTCGACGAAAACAATCGAGTCCCAAAAGAATTGGATATTCAAGATTTTTCATCACATAAAACTTGCACTGAAACTTATATCCATCTATAACTAAGGGTAGCAACACTGAAGGACGTAACACTAATGCTTCTCTGTTAATAGTTTTTCCACGAAAACAGTCTTTATAATTAACACGGACTTCATCTAAGTTCTTAACTTTATTAAAAAGGTCCAAACTAATTAAATTAGCCGTGCACCCACAATCTAAGGCAGAGACGACTGAAAAATCCCCAACTTTAAGGTTCACCAAGGCAACGCCCCCACTATCTTCTACAGAGCACACTTTCTTTTCATTATTTCCAACAAACGACATAGATGAAGACGAATTTTTATTTAAACTACAGTTCCGTTTTAAATGCGGACCGCCACAAACAAAGCACACAACCGTTTTTTGTTTTTGTTTATTTGTAAAGTTTTTATTCACAACTGGCAACCCTACTTGAAAGCGCACCTTAAAATCAAATTGTTTAGAATAGAGTTCATGAAAGGTGTAATCGTTAACCAATCGGTGTAATTCACTCATAGTTTTAGGTTTCTGGTTATAAAATAACCTCCCTTTAATTCGAGGCAGAACGCCACTGGTAATGAAACTTATTAATCTCTCATCACCACAATTTAATTTAAGCAAGCGGTCTACTGTGACTAAACGTTTAACGAAGTCTTTCAAGTTCTCCGCCTGACCTTGGGGTTTATACATATATTCAACAACTATGGATTGTATAGCACATTCCGATAATAAATTATGAAAAATATAATCTCGCGTGAGCTCCCAGGTACGAAGCTGACTAGGCAATTCCAGTAATACATTTTTTAAAGGACCTGATACTTTTCCTCTTAAGGAATACAGTAATGCCGGGAAGGGAAAACGGTCTACATTATAAAACTCATCTATTTGTTTAACAAACTCATATAACACTATAGGGTTAGATCCATCACAACTTGGTAAATTATCAAAGAAAGATCGAAGTACCATAGCTGCGGAATTCTGTTCTAGTTTTGAAAAACAAGCATTCGAAGAAGAAGTTAAGTTACATTGCTGACCTTGCACATTATTATCAACTAGCGAGCCAGCAAAAGGTGAATGAACACTTGGTACAACAGGCACCGTGTTTGTATTACTCACAGGTGCTACGTTAACTACCTCCTGCTTATCAAGGTCAACAGACGACTGTGGGTCAGCTGTTTTATTAGCAAGGAATCTATAGAGCAGTGATTTTGCTTCTCCTTCTGATAACGTTTCTACGACCTGTCTTTGGTCAATTGGATTCATTGTAGCAATTTCTTTCAAAAATATTGATTCGACCTTTCTTTGCTCTACGTGTTCTACATTTTCATTTTCCTTAAAAAGTGGTATCTCATCCATAAAAAAAGGAACAATCACCACCAAAAGCCATGATGAATATAAACAAGTAAGCAAGGATATTGACTAACATGTGCCAAGAATTGGGTTCAATCCCGCCTGCTTTATATTACCAATGAAGACTATAACTGACTTTAAACTTTTAAAGCATACCATAAAAAAAAAAGACTTGTTCTCTTCTTTTGAAACAGCCAAGGTGGGTAATGTTGCCATTACCGTCCCTTCCCAGAAAAACTAAATCTTTGAAAATCAGGAAAGAAAGTTTTACGTTCCCTTCCCTCTACTCAAACAAGTAGCCCCTCCGAGAAGAGTTTCCCGGGCCAGGTATGTGGTTTACAACGCCGCTTAACGCACGTAAAAATGTAAGCTACTGAAAGAGAATGGTATGCTAAAGTTCAACAAATAATAATAATTCTTCAAAGGTTGCAGGAACATAACTCTACTTGATAAACAACACAAAAAAAATTCAGATAACTAACAAATTTTATTATTATTTTTTTTTAATAAACGTAATGTTGAATCTAACAACGAATTTGTAAAGTTCGTAAAAAGTTTGTCCGATTTTGAAAAATATTTTCAACTACTAGTAGATTTAAACAATTTCGATTCATGCAAAAACCACAAGAAATTTATAATTACTGAAAAATTTATCAGGCACATGTTGCATGAAGTAAAAGTCCAAGATGGCTCCTGCCTTATCACAAGACATATTCAGCATAAACCATATTTGAAATACACATATTTATATTATAGAAATTCAATACCAATATATGAACTGAAGGTTCAATTAGAATATTTATCAATTTTCTATCTACATGTTTTTTTTAATATATATATATATACTCACGGAAAAACCCAGAATAATTTTAAATTCACAAAATAAAATATACTATACACAATATTACATATGGTGTAACACATACCTCGCGAAGAGAACAAGTGACGGGCCCAATCACTTAATTTCAAAGCTCCTTCATCGGAAGGATAAACAACCAATCAAATTTAAGTATAGCAATCACATGACATTGACAAAAGACTAACCATAATACCAGATCATTTAAATTAAGAAAACACCAAACTCTATATCGCAAAAATATACTGTAATGGAATACCGGGAGGAAAAAGGAAGGTAAATAGGTTATTAAAATAATAATAATAATAATAATAATAATAATAATAATAATAATAATAATAATAATAATAATAATAATAATAATAATAATAATAATATAGAAGGAAACAGTATAGAAGGAAACAGCGCTGTTTCTAATCTTAAATTAAATCCCTTTTTCATTCATTTTACCCTATAATACCAATGTAAGGATCACTACGGCACACTCAGACCGGTCATATTATTGTAGTTCCGACAAAATAACTAGGCAATAATTCTTTAAACAAATATAATATCCCATATCTCAGAAACCATAATAGCCCAATCGCTAAAAGTTGCTGACCCAATCATCCCATAGAGCAGTGTTTCTCAACAGGTGGGCCGCAGCATGTTTGCCAGTGGGCTGCGGCGTACCGTAATCAGGAGGTGCATGGTTCGAAACCCGCTCAATACTGTGAGAATTTATCTGTGCATTTTCTCATGGGATAAGAAGATTATATTGGGTGGCCTAGCTGCACGGCGTTAGCTGTCGCAATTTTTTGAATTGGAGTGTACAAAAATGGAGCAAATGGAGCGTATATACAGTAGTAGGTTAGTTTTATTTTTTAACAAACTCAAAGCTTTGCGTTGAGTTTTGAAATTATTAACAGCAGTTCTACCTGCAAATCAATTTAAAATATGGATGGATCATTTGAGGGGAAGAACCCAACCCCGAATGAAAACATTGGGAGTCTAACAAAGCGTGAGCTCCTAGGCTCCGGTGCCACTGATTGATACATAATACTACTTTGACAAAAGGAATTGTTGGTTTCATTATTTATTAAATGATTTTTGAAAATGCTAACTATTGGTAATTTATTTATGAATATTAAAAATGCGAAATTCGATAACACTCAAACGAGTTGGAAAACTTATCCGTATTAACATATTTCCCGTTAGGTTGTAAATATAACTGAGGGTTAATGATTTGTTTAATATTTGTAAAAATTTACACACTGAGACTTAGAGAGAAAGAGGAAGAATATAGTGTCAATAAACAACAATTTATAAATGCACGAAATTAACGGATAATATCAAATATGGAACAATTAACAGAATTAACTCTGTAACTGGTGTTCAACATTTATTTTCTTCCTTCATTTTCAGGATTACATCTTCACTAAATTTCTCCAATGGAGATTATCTTTAATTTAGCAGCATCCAACTGAAGCTCGTCCTTTCAAATGAAACGTTTTAAAAAATGTGTAAAGGGAGTAGACGAGATTCGAATCCGAACTGTGAGATTAGAAAAGCACAGCTCTGACCACTCATCTAAAGCGTTACTTATTCTGACTTGCCTATATAAAGAGCCTTTTCAGTTCGTTCAAAACAGTCGCTTATTAATAGTCAAATTTCTTGGGAAACAACAGGAATATGTAACTGAAGACTCGAAGCGTATTCACTAAATTATCAACATTACAGAGTTTTTAAAAAGAAAATGCAGAAATCCTTTATTTTGAATCAAATACTCTATTATACTCATACCGTCTATTATACTCACACCAAATTTCACATAAAGAAATCACCTCATCAAGTGGATTTGTATATCCAGACTCCTAACTATGAAAACATTTATGATCACTCTAATTCCAATCATTTTACAGATTCAATCTGTTGTATATAAGTTATTACGACGTAAAATCGAATGTAATTTATACGAAAAAGACTTTTATACATTGGAAGACCTGTGACGTCCAAATATCAACCACAAACTAATAGTCGTACCGACATAAACAAAAGCGAGTGTGGAGCAGACAACCACTTTATAGAAAAGTCAAAAGAGGCTCTCTGAAGGCATGCGAAATAGTCGAGCGGTTTGAGTGAGTAGTCTGTCAATCAGAAGTTATGTGTTCAAACCCTGTAAGAAGTATTCCTATTTTTAAAGTGTGTTTCTATTTTCATCAGAGGACTGAGAACATTTCTTTGAATAAGTCTTTGGCAAGTATAAGTCTTTCAAATTCGATTGGAACGGAAGATTATATGAATTGCAAATCTAAAATCCATAGTTGAAAACAAAATATTAAGTATGTTCAATATTTCATTATTATTCCTTGATTTGTAATGAAAAATTATTTATAAGCATTGGTGATTTTAGAAGATTCTTCTCGGGGGATTGTCAATATATGAAGGACGGAAAACACTATTAGTCCACTTTAAGCATGATCAAAGATATGGCCAAGAAGGGGGAAATTTTTTTAGGTCGACAGTGTCTCAAATTCTACCTCAGGTCACCGCCTGAAATGATCACTGTTTCAAAGGTTTTCTTAACGAAGAGAATATTACAATCATTTATCGTTTTACGTTTTGAAATGGCAAAATCGTAAGTTAAAAAGGATTATAATACGTAAAAGAATAAAGAATTATAGAAGCAATGAAGTAAATATTATTGTGTAAGTTATCGATTTCTAATCGGATTAAAATTCGAATATTCGTGTGGATTGCATTTTAAAGTAAATCCTCTAGATATATAATTCTTACTGGAAAGGGAAATTTAACTCCAATTGCTTAATAAATATTTTTAATAATATATTTTTTTTAATTATTTTTACTATTCAATGATGTGTACACTTCATTTCCCAAAGCAAACTCTCGCAAATGTATGGTGGACGAGTGAAATTATCAAATAAATTATCATTTAGTTTACGTAAATGCTGCATTACCTCATTTTAAACTTCGTACTTTAACTACTACTACTACTACTACTACTACTACTACTACTACTACTACTACTAATAATAATAATAATAATAATAATAATAAATCATAGTCGTATCTTTTATCAGGATTTCTGGCTTCGTCAATAAATGAATTCCACGTTGTCTTTATTCGAAGTTTTATTTAATCGAATCCGGTAGAAACACAAAGAGAAACTTCGAGAAGAGGTAAAAGAAACATCTTACTTTAATGGGACTCAAACTAACCTTCAAGAGTGATCTACCCGCAAGCGCTTTAGACCACTTTTTTTCTTTAAGTTAACTGATTAACTGAACGTAACTCAGTAACTTGTCTCTATTTTTTTTGCAGTTAGTTCTCGTAACCTTGAACGACAGGACACAAACACAAAAACATTGATGACAGTTAAAATTCCAAATTTTCTCCCAGCGGGAATCGAACTCGGGACCCCGTATACCAAAGTTACACGTGCTAGCCATTACACCGGCAGGGAGAAAAAATGAAAAGTATTTTTTAGTTTCTGAATTTTAAGCCTATTTCACACTGATGTAATATGTATATTGATCGTATGTTTATGTTCACCGTTTTTGTTAGTTCGAGAAATGATGTATGTTATTGATATAAGTTCTATTACATATTCGTCCATAAATATTATATAAAGTAACAGAAATATTCATAATCTTTCATGGAAAGTCATTAATGCGTGCGCAGTAGGAACAAAAGGATCCACTTTACTGATAGTAGTCAGAACGAAATTTTTAACAGACTGTCAAAATTCCTTAATGGAAAGGAGTGGTTCCCAACCTGGGGCGTGTATGTTCCTCATGGGTAGGCATGAAGAGCGAGTAAAGGGTCGAAAGCTATTAGCTGAAATTTATTGTGAAATGAATAGAGCACCACTTATAATGACCTTTTAAAATTTAGCTTGACAATTTTATAATGACGATTTAAAAAATAATATTGCACTAGGACGGTATACAAAAGTCTTGCTGGAAATAAATATAAATTCCTGAGATTATTATTATTGTTAGTCTCCCACTTCTTGGACGAGATGTGAAATATTCATCAAATTCTTCATACCGCTAAATCAATTTCTTCACTTTTTTCTCGTCAGAGCACAGAACCCAAGCGATCTAATTGAGAGTTTGTCCCACTCTTACTCGAGCTATAATTTGCCCTAGCAAAGTAACAGATTGTTCTCTACAGCCTTTATAGCGAGGCATTTTGACAGCCTGTAGTTTATAGAAAAAGCTTGAATGACATATATATTTTTATTTTTATAACTTACTTGATGTGCAATTAAAGATTGTGAACTAATTAACTTTAAATTGCAATGCATTTTTGATGGTTCATTTTTTATAGAAACTCGTAAGAACACTCTATGAGTGTGAATTTGTAAATAAATCGTTTGCTATGCAATTTTAGTTGGTACGCTTCTTGTAGAAGCTCTTGAAGTGGTAAGACTCATTAAAATGTTGTGATTATTTGTTTTTTCGTATTATTTTATTTTGATGGATCGTATGCATAGCGTACTGGTTGTTAAGTTTGATTGTGATTGTATTAATTATCTGTTCTTTCGTATTATTTTATTTTACTGGATCATTTGCATAGCAACTTGTATTTTGATGGATCGTATGCTAAAGCATACTCGTTGTTAAATTTTATTGTTATCTTATAAAAGACGAGAGGGTATAAACTTTATTCATGCAGGACTTTTTAATTGTTTCGCTTCATTAGAAGCTCGTTGTAACTTTTATTCTCTCGTAATTTACTTAAACATTGTGTGAGAAGTGGAGAAGCTCCTTGGTAATAATGTGAAAGACGTTGTGTACGAAGTACGTATACTGTTGAATATACAGAGTATGGTTGTTGAACGTCCTTTTCTGGCGAACTCAAGAGACGAACTGAAGTTTTTGGGAACCTATTGGGTAGAAGTGAAAGTTGATGTTGCAGGCACATATTAAAATTAAAATAAATATAAAAGAACACCGTTAGCATGTCGGGTAGACATCACAGAATGCCGACAGAGTAATAAAAATAAGTTAGTCGTCCTTATGATTAAACATAAGACATTGTCGGTGAAGAATACAAAGAAAATTGAGGACGCACTAGGTAAACATGTTGAAACTTTCTCCTATGCTAATTGACAATAGGAAAGAAGTATGGCACAGCTGTGATTAAACATAAGACATTGTCGGTGAAGAATACAAAGAAGATTGAGGATGCGTTAATTGATAATAGGAAAGCACTTGGTAGCGTCATGATTAAACATAAGACATTGTCGGCGAAGAATACAAAGAAAATTGAGGACGCGTTAATTAACAATAGAAAACAAGTTGGTACCGCCATGATTAAACATAAACACTGTTGGCGAAAAATAAAAAAATAAAATGGAGGACGCGTTAATTGACAATAGGAAAGAAGTTTGGTTCAGCTGTGGGTAAACATATTACGTTGTTGGCGTACAATAAAAAGGAAATTGGGAGACGTGGTAGATAATTATTACAGAATACCGTTAGGTAATAAAAACAACTTAATGGTTTGGTAGACGAACTTTTGATAATGACAGCGGAGAATACAAAAGAATTTTACTGTTACGAATAGTAGAACTTGAGATAACATTGAACATGAATACAATAGAAGATTGTCACATTGATGTGATAGTGAATGTGAAATACAAAGGAAGCTTCCCTAGTATGAAGGTTATTGAGCTTATGAGTTGTTGGTACGTTTTGTTTACCTGAATAACAATAATACTGGAAGATGTAAATGATCATGTAAATAAGGTTTTAAAATCATGTAAACCGTTTATTGCATACGGTTTATGTAAAATATTTTCTCTGTACATAGATGGCATTGGTTGATTGGCTCACGATATGAATACCGTAGCAGAATGTAAACACCGTTAATGATTTTATTTTTGATAAGAATTGTGTGAGAACACAAATGAAATTTAAGTACATGTTTTCTCTGTTCTTATTAGTATGAAAATTGTATAGAGAATTGGGAAGATGCATGCGAAAATATTTTAACTGTTGTAGCAGGTGTGTTTAAAAGTACCACGTGATATGACGTTGCTAGTAAATTTTTCTTTTATATTGAATTTGAAGAGAAGATTGGTATAGTATCATCATAACTTCGTTTTGTAGTAAAGTTCAAGAAGACATTGAGAGTATTAATTCTCCAAAAAAAGAAGATAAAGTTTTCAGAGGATTCTCCGGAATCACCAGATATTATTATTGAAAAGGAGATCATCGATTCACGGGACGAGCCTATTTTAATTCTCACATCTCCAGTGGGATTACCAGCTTCCTTACATGGTGGAGAAGTAAAAGTTCCAACATTAAAATGGTGGTCAATGGAGGGACCAGCATTATCAGCCGAGTTATTCCCTTGACTGGATGGATCACCATTTATTTCCAGACGTGGAGGTAGTACCATCTCCCGATTTATTCCCAGAATTGGATGGATCATCAGACGTGGAGGTAGCATCATCTCCTGATTTATTCCTGAACTGCATGGATCATCAGACGTGGTGGTAGCAGCATCACAAGATGTATTTTCTGAATTGGATGGAGCACCAAATTTATTTCAGGATAATGAAGAAGAAGAAATTCTTCGTTTATTCGATGAATTAGACTATTGCAAACCAGCTACCCCATTACCGAGTGTTTCACCACTGGATTGTTCATCAGTAGAACAGAAGGAACCATTGGATTTATCATTACGTTCGAAATTGGAAAAGTATAAGTGTAAATGTCATAATGTGGGAAAAAAGTTTGTTGAAAAAGTATCGTAAAGTGAAAACCAAAGAGGGCACTACTTTGTGAAGGCTGTACCTTAAATTATTTTAATCAATTCGGGTACAGATGCCTTTTTGCAAACAAATTAACACTGGAAGCGGAAGCATGCTGTGTGATGAATAATAATAGTGTAAGAGGTGAAGTGCTTGATACTTATATGAAAGAACATTTCAATAGTAAAGTAAACATAGAATTGTTTCAGTATGAATATGAACAATTATTAAAATCAGCGGAATATATTGAGAGTTAGTTAATATATTGCTTTATAAAGATCGAAGTTTAACTTCAATTATATAATTTTGTATACACTTTCGTTTTTGTGTGTGTCTTTACGGTGTATTATTTGTATGTATTATTGTTTTGTATATATATATATATATATATTTATGATTGTATTGTTATTTGTTGTATTATTATTATGTTTTGTATATATATTTGAAATATATTTTACTTTTATATATATATTTTTTATTATTGTATATACATTATTTTTATGATTATATGTGTTATCGAAATAAATATATACATAAAATTTTATTTTTTATTTTTTATTTTATAATTTCCCTAATATTTTTATGGGTCGTTTTCATTAGTTTTAAATTGCATCATTTACTCTTGCATTTTTTGATGGTTCGCTTCTTATTTTTATATTCTCCTTTTCCATGAAAAGTCGTAAGAACACTCTATGAGTGTGAACTTGTAAATAATTTGTGTGAACGTAATAAAGTTGTTAAATTTATGATCTAAACTTTAATTTTGTCTTTTGGTTGAACTTCACTATTTTTTATTTTAACTTAATTACTTTTTACAAAAACCAACTTTCAGTAAAATAAGTACATAGTAAATGCAGCTTAGGTATTTAGCAGAACACTTGTACAGTATGATTTGTCAAATAATTATTACACATATTCGTTGCTAATTATGCATAGTATATTCATTGTTAATTATTTAATCAAATAGAACAGTAATACTGTAATCGTATTAAAAATCGTAGGAAGCTTTAATTTTTACAGTTCGTATCTTTTTTATTCTTTCACTTGCTATGCAAGCTCAGCTTATTTATTTTATCGTATCTTTTTTCATTCTTTCGCTTCATTAGAAACTCATATTTTTACGGATCGTATGTTATACATACTCTGAACAAATTTATTTGTGATCCCGTGAAGAATGTGAGTGTACTAAAGAAAAGCTCGTTGTTAACTGTAGTTGATTCGTATGTCAGGACATACTCGTTTTAAAATGTGAACTTTGAAAAATTTCGTGTTACTTATTCTAAATTGGTTCATTTGCATAGGAACTTATTTCTACGTATCGCTTGGTACACAAGCTCAGCTTATTTATTGGATCGTATGCATAGCACACTCGTTGTTAAAATAGACTGTGACAATAGTACAATCTTTTGAAAATATTAAAATAAGCTCGTTGTTAAAATGTTTCGAAATACTAAAATATGTAAACGTTTAAAAATTTGATAATAAAGGGAAAGAATAAAAGTTATGTTAAGGAATGAGAAATATATTTATATAATAATAAAAATTTATTCACAAATTTTCATTAACATATTCCTTAAAATATTGTTTAGTACATTCAATATGTATATTATTATATGCACAAATACATATTGGCCAATTTAATGCTGAAAGTCTTTTACTTTTCTTTTGTCTTAATTTACAGAAAATGGTTTGTAACTGATTAACACAAGAGTTTTCATTTTCCATTACAACTTTTTAAAAATGCATATTATATTGTAAATCTTTTTGTAAGAATAATTCAGTAATTAACTGAATGTTGTCTTTGTTTAACAATATGTTATATAATGTATATGTAAATTCCCAGTGTTCAATTTTAATGTTACTATGCACTGTTGTAAATTCTTCATATAACGCATGAAAAGTTTGCACATTTACCATTGCACGCCATGTATTATAACATAGCATATCATAATCTAAATTAATACATTCATGTTCATCTAAATTACTACGATTTGTGAAACATCCGTAACCCAAAAGTTTTTATTGTGGTTTCCATCGTGCAATACATATTAATACACAATTTTCGTTTAGAGAAAAAGAACTACATTGATATTCGCATTGATCGTATTTATTTAGGGAAATACACTGATACACTGATGATGATTTGCGAAACATTTTTATCCTGTTCAAGATATATTTCTCTTAAATCAGAAATGTGATAATCATTAAATGTAATTTCCTGATATGTATAGTTAACTTTGTTTATAAAATATGGAATAATGTTGGTAACTATATATTTTACATTAATTTTTAGATATTGTTTTAATATTAGATCACGTGTTGATTTTGTAATTAGGAAATTGCACACAGTAGTATTTATTTCTTCATCGGTTTCACTTACACATTTGTGCACAATTTCATTTTCACTTCGAATCGCACAACATTCAGAAAGTAATGGTTCAGAAAGTTTATAACTTTCTAGTAATTGTTTTACACAAACTCCACTTACTTCATTAGAAGTACAATCATACTTTAGTTCGTTGAATATTAAATTGTGTTTAGAAATTGTATTTTGATCTGCTACTTCCTCTTCAAAGGATATTTCATTTGGATATCTGAAATTTCGCCTGTAAACTAAGTCTTGCATTAACTCCTGCTTAGCGTAGATAATTTTACATGTATTATTGTCTTCAGGAATATCACAATCATTTGGATGCACAACAATAATTTTCTTTTGTTTTTCAAGTTCAAGACGTTTTTCACGTGGTGAAATATACTTAGAGTCTACACTATTGCTTTTGGATAATGAAAGATTGGTTTGAATTTCACTTTTTCTTTTCTAATTACGAAATGAACCGGAATATGTTCTTACTTGTTTAACATTGTACAAGTCTTTATTTATTTTTCGCTTTGTACTTGCGGAAGCAGACTGCCTTTGACTGTACATCTTATCACGGTAAAATCCGCATTATATTCTTATCACCCATGACTTGATTTATACTCACAAATCTGCGCAGACGACTGCGCATTACCATATTTAATTTTCCAGGTACTACTATGAGCAAAATAAATGACGCGTCTCTTTATTTTGAAGTTGTTTGAAAATATCTCCGTTTTCTTTATATGTTCGAAATTTGGGAATGCTTCCCCAGCAGGACAGGTTATTAACAGACCCATCTTTAATATTTGTGTTAGATATTAGCTTAAAATAAATAAATTAGAAGACAGAAATCTCGAGAACTACCAACTCTGCTAAAGTGGGAAATTTTCAAGAGCGCGAGGAAATTCTGCAGTTCAACACGCAGCAGCGACATCTATGTCATCAAGAGAAGCGTGGATTAGATCTACAAACGAAAATTTTAACGAAATATTTCTAATATGTCTTATTATATGCATTATCAGCGAACTCCAAATATATGAATCTATGCTAAGAATTAACGTAAAGATAGAGCAAATAGTGGAAATTACCTATGGACAAAGACGAATTGTTAGCCCAATCGTAATGAAAAATCGTTTTTACTATAGAACAGGTTCAGTTCACGGAAGAAAGCGAATAGCTCAGTTAGTTAAAGCAGCGAGTCTGTATACCGAAGGTAGTGGGTTTGAACCCCATGGAAGAGCTGTTGTCATTTTATCACTAAGGTTATTTTATTTATATTTTATTTGGCAAAGAATCAAATTGTAACATATGTGTAAAACTCATGACGATAACAAAAAAAGAGAAAATGTCGTCGCATTTGCATTAGTGCCTCTAATTTTTGTTTGCAAACAGTTTCGTAATTATTTCCCCTGTGCTCACTGCTCACTACATGCTCACTGATGCATAACGAACGTTTCCCAGTAAATGTGAATTCTAATTTGGAGAATTTTATAGTTTCACAATGTTTCTCACTACATAGTCTTCTATCTACGTGTTTGGATATTTTGATAACAGATTTCCCTATGAAATGCTTAATTTTCCCTATAAATATTTGTCTTATATTGAAAATGTTTTGAATTTACTACATAAGGAAAGTTGCCCGAAGGAGGAGAACTCAAGTAATTGATATTCTACGTAAAAGCAACCTGTTGTAGAATGATGATGCTTCTTACCTTCAGCACATAATCTTAACATTAGAGAGTCAGAGAGAGAAAAATCCTGTTTTCTCCTACCCTATGACCACTCATCTTAAATCTCTACATATAATGATTCGTGTTACATAATTTCGGTTATCCAAATATATTCATATTTATTATTATTATTATTATTATTATTATTATTATTATTATTATTATTATTATTATTATTATTATTATTATTATTATTAATCCTGAATATGCCGACCTTACATAATGTAGTAACTTTAGATATCTTAGTTTAAAGTGCTTTCTTTAGTAATAATTTGAGCAAACACGTCACAAAATTTAAAATGTATGAGGGGCAAGACGTTTTATTTCCCCCCTCTCTTTTCAGCGCCCTCCAACAGAAAGTATATAATTTCTGAGAAGCAGGGCAGACAAAATGAATAAGAAATATATTTAGAGCATCCTTTCCTCCTTCGTGAATGGAATATCACGTAGCATTTTTTTATTCTACTGAAGACGACCCTAGTCCGTTATGGTAACAAAATAAGTACCTAATATATTTATAGCACCCCTTGCCTGTAATATTACCTCTTCTTTATTTGTTCGAGGCTACCCTACACAACCAAGGGTGACAAAAAGAATAGGAAAAGTGTCTAAAGATTACAAATCACTTTATATTTTGTCAGAAACAAGGTAGTATATACACAGAATTGCTTTCGTTAACAAGTGTTTCACCTTTGAGTCGCTTATAAAATTAGGCAGAATAAACTTTTGCCGATCATTGTTCTAGAGGGATTTGTCCAGAATGGTTTGGTGTCGGGCTAATAACTATGAGTATGTTTATTTACATCACCGTTAAAGAAATAGCAAACTTTCTGAAAGGAACTTACTTAGGAAAGAGATCTTCCTTCTACTTAGCCAGAGCCCACTGAAAAATTGCATCTGGCGTTCTGAGTGAAAGTTCTATGAGACTATTAGAAAAATATATATTCCCGTTTCCACGCTGATGGTAGAATTTCTTAAGCAGTTATTGAATTACGTTCGAAGCATAGGCGTAAATAGCGCCCCTGTAATGCTGTGGCGTGGGGACCGCACAAGCTGCAAGGGCAAAAAATATAAAGAAAGTACGCTGGGGCGGACCAGGAAAAATTTTCACACGGGCATAGTGACTTTTTGGCGCCCTCCCCCTAGTACTAGCCCATTTTAATATTTTAAATCCATTTTTCAAAAAGAAATCCATTACCTAGGAAAACTTCACAAAGAATATGGCCCGCTATAAACAATACGAACTCGGCCCCCCCTTGGTCTAGTGGCTAGCACGCCTGCCTTCTGGGTACCGGGTCCAATTCCCGGTGGATTACTGTTGAACGATAAAAGTGGTTCGGATTCCACTATAATTAGTACCCACATCCATTAAGGCATAACCATGGAACGCTAAACTCAAGCAAACAAACAAACAATACTTACTTCCCGGCACTTTTTATTCTACATGCCATCTCTCCATTTTTTGATACAGCCCCCTTAGTACTATGAAACTCTCTTCTTCCATGGTGAAATGGAAAAGATCATGTAATTGCCACTACTTTACAAGAATATAAACCAAAAACGTCAGTAGAAAACACATTATAAAATTTACTTTTTGAGGCTTCCTTCTTTCTCTGGGGCCCCGGGCAGTGGCCCGGCCCTTGGTCCACCCCTGAAAGTACAGACGTATAACTAAGGACTGCGGAGGAGAGATTAACCTTCATGTTATGACACTGGTTTGACATGTTTGAAATGTTCAATAAGTGATCGGTTAGTGAATAATTTCGACGGTTACTGGTGTTTAAAGTTTAGCTAAGACAAAGCTACCTCACCAAATACATTTGATATCGCGATGTCACAATTTGATTTTTCCTCACATAAAAAAGATAAAAACAATAGTAACAATAGTAATAAAAACCCTTACTCGTACTGGGCTCGAACTAACAACCTAATTCGTACAGACTAGTTGCTCTGACCAACTGAGTTTCGATTTCTTACGCGAAAGAAGTCTGTTATATTACGAGGCATGCTTTTCATTATCAAAACTATTCGAAGTAATACGAACATGGCTTAAGAACAGAGACGAAACTGAATAACCACTCGATTGACCTTGAGGGCAAATCACCAAAGCGTAGCTATAAACGTAAGTTCAGCATGCATTTCTGTGGAGTTTTGTTCAGTATTCCTATCTGCCAGTCATGCTTGTTCGTAGGAGTAATATTTTACAAACCTAACCTTTCGATACAGCACAATGGCAGAGAACCATAGCAAAGGAATTCTTGCCCTTGTGAACGTGGGATACCACCATGTGCAATAAAACTGTCGCGTCTCCTTGAAATGATATTTTATCGAAAACAACTCGTTTTCCTTTATATAGTATATCAGAAGTTTTTGAGGGTTTCAAAATGAGGAAGCGTTACTCACAAACAAGGACGCATTTAGGGGTGGGTCCAGGGGGTCCGGACCCCCTCTGAAGTCCCAATTTTTCTGTAAATTTAGCCTAATTTTGCGGTTTATCTTTTAAAATTTTATTATAATTTATCCTAATATTGAAGTCGGATCCCTTCCGAAATAAATTACTGCATACGTGTCTGTATAGACATATAATAGATCAATTAATGCAATCATTGTTTATGAAATATGAAAAAAATCAAATGAGTCATTTTTGAGAAAGTCGTTCAAAAAGAACACGTCAGGAGTAACCTAACTCTTGTGAATTGTTTCGAACAATGATTTAAGATATACTTTAGGTTATTAATGAAATATTTATTTGCGAAATTTGAACATAATCGCCTGTCGTTCGAGAAAATTGTCGGGGAAATAACCTTGACCCCCTAAATAAACTATCCGTTGTAATTGTTACGAACGTGTCTGCTGACAATTTTCAATATATTCGTTAAATAATAAAGTAAAATAACTAAATTAGGAGCAAAAAGCTTCAACACGGGCTAACTTTTGTACACTACCAATATTGTTAGAAGCGATATTAATAGCAAAAACTGCTAGTCAATGCTGAACCTTGGAACTCCACTCCGAACAAGCCTATTATTGAGAACTACATATGAAACATGTTATTGAAACTTATCCAGCTTTTATTTGGCATGAAATTATTATATACACGAAAATTCACTGTCCTAAAATGTGTATCTAAACATTGCTCTACGTATCTACGAAGAATGAATTTTTTTTTATCGAAATATGTGAGCCGGAAACTAACAGCCAGAAATTTTATTTAAATCGTAACCGTGCATTAACGTGAAGAGAAAGCTTGGTCCATTGGTAAAGTATTGGAAGAATGAAAACTCAATGTTCGTAGGTTCTAATCTATCTACTCACCACATTTTATTCTTATGTGTAACGATGAAATAAGAAAAACAAATTTTTAACCGTTAAGACAAAACTTCAACCAAGTCTGAAGAGAACAATACTAAAATAGTAACACAATGACGTCAACCAAGAATTATTTCATGCAGCGTTTGGACGAAATTACAGTTGTCAAGAATTGCAGAAGTAAAAACAGGCTGAAAGGTGTAATGCAGTCTAGACTTCTGAATGCATTAACTTCCTGAAAACTTCCGTCTCGTCATTGGTATGCCGTTAGTCATTGCAAAACCTTTCAATTGGAAGTGAGATGGCACAAACTAACAGTTTTAAATCAATAAATGTCTATGTGTAAAAGTAGGTGTCTCTTATCTGTAGTTCTGAGTTCCTTTTACTTTGAAGTGACAAATGAGAGAAGTATGGTGTTCGAAAAAAAATTAAATTTGAGATTTCAACGAATTTACACGTATTATAGCCCCTAACACCGAAAAAGTTTTTTTTTCGATACATGTCCATCTGTTCGTCCGTCCGTTCGCTACACTTTTCTGTGCACCCACCTAGAGGCCATACCGTTCAACTTATCTGCACCAAATTTTAGTTTAAGATTTTCATAGTATTTTCTATAGTTTTTTATTTCCCTCCTAGTCCCAAAAAAGGGTAGTTTCCTGTACGATGAAAATAGAAAAAAGATATTTTCTCATATCTGGCTCTAGCGATCTTGTTTTCTTTCTTTTTTTATAAATCAATATTTAATTAGCAACCCTAATTTGTGGTATAAGGCATTTATCTGAGAAATATCTACAAGAGGTAGTTTATACTAAGGGGGTGTTTTTTTCTCAGTGATTTTCTCAAAATGGACTGAAGTGTTTTCGTTCATATTTCATAAATAAAGATTTCATTAATAACTTAACAATATCGTATAACTCGTTTGTCCTAAAAAAACGCGAGGGGTAATTTATTCTTGGTGGAGTGTGGTGTCTGGGCGATTTTCTCAAAAACGACTCAAAAGAGTTTATTCATATTTCAAAAATAAATATTTCGTTAATAACCGAACAATATGGCAAAACTTGCTTGCCCTGAAAAAATATGGGAGAGGTAGTTTACTCTTGGGGGTGTTTTTTCTCCACGGTTTTCTCAAAAATTAGTCAAACAATTTTGTTCGTACTCAGAAATAAATATTTCATTAAAAACCTAATAATATGGAACAACTCGCTTACCCTGAAAGAATCCTCAAGAGAGAGTTTATTTGGGGAGTTATTTTTCCCTCACGATTTTCTCAAAAATTACTTGGACAATTTTATTGATAATTCATAAATAAGTGTTTCATTAATAACCCTATATTTTAGTATGTCATTTCTATGAAAAAAATTACCATTAAAAGTTACGATTTTAATAAAATTTCTGGCTGTTAGTTTCCGGCTCACATATTTTGAGAAAAAAATTTCATTGCTTCGTAGATGCGTAGAGCAATGTTTAGATACACATTTTAGGACAGCGAATTTTGGTGTATATAATAATTTCATGCCAAATAAAAGCTGGATAAGTTTTGATAACATGTTTCATATGTAGTTCTCAATAATAGGATTGTTGTTAGAAGTGAAGTTCCAAGGTTCAGCATTGACTAGCAGATTTGCTATTAATATCCCTTCTAACAATATTGGCAGTGGACAAAAGTTAGCCCGTGTTGAAGCTTTTTGCACCTAATTTAGTTATTTTACTTTATTATTTAACGAATATATTGAAAATTGTCAGCAGACACGTTCGTAACAATTACAACGGATAGTTTATTTAGGGGGTCAAGGTTATTTCCCCGACAATTTTCTCGAACGACAGGCGATTATGTTCAAATTTCGCAAATAAATATTTCATTAATAATCTAAAGTATATCTTAAATCATTGTTCGAAACAATTCAGAAGAGGTAGGTTACTCCTGACGTGTTCTTTTTGAACGAATTTCTCAAAAATGACTCATTTGATTTTTTTTTCATATTTCATAAACAATGATTGCATTAATTGATCTATTATATGTCTAATGAAAATGTGCTCAATGGAAGTTTTTTATTCGATAATCTGACATTCGATGTATTTGAATAATACGATAATTTTATTTGTATTATCCAAATACACACTTCAGTAACAACTGCGGCCTAACACAGTTAAGAAATTGAATTGAAAAATTTAGTGCAGTGGCCCTGTAATTGAATATTTTTTGGTGTACTCCCTGGCTTTTTGTGGTAAACTCAGGCTTTTCTTTTTCGAGCGACAAAAGAGAGAAGAAAATATAGTGATTGTGAAAATAATATATCAAATTCAGATTTCAACGGATTTACATGTTTCATGGCGTATACATACCGAAAATGTGACTTTCCGACACCCTTCCGTTCGGTACACTTTTCTATGCACTCGCCTAGAGGCCATACCGTTCAACTTATCTACACCAAATTTTAAACTTAGGGTTTACATAGTATTCCGACAGGAGCTTTTCCAATTTTTTTTCCTACCACCTAAAATAAGTGTGGTTTAACAACAGCCGAAAATCGAAAAAAGCTATTTTCTCAAAAATGGTTTTAACAATTTTGTTTATTTTTCATTAATCAATATTTAATTAACAACTCTAGATTGCAGTATCAGATATTTCTCTTAGAAAAATTTACG